>NC_084473.1:102403897-102764336 GCF_027409185.1 Cynocephalus volans | reverse complement strand
TTAAACCAGATAAAACCGATTGAACCGGTTTAAACCGGATAAAACCGGATTGAACCTGTTTAAAACAGATAAAACCGAATTGAACTGGTTTAAAACGGATAAAACCGGAATGAACCTGTTTAAACCGGATAGCACCGTATTGAACCTGTTTAAACCGGTTTAAACCGGATAGAACCCGATTGAACCGGTTTAAACCAGAAAGAACCGGATTGAGCCGGTTTCAACCTGTTTAAACCGGATAGAACCGGATTGAACCGGTTTATTCCCGTTTAAACCGGATAGAACCGGTTTAAACCAGAAAGAACCGGATTGAACCGGTTTAAACCGGACACAACCGGATAGAACTGGATTGAATCTGTTTAAACCGGTTTAAACCGGATAGAACCGGATTGAACCAGTTTAAACAGGTTTAAATCGGATAGAACCGGAAGGAACTGGTTTAAACCGGATTAAACCGGATTGAGCCGGTTTCAACCTGTTTAAACCGGATAGAACTGTATAGAACCGGTTTAAACCAGTTTAAACCGGATCGAAACGGATTGAACCGGTTTAAACCGGATAAAAACGGATTGAATCGGTTTAAAACTGTTTAAACTGGATAGAACTGGATAGAACCTGTTTAAACCGGATAGAACCGGATTGAACCGGTTTAAACCGGTTAAAACCGGATAGAACCGGATAGAACCGGATTTAACCGGTTTAAACCGAATAGAACCGGATTGAACCGGTTTACACCGGATACAACTGCATAGAACTGGATTGAAACGGTTTAAACCGCATAGAACCGGTTTAAACCAGTTTAAACCGGATAGAACCGGATTGAACCAGTTTAAACCGGTTTAAACCGGATAGAACCGGAAAGAACCGGATTGAACCGGTTTATACTGGATAGAACCGGATTGAACCGTTTTAAACCGGATAGAACCAGATTGAACCGGATTGAACCGGTTTAAACCGTTTTAAATCAGATAGATCCGGATTGAACCGGTTTAAACCGGATAGTACCGTATTGAACCGGTTTAAACCGGTTTAAACCGGATAGACCCGGATTGAACCGGTTTAAGCCAGATACAACCGGATTGAACTGGTTCAATCCGGTTTAAACCGGATAGAACCGGATTGAACCAGTTTAAACCTGTTTAAACCGGATAGAACGGGATTAAACCGGATTGAACCAGTTTAAAGCTGTTTAAACCGGATAGAACCGGATTGTACCGGTTTAAACCGGTTTAAACATGAAAGAACCGGATAGAACTGGTTTAAACCAGATAAAACCGGATTGAACCGGTTAAAACCGGTTTAAGCTGGATAGAACCGGATAGAACCGGTTCAAACCGGATAAAAATGGATTGAACCGGTTAAACCAGTTTCAACCGGATAAAACCAGATTGAACCAGTTTAAACCAGATAAAACCGATTGAACCGGTTTAAACCGGATAAAACCGGATTGAACCAGTTTAAAACAGATAAAACCGAATTGAACCGGTTTAAACCGGATAAAACAGGATTGAACCTGTTTAAACCGGATAGCACCGTATTGAACCTGTTTAAACCGGTTTAAACCAGATAGAACCCAATTGAACCGGTTTAAACCGGATAGAACCGGATTGAGCCGGTTTAAACCTGTTTAAACCGGATAGAACCGGATTGAACAGGTTTATTCCCTTTTAAACCGGATAGAACCGGATAGAACCGGTTTAAACCAGAAAGAACCGGATTGAACTGGTTTAAACTGGATAAAACCGGATTGAACTAGTTTAAACCTCTTTAAAACGGATAGAACCGAATCGAACCAGTTTAAACCGGATAAAACCAGATTGAACCGATTTAAACAGGTTTAAACCGGATAGAACCGGATAGAACCGGTTTAAACCGGATTGAACCGGTTAAACCGGTTTCAACCGGATAAAACGGGATTGAACCAGTTTAAACCAGATAATACCGGTTTAAACCGGTTTAAACCGGATAGAACCGGATAGAACCGGTTTAAACTGGATAGAACAGTTTAAAACGGTTTAAACCGGATAGAACTGGATTGAACCGGTTTAAACCGGACACAACCGGATTGAACCGGTTTAAATCGGTTTAAACCGGATAGAACTGGATTGAACCGGTTTAAACCGGTTTAAACCGGATAAAACAGGATTGAACCGGTTTAAACCGGATAGAACCAGATAGAACCGGATAGAACCGGTTTAAACCGGTTTAAACTGGATAGAAACGGATAGAACCGGTTTAAACTGGATAGAACCGGATTGAACCGGTTTAAACCGGTTTAAACCGGATAGAACCGGATTGAACCGGTTTAAACCGGATAAAACCGGATTGAAACGGTTTAAACCTGTTTAAACCGAGTAGAACCGGATTGAACCGGTTTAAAACGGATAGAACCAGATTGAACCGGTTTAAACTGGTTTAAACCGGATAGAACCGGATAGAACTGGTTTAAACCGGATAAAACCGGATTGAACCGGATTAAACCGGATACAACCGGATTGAACCGGTTTAAACAGGTTTAAACCGGATAGAACCGGATTGAACCGGTTTATTCCCGTTTAAACCGGATAGAACCGGATAGAACCGGTTGAAACCAGAAAGAACCGGATTGAACCGGTTTAAACTGGATAAAACCGGATTGAACTAGTTTAAACCTCTTTAAACCGGATAGAACTGGATCGAACCATTTTAAACCGGATAAAACCAGATTGAACCGATTTAAACAGGTTTAAACCGGATAGAACCGGATAGAACCAGTTTAAACCGGATTGAACCGGTTAAACCGGTTTCAACCGGATAAAACGGGATTGAACCAGTTTAAACCAGATAATACCGGTTTAAACCGGTTTAAACCGGATAGAACCGGATAGAACCGGTTTAAACTGGATAGAACAGTTTAAAATGGTTTAAACCGGATAGAAATGGATTGAACCCGTTTAAACCGGACACAACCGGACAGAACTGGATTGAACCGGTTTAAACCGGTTTAAACCGGATAGAACCGGATTGAACCGGTTTAAACCAGATAGAACCGGATTGAACCGGTTTAGATCGGTTTAAACCGGATAGAACTGGATTGAACCGGTTTAAACCAGTTTAAACCGGATAGAACCGGACTGAACCGGTTTAAACCGGATAGAACCGGATTGAACCGGTTTAAACCGGACAAAACCGTATTGAACCGGCTTAAACAAGTTTAAATCGGATAGAACCGGAAGGAACTGGTTTAAACCGGATAAAACCGGATTGAACCGGTTTAAACCGGATCGAACAGGTTTAAACCTGTTTAAACCGGATTGAACCGTTTTAAACCGGATACAACCGGATAGATCCGGATTGAACCGGTTTAAACCAGTTTAAACCGGATAGAAACAGAGTGAACCGGTTTAAACCAGATAGAACCAGATTGAACCGGTTTAAACCGGTATAAACCGGATAGAACCGGTTTAAACCGGTTTAAACCGGATAGAACCGGATTGAACCGGGTTAAACCGGTTTAAACCGGATAGAACCGGATTGAACCGGGTTAAACCGGTTTAAACCGGACAGAAACGGATTGAACCGGTTTAAACCGGTTTAAACCGGATAGAACCGGATTCAAGTGGTTTAAAATGGATAAAACCGGATTGAACCGGATTAAACAGGTTTAAACTGGATAGAACCAGATAGAACTGGTTTAAACCGGATAAAACCGGATTGAACCGGTTTTAACTGGATAAAACCGGATTGAACTGGTTTAAACCGGTTTAAAATGGATAGAACCGGATTGAACCGGTTTAAAACGGATAGAACCGGATAGAACCGGTTTAAACCGGTTTAAACTGGATAGAAACGGATAGAACCGGTTTAAACTGGATAGAACCGGATTGAACCGGTTTAAACCGGTTTAAACCGGATAGAACCAGATTGAACCGGTTTAAACTGGTTTAAACCGGATAGAACCGGATAGAACCGGTTTAAACCAGATAAAACCGGATTGAACCAGTTAAACCGGTTTCAACGGGATAACACCGCATTGAACCAGTTTAAACCAGTTAAAACCGATTGAACCGGTTGAAACCGGTTTAAACCTGTTTAAACCGGATAGAACCGGATTGAACCGGTTTCAACCGGATAGAACAGGTTGAAACCGGTTTAAACCGCATAGAACCGGATTGAACCGGTTTAAACCGGATACAACCGGATAGAACAGGATTGAACCGGTTTAAACCCGATAGAACCGGATTGAACAGGTTTCAACCAGTTTAAACCGGATAGAACCGGATAGAACCGGTTTAAACCGGATAAAAACGGATTGAATCGGTTTAAACTGGATAGAACTGTATTGAACCGGTTTAAACCGGTTTAAACCAGATAGACCCGGATTGAACCGATTTAAGCCGGATACAACCGGATTGAACCGGTTGAAACCGGTTTAAACCTGTTTAAACCGGAGAGAACCGGATTGAACCGGTTTCAACCGGATAGAACTGTATTGAACCGGTTTAAACCGGTTTAAACCGGATAGACCCGGATTGAACCGATTTAAGCCGGATACAACCGGATTGAACCGGTTCAAACCGGTTTAAACCGGATAGAACCGGATTGAACCAGTTTAAACCTGTTTGAACCGGATAGAACCGGATTGAAACGGATTGAACCAGTTTAAAGCTGTTTAAACCGGATAGAACCGGATTCAACCGGTTTAAACCGTTTTAAACCGGAAAGAACCGGATAGAACCGGTTTAAACCAGATAAAACCGGATTGAACCGGTTTAAACCAGATAGAACCAGATAGAACCGGTTTAAACCTGTTTGAACTGGATAGAACCGGATAGAACCGGTTTAAACTGGATAGATCCGGATTGAACTGGTTTAATCCGGTTTAAACCGGATAGAACCGGATTCAACCGGTTTGAAACTGATAAAACCGGATTGATCTGGATTGAACCGGTTTAAACCGGATAAAACCGGATTGATCCGGCTTAAACCTGTTTAAACCGGGTAGAACAGGATTGAACCGGTTTAAACCGGATAAAACCAGATTGAACCGGTTAAACCGGTTTCAACGGGATAAAACAGGATTTAACCAGTTTAAACCAGATAAAACCGGATTGATCCGGCTTAAACCTGTTTAAACCGGATAGAACTGGATTGAAACGGTTTAAACCGCATAGAACTGGTTTAAACCGGTTTAAACCGGATAGAACCGGAAAGAACCGGATTGAACCGGTTTATACTGGATAGAACCGGATTGAACCGTTTTAAACTGGATAGAACCGGATTGAACCGGATTGAACCGGTTTAAACCGGTTTAAATCAGATAGATCCGGATTGAACCGGTTTAAACCGGATAGAACTGTATTGAACCGGTTTAAACCGTTTTAAACCTGATAGACCCGGATTGAACCGGTTTAAGCCGGATACAACCGGATTGAACCGGTTCAAACCGCTTTAAACCGGATAGAACCGGATTGAACCAGTTTAAACCTGTTTGAACCGGATAGAACCGGATTGAACCAGTTTAAAGCTGTTTAAACCGGATAGAACCGGATTGAACCGGTTTAAACCGGTTTAAACCGGAAAGAACCGGATAGAACCGGTTTAAACCGGATAAAAATGGATTGAACCGGTTAAACCAGTTTCAACCGGATAAAACCAGATTGAACCAGTTTAAACCAGATAAAACCGATTGAACCGGTTTAAACCGGATAAAACCGGATTGAACCAGTTTAAAACAGATAAAACCGAATTGAACCGGTTTAAAACGGATAAAACCGGATTGAACCTGTTTAAACCGGATAGCACCGTATTGAACCTGTTTAAACCGGTTTAAACCGTATAGAACCCGATTGAACCGGTTTAAACCGGAAAGAACCGGATTGATCCGGTTTAAACCTGTTTAAACCGGATAGAACCGGATTGAACCGGTTTATTCCCGTTTAAACCGGATAGAACCGGATAGAACCGGTTTAAACCAGAAAGAACCGGATTGAACCGGTTTAAACTGGATAAACCCGGATTGAACTAGTTTAAACCTCTTTAAACCGGATAGAACCGGATCGAACCAGTTTAAACCGGATAAAACCAGATTGAACCGATTTAAACAGGTTTAAACCGGATAGAACCGGATAGAACCGGTTTAAACCGGATTGAACAGTTTAAAACGGTTTAAACCGGATAGAACTGGATTGAACCGGTTTAAACCGAACACAACCGGATAGAACTGGATTGAATCGGTTTAAACCGGTTTAAACCGGATAGAACCGGATTGAACTGGTTTAAACAGGTTTAAATCGGATAGAACCGGAAGGAACTGGTTTAAACCGGATTAAACCGGATTGAACCGGTTTAAACCGGATAGAACAGGTTTAAACCTGTTTAAACCGGATAGATCCGGATTGAACCGGTTTAAACCGGATACAACCGGATAGAACCGGATTGAACCGTTTTAAAACAGTTTAAACCAGATAGAACCGGAGTGAAACGGTTTAAACCAGATAGAAACAGATTGAACTGGTTTTAACCGGTTTAAACCGGATAGAAGCGGATTTAACCGGTTTAAACCGGATAAAACCGGATTGAACAGGTTTAAACCGGTTTAAACCGGATAGAACCGGATTGAACCGGTTTAAACCGGATAAAACCGGATTGATCCGGATTGAACCGGTTTAAACCGGATAGAACCGGATTGAAACGGTTTAAACCTGTTTAAACCGTGTAGAACCGGATTGAACCGGTTTAAACCGGATAAAACCAGATTGAACCTTCTAAACCGGTTTCAACCGGATAACACCGGATTGAACCAGTTTAAACCAGATAAAACCGATTGAACCGGTTTAAACCGGTTTAAACCTGATAGAACCGGATAGAACCGGTTTAAACCTGTTTAAACCGGATAGAACCGGATTGAACCGATTTAAACAGGTTTAAACCGGATAGAACAGGATAGAACCGTTTTAAACCGGATTGAACCGGTTAAACCGGTTTCAACCGGATAAACCGGGATTGAGCCAGGTTAAACCAGATAAAACCGATTGAACCGGTTTAAACCGGTTTAAACTGGATAGAACCGGATAGAACCGGTTTTAACCAGATAGAACAGTTTAAACCGGTTTAAACCGGATAGAACCGGATTGAACCGGTTTAAACCGGATACAACCGGATAGAACTGGATTGAACCAGTTTAAACCAGTTTAAACCGGATACAACCGGATTGAACCGGTTTAAACCAGATAGTACCGGACTGAACCGGTTTATATCGGTTTAAACCGCATAGAACCGGACTGAACCGGTTTAAACCGGATAGAACCGTATTGAACCGGTTTAAACCGGACAAATCCGTATTGAACCGGATTAAACAGGTTTAAATCGGATAGAACCGGAAGGAACTGGTTTAAACCGGATAAAACCGGATTGAAGCAGTTTAAACCGGATAGAACCTGTTTAAACCTGTTTAAACCGGATAGAACCGGATTGAACCGGTTTAAACCGGATAGAACAGGTTTAAACCGGTTTAAAAAGCATAGAACCGGATTGAACCGGTTTAAAACGGATACAACCGGATAGAACCGGATTGACCCGGTTTAAACCAGTTTAAACCGGATAGAACCGGAGTAAACCGGTTTAAACCAGATAGAACCAGATTGAGCCGGTTTAAACTGGATAAAACCGGATTGAACCGGAATAAACAGGTTGAAACTGGATTGAACCGGATTAAACGGGTTTAAACCGGACAGAACCGGATTGAACCGGTTTAAACTGGATAGAACCGGATTGAACTGGTTTAGACCTGTTTAAACCGGATAGAACCGGACGGAACCGGTTTAAACCGGATAGAACCGGATTGAACCGGTTTAAACCGGATAAAACCTGATTGAACCGGATTAAACAGGTTGAAACTGGATAGAACCGGGTAGAACTGGTTTAAACCGGATAAAACCGGATTGAACCGGTTTAAACCGGTTTTAACCGGATAGAACAGGATTGAACCGGTTTAAACTGGTTTAAACCGGATAGAACCGGATTCAACCGGTTTAAACCGGATAAAACGGGATTGAACCGGATTAAACCAGTATAAACCGGGTAGAACCGGACTGAACTGGTTTAAACTGGATAAAACCGGATTGAACCGGATTAAACAGGTTTAAACTGGATAGAACCAGATAGAACTGGTTTAAAACAGATAAAACCGGATAGAACCGGTTTTAACCGGATAAAACCGGATTGATCTGGTTTAAACCGGTTTAAACCGGATAGAACCGGATTGAACCAGTTTAAACGGGATAAAACCGGATTGAACCGGTTTGAACCGGTTTAAACCGGATAGAACAGGATTGAACCAGTTTAAACCGGATAGAACCGGATAGAACCGGTTTAAACCGGTTTAAACCGGATTGAACCTGTTGAAACCGATTTAAACTGGATAGAACTGGATTGAACTGGTTTAAAACGGATAAAACCGGATTGAACCGGTATAAACCAGATGGAACCGGATAGAACCGGTTTAAACTGGATAGATCTGTATTGAACCGGTTTAAACCGGATAAAACCGGATTGAATCTGTTAAACCGGTTTAAACTGGATAAAACCGGATTGAACCAGTTTAAACCAGATAAAACAGATTGAACCGGTTTAAACCAGTTTAAACCGGATAGAACTGGATTGAACCGGTTTAAACCGGATAGAACAGCTTTAAACCGGTTTAAAAAGCATAGAACCGGATTGAACCGGTTTAAACCGGATACAACCGGGTAGAACCGGATTGACCCGGTTTAAACCAGTTTATACCGGATAGAACCGGATAGAACCGGTTTAAAACTGTTTAAACCGGATAGAACCGGATTGAACCGGTTAAAACCGGATAGAACAGGTTTAAACCGGTTTAAACCGGATAGAAGCGGACTGAACCGGTTTAAACCGGATAGAACCGGATTGAACAGGTTTAAACCGGTTTATACCGGATAGAACCGGATTGATCCGGTTTAAACCGGATAGAACTGGATTGAAACGGTTTAAACCGGTTTAAACCGGATAGACCCGGAAAGAACCGGATTGATCCGGTTTATACTGGATAGGACCGGATTGAACCGTTTTAAACTGGATAGAACCGGATTGAACCGGATTGAACCGGTTTAAACCGGTTTAAATCAGATAGATCCGGATTGAACCTGTTTAAACCGGATAGAACTGTATTGAACCGGTTTAAACCGGTTTAAACCGGATAGACCCGGATTGAACCGGTTTAAGCCGGATACAACCGGATTGAACCGGTTCAAACCGGTTTAAACCGGATAGAACCGGATTGACCAGTTTAAACCTGTTTGAACCGGATAGAACCGGATTGAACCGGATTGAACCAGTTTAAAGCTGTTTAAACCGGATAGAACCGGATTGAACCGGTTTAAACCGGTTTAAACCGGAAAGAACCGGATAGAACCGGTTTAAACCAGATAAAACCGGATTGAACCGGTTAAAACCGGTTTAAGCTGGATAGAACCGGATAGAACCGGTTCAAACCGGATAAAAATGGATTGAACCGGTTAAACCAGTTTCAACCGGATAAAACCAGATTGAACCAGTTTAAACCAGATAAAACCGATTGAACCGGTTTAAACCGGATAAAACCGGATTGAACCTGTTTAAAACAGATAAAACCGAATTGAACTGGTTTAAAACGGATAAAACCGGAATGAACCTGTTTAAACCGGATAGCACCGTATTGAACCTGTTTAAACCGGTTTAAACCGGATAGAACCCGATTGAACCGGTTTAAACCAGAAAGAACCGGATTGAGCCGGTTTCAACCTGTTTAAACCGGATAGAACCGGATTGAACCGGTTTATTCCCGTTTAAACCGGATAGAACCGGTTTAAACCAGAAAGAACCGGATTGAACCGGTTTAAACTGGATAAAACCGGATTGAACTAGTTTAAACCTCTTTAAACCGGATAGAACCGGATCGAACCAGTTTAAACCGGATAAAACCAGATTGAACCGATTTAAACAGGTTTAAACCGGATAGAACCGGATAGATCCAGTTTAAACCGGATTGAACCGGTTAAACCGATTTCAACCGGATAAAACGGGATTGAACCAGTTTAAACCAGATAATACCGGTTTAAACCGGTTTAAACCGGATAGAACCGGATAGAACCGGTTTGAACTGGATAGAACAGTTTTAAACGGTTTAAACCGGATAGAACTGGATTGAACCGGTTTAAACCGGACACAACCGGATAGAACTGGATTGAATCGGTTTAAACCGGTTTAAACCGGATAGAACCGGATTGAACCAGTTTAAACAGGTTTAAATCGGATAGAACCGGAAGGAACTGGTTTAAACCGGATTAAACCGGATTGAGCCGGTTTCAACCTGTTTAAACCGGATAGAACTGTATAGAACCGGTTTAAACCAGTTTAAACCGGATCGAAACGGATTGAACCGGTTTAAACCGGATAAAAACGGATTGAATCGGTTTAAAACTGTTTAAACCGGATAGAACTGGATAGAACCTGTTTAAACCGGATAGAACCGGATTGAACCGGTTTAAACCGGTTAAAACCGGATAGAACCGGATAGAACCGGATTTAACCGGTTTAAACCGAATAGAACCGGATTGAACCGGTTTACACCGGATAGAACTGCATAGAACTGGATTGAAACGGTTTAAACCGCATAGAACTGGTTTAAACCGGTTTAAACCGGATAGAACCGGATTGAACCAGTTTAAACCGGTTTAAACCGGATAGAACCGGAAAGAACCGGATTGAACCGGTTTATACTGGATAGAACCGGATTGAACCGTTTTAAACCGGATAGAACCAGATTGAACCGGATTGAACAGGTTGAAACTGGATAGAACCGGGTAGAACTGGTTTAAACCGGATAAAACCGGATTGAACCGGTTTAAACCGGTTTTAACCGGATAGAACAGGATTGAACCGGTTTAAACTGGTTTAAACCGGATAGAACCGGATTCAACCGGTTTAAACCGGATAAAACGGGATTGAACCGGATTAAACCAGTATAAACCGGGTAGAACTGGACTGAACTGGTTTAAACTGGATAAAACCGGATTGAACCGGATTAAACAGGTTTAAACTGGATAGAACCAGATAGAACTGGTTTAAAACAGATAAAACCGGATAGAACCGGTTTTAACCGGATAAAACCGGATTGATCTGGTTTAAACCGGTTTAAACCGGATAGAACCGGATTGAACCAGTTTAAACGGGATAAAACCGGATTGAACCGGTTTGAACCGGTTTAAACCGGATAGAACAGGATTGAACCAGTTTAAACCGGATAGAACCGGATAGAACCGGTTTAAACCGGTTTAAACCGGATTGAACCTGTTGAAACCGATTTAAACTGGATAGAACTGGATTGAACTGGTTTAAAACGGATAAAACCGGATTGAACCGGTATAAACCAGATGGAACCGGATAGAACCGGTTTAAACTGGATAGATCTGTATTGAACCGGTTTAAACCGGATAAAACCGGATTGAATCTGTTAAACCGGTTTAAACTGGATAAAACCGGATTGAACCAGTTTAAACCAGATAAAACAGATTGAACCGGTTTAAACCAGTTTAAACCGGATAGAACTGGATTGAACCGGTTTAAACCGGATAGAACAGCTTTAAACCGGTTTAAAAAGCATAGAACCGGATTGAACCGGTTTAAACCGGATACAACCGGGTAGAACCGGATTGACCCGGTTTAAACCAGTTTATACCGGATAGAACCGGATAGAACCGGTTTAAAACTGTTTAAACCGGATAGAACCGGATTGAACCGGTTAAAACCGGATAGAACAGGTTTAAACCGGTTTAAACCGGATAGAAGCGGACTGAACCGGTTTAAACCGGATAGAACCGGATTGAACAGGTTTAAACCGGTTTATACCGGATAGAACCGGATTGATCCGGTTTAAACCGGATAGAACTGGATTGAAACGGTTTAAACCGGTTTAAACCGGATAGACCCGGAAAGAACCGGATTGATCCGGTTTATACTGGATAGGACCGGATTGAACCGTTTTAAACTGGATAGAACCGGATTGAACCGGATTGAACCGGTTTAAACCGGTTTAAATCAGATAGATCCGGATTGAACCTGTTTAAACCGGATAGAACTGTATTGAACCGGTTTAAACCGGTTTAAACCGGATAGACCCGGATTGAACCGGTTTAAGCCGGATACAACCGGATTGAACCGGTTCAAACCGGTTTAAACCGGATAGAACCGGATTGACCAGTTTAAACCTGTTTGAACCGGATAGAACCGGATTGAACCGGATTGAACCAGTTTAAAGCTGTTTAAACCGGATAGAACCGGATTGAACCGGTTTAAACCGGTTTAAACCGGAAAGAACCGGATAGAACCGGTTTAAACCAGATAAAACCGGATTGAACCGGTTAAAACCGGTTTAAGCTGGATAGAACCGGATAGAACCGGTTCAAACCGGATAAAAATGGATTGAACCGGTTAAACCAGTTTCAACCGGATAAAACCAGATTGAACCAGTTTAAACCAGATAAAACCGATTGAACCGGTTTAAACCGGATAAAACCGGATTGAACCTGTTTAAAACAGATAAAACCGAATTGAACTGGTTTAAAACGGATAAAACCGGAATGAACCTGTTTAAACCGGATAGCACCGTATTGAACCTGTTTAAACCGGTTTAAACCGGATAGAACCCGATTGAACCGGTTTAAACCAGAAAGAACCGGATTGAGCCGGTTTCAACCTGTTTAAACCGGATAGAACCGGATTGAACCGGTTTATTCCCGTTTAAACCGGATAGAACCGGTTTAAACCAGAAAGAACCGGATTGAACCGGTTTAAACTGGATAAAACCGGATTGAACTAGTTTAAACCTCTTTAAACCGGATAGAACCGGATCGAACCAGTTTAAACCGGATAAAACCAGATTGAACCGATTTAAACAGGTTTAAACCGGATAGAACCGGATAGATCCAGTTTAAACCGGATTGAACCGGTTAAACCGATTTCAACCGGATAAAACGGGATTGAACCAGTTTAAACCAGATAATACCGGTTTAAACCGGTTTAAACCGGATAGAACCGGATAGAACCGGTTTGAACTGGATAGAACAGTTTTAAACGGTTTAAACCGGATAGAACTGGATTGAACCGGTTTAAACCGGACACAACCGGATAGAACTGGATTGAATCGGTTTAAACCGGTTTAAACCGGATAGAACCGGATTGAACCAGTTTAAACAGGTTTAAATCGGATAGAACCGGAAGGAACTGGTTTAAACCGGATTAAACCGGATTGAGCCGGTTTCAACCTGTTTAAACCGGATAGAACTGTATAGAACCGGTTTAAACCAGTTTAAACCGGATCGAAACGGATTGAACCGGTTTAAACCGGATAAAAACGGATTGAATCGGTTTAAAACTGTTTAAACCGGATAGAACTGGATAGAACCTGTTTAAACCGGATAGAACCGGATTGAACCGGTTTAAACCGGTTAAAACCGGATAGAACCGGATAGAACCGGATTTAACCGGTTTAAACCGAATAGAACCGGATTGAACCGGTTTACACCGGATAGAACTGCATAGAACTGGATTGAAACGGTTTAAACCGCATAGAACTGGTTTAAACCGGTTTAAACCGGATAGAACCGGATTGAACCAGTTTAAACCGGTTTAAACCGGATAGAACCGGAAAGAACCGGATTGAACCGGTTTATACTGGATAGAACCGGATTGAACCGTTTTAAACCGGATAGAACCAGATTGAACCGGATTGAACCGGTTTAAACCGTTTTAAATCAGATAGATCCGGATTGAACCGGTTTAAACCGGATAGTACCGTATTGAACCGGTTTAAACCGGTTTAAACCGGATAGACCCGGATTGAACCGGTTTAAGCCAGATACAACCGGATTGAACTGGTTCAATCCAGTTTAAACCGGATAGAACCGGATTGAACCAGTTTAAACCTGTTTAAACCGGATAGAACGGGATTGAACCGGATTGAACCAGTTTAAAGCTGTTTAAACCGGATAGAACCGGATTGTACCGGTTTAAACCGGTTTAAACATGAAAGAACCGGATAGAACTTGTTTAAACCAGATAAAACCGGATTGAACCGGTTAAAACCGGTTTAAGCTGGATAGAACCGGATAGAACCGGTTCAAACCGGATAAAAATGGATTGAACCGGTTAAACCAGTTTCAACCGGATAAAACCAGATTGAACCAGTTTAAACCAGATAAAACCGATTGAACCGGTTTAAACCGGATAAAACAGGATTGAACCTGTTTAAACCGGATAGCACCGTATTGAACCTGTTTAAACCGGTTTAAACCAGATAGAACCCGATTGAACCGGTTTAAACCGGATAGAACCGGATTGAGCCGGTTTAAACCTGTTTAAACCGGATAGAACCGGATTGAACAGGTTTATTCCCTTTTAAACCGGATAGAACCGGATAGAACCGGTTTAAACCAGAAAGAACCGGATTGAACTGGTTTAAACTGGATAAAACCGGATTGAACTAGTTTAAACCTCTTTAAAACGGATAGAACCGAATCGAACCAGTTTAAACCGGATAAAACCAGATTGAACCGATTTAAACAGGTTTAAACCGGATAGAACCGGATAGAACCAGTTTAAACCGGATTGAACCGGTTAAACCGGTTTCAACCGGATAAAACGGGATTGAACCAGTTTAAACCAGATAATACCGGTTTAAACCGGTTTAAACCGGATAGAACCGGACTGAACCGGTTTAAACCGGATAGAACCGGATTGAACCGGTTTAAACCGGATAAAACAGGATTGAACCGGTTTAAACCGGATAGAACCAGATAGAACCGGATAGAACCGGTTTAAACCGGTTTAAACTGGATAGAAACGGATAGAACCGGTTTAAACTGGATAGAACCGGATTGAACCGGTTTAAACCGGTTTAAACCGGATAGAACCGGATTGAACCGGTTTAAACCGGATAAAACCGGATTGAAACGGTTTAAACCTGTTTAAACCGAGTAGAACCGGATTGAACCGGTTTAAAACGGATAGAACCAGATTGAACCGGTTTAAACCGGATACAACCGGATTGAACGGGTTTAAACAGGTTTAAACCGGATAAAAACGGAATGAACCGGTTTAAACCAGTTTAAACCGGAGAAAACCGGATGGAACCGGTTTAAACCGGTTTAAACTGGATAGAACCGGATAGAACCGGTTCAAACCGGATAAAACTGGATTGAAGCGGTTAAACCAGATTCAACCGGATAAAACCGGATTGAACCAGTTTAAACCAGATAAAACCGGATTGAACCGGTTTCAACCGGTTTAAACCGGATAGAACCGGATAGAACTGGTTTAAACTGGATAAAAACGGATTGAATCGGTTTAAACCTGTTTAAACCGGATAGAACCGTATAGAACCGGTTTAAACCAGTTTAAACCGGATCGAAACGGATTGAACCGGTTTAAACCGGATAAAAACGGATTGAATCGGTTAAAACCTCTTTAAACTGGATAGAACTGGATAGAACCTATTTAAACCGGATAGAACCGGATTGAACCAGTTTAAACCGGTTAAAACTGGATAGAACCGGATAGAACCGGATTGAACCGGTTTAAACCGAATAGAACCGGATTGAACCGGTTTACACCGGATAGAACCGCATAGAACTGGATTGAAACGGTTTAAACCGCATAGAACCGGTTTAAACCGGTTTAAACCGGATAGAACCGGATTGAACCAGTTTAAACCGGTTTAAACCGGATAGAACCGGAAAGAACCGGATTGAACCGGTTTATACTGGATAGAACCGAATTGAACCGTTTTAAACCGGATAGAACCAGATTGAACCGGATTGAACCGGTTTAAACCGTTTTAAATCAGATAGATCCGGATTGAACCAGTTTAAACCGGATAGAACCGTATTGAACCGGTTTAAACCGGTTTAAACCGGATAGACCCGGATTGAACCGGTTTAAGCCGGATACAACCGGATTGAACTGGTTCAATCCGGTTTAAACCGGATACAACCGGATTGAACCAGTTTAAACCTGTTTAAACCGGATAGAACGGGATTGAACCGGATTGAACCAGTTTAAAGCTGTTTAAACCGGATAGAACCGGATTGTACCGGTTTAAACCGGTTTAAACATGAAAGAACCGGATAGAACTGGTTTAAACCAGATAAAACCGGATTGAACCGGTTAAAACCGGTTTAAGCTGGATAGAACCGGATAGAACCGGTTCAAACCGGATAAAAATGGATTGAACCGGTTAAACCAGTTTCAACCGGATAAAACCAGATTGAACCAGTTTAAACCAGATAAAACCGATTGAACCGGTTTAAACCGGATAAAACCGGATTGAACCAGTTTAAAACAGATAAAACCGAATTGAACCGGTTTAAACCGGATAAAACCGGATTGAACCGGTTTAAACTGGATAGAACAGTTTAAAACGCTTTAAACCGGATAGAACTGGATTGAACCGGTTTAAACCGGACACAACCGGATTGAACCGGTTTAAATCGGTTTAAAAAGGATAGAACTGGATTGAACCGATTTAAACCGGTTTAAACCGGATAGAACCGGACTGAAACGGTTTAAACCGGATAGAACCGGATTGAAGCGGTTTAAACCGGATAAAACAGGATTGAACCGGTTTAAACCGGATAGAACCAGATAGAACCGGATAGAACCGGTTTAAACCGGTTTAAACTGGATAGAAACGGATAGAACCGGTTTAAACTGGATAGAACCGGATTGAACCGGTTTAAACCGGTTTAAACCGGATAGAACCGGATTGAACCGGTTTAAACCGGATAAAACCGTATTGAAACGGTTTAAACCTGTTTAAACCGAGTAGAACCGGATTGAACCGGTTTAAAACGGATAGAACCAGATTGAACCGGTTTAAACTGGTTTAAACCGGATAGAACCGGATAGAACTGGTTTAAACCGGATAAAACCGGATTGAACCGGATTAAACCGGATAAAAACGGAATGAACCGGTTTAAACCAGTTTAAACCGGAGAAAACCGGATGGAACCGGTTTAAACCGGTTTAAACTGGATAGAACCGGATAGAACCGGTTCAAACCGGATAAAACTGGATTGAAGCGGTTAAACCAGATTCAACCGGATAAAACCGGATTGAACCAGTTTAAACCAGATAAAACCGGATTGAACCGGTTTCAACCGGTTTAAACCGGATAGAACTGGATAGAACCGGTTTAAACCAGTTTAAACCGGATCGAAACGGATTGAACCGGTTTAAACCGGATAAAAACGGATTGAATCGGTTTAAACCTGTTTAAACCGGATAGAACTGGATAGAACCTATTTAAACCGGATAGAACCGGATTGAACCAGTTTAAACCGGTTAAAACTGGATAGAACCGGATAGAACCGGATTGAACCGGTTTAAACCGAATAGAACCGGATTGAACCGGTTTACACCGGATAGAACCGCATAGAACTGGATTGAAACGGTTTAAACCGCATAGAACCGGTTTAAACCGGTTTAAACCGGATAGAACCGGATTGAACCAGTTTAAACCGGTTTAAACCGGATAGAACCGGAAAGAACCGGATTGAACCGGTTTATACTGGATAGAACCGAATTGAACCGTTTTAAACCGGATAGAACCAGATTGAACCGGATTGAACCGGTTTAAACCGTTGTAAATCAGATAGATCCGGATTGAACCGGTTTAAACCGGATAGAACCGTATTGAACCGGTTTAAACCGGTTTAAACCGGATAGACCCGGATTGAACCGGTTTAAGCCGGATACAACCGGATTGAACTGGTTCAATCCGGTTTAAACCGGATAGAACCGGATTGAACCAGTTTAAACCTGTTTAAACCGGATAGAACGGGATTGAACCGGATTGAACCAGTTTAAAGCTGTTTAAACCGGATAGAACCGGATTGTACCGGTTTAAACCGGTTTAAACATGAAAGAACCGGATAGAACTGGTTTAAACCAGATAAAACCGGATTGAACCGGTTAAAACCGGTTTAAGCTGGATAGAAACGGATAGAACCGGTTCAAACCGGATAAAAATGGATTGAACCGGTTAAACCAGGTTCAACCGGATAAAACCAGATTGATCCAGTTTAAACCAGATAAAACCGATTGAACCGGTTTAAACCGGATAAAACCGGATTGAACCAGTTTAAAACAGATAAAACCGAATTGAACCGGTTTAAACCGGATAAAACCGGATTGAACCTGTTTAAACCGGATAGCACCGTATTGAACCTGTTTAAACCGGTTTAAACCGGATAGAACCCGATTGAACCGGTTTAAACCAGATAGAACCGGATTGAGCCGGTTTAAACCTGTTTAAACCGGATAGAACCAGATTGAACCGGTTTATTCCCGTTTAAACCGGATAGAACCGGATAGAACCGGTTTAAACCAGAAAGAACCGGATTGAACCGGTTTAAACTGGATAAAACCGGATTGAACTAGTTTAAACCTCTTTAAAACGGATAGAACCGGATCGAACCAGTTTAAACCGGATAAAACCAGATTGAACCGATTTAAACAGGTTTAAACCGGATAGAACCGGATAGAACCGGTTTAAACCGGATTGAACCGGTTAAACCGGTTTCAACCGGATAAAACGGGATTGAACCAGTTTAAACCAGATAATACCGGTTTAAACCGGTTTAAACCGGATAGAACCGGATAGAACCGGTTTAAACTGGATAGAACAGTTTAAAACGGTTTAAACCGGATAGAACTGGATTGAACCGGTTTAAACCGGACACAACCGGACAAAACTGGATTGAACCGGTTTAAACCGGTTTAAACCGGATAGAACCGGATTGAACCGGTTTAAACCAGATAGAACCGGATTGAACTGGTTTAAATCGGTTTAAACCGGATAGAACTGGATTGAACCGGTTTAAACCGGTTTAAACCGGACAAAACCGTATTGAACCGGCTTAAACAGGTTTAAATCGGATAGAACCGGAAGGAACTGGTTTAAACCGGATAAAACCGGATTGAACCGGTTTAAACCGGATAGAACAGGTTTAAACCTGTTTAAACCGGATTGAACCGTTTTAAACCGGATACAACCGGATAGATCCGGATTGAACCGGTTTAAACCAGTTTAAACCGGATAGAAACAGAGTGAACCGGTTTAAACCAGATAGAACCAGATTGAACCGGTTTAAACCGGTATAAACCGGATTGAACCGGTTTAAACCGGTTTAAACCGGATAGAACTGGATTGAACCGGGTTAAACCGGTTTAAACCGGACAGAACCGGATTGAACCGGTTTAAACCGGTTTAAACCGGATAGAACCGGATTCAAGTGGTTTAAAATGGATAAAACCGGATTGAACCGGATTAAACAGGTTTAAACTGGATAGAACCAGATAGAACTGGTTTAAACCGGATAAAACCGGATTGAACCGGTTTTAACTGGATAAAACCGGATTGAACTGGTTTAAACCGGTTTAAAATGGATAGAACCGGATTGAACCGTTTTAAACCGGATAAAACCGGATTGAACCGGTTTAAACCGGATAGAACCGGTTTAAACCGGTTTAAACTGGATAGAAACGGATAGAACCGGTTTAAACTGGATAGAACCTGATTGAACCGGTTTATACCGGTTTAAACCGGATAGAACCGGATTGAACCGGTTTAAACCAGATAAAACCGGATTGAAACGGTTTAAACCTGTTTCAACCGAGTAGAAACAGATTGAGCCGGTTTAAACCGGATAGAACCAGATTGAACCGGTTTAAACTGGTTTAAACCGGATAGAACCGGATAGAACCGGGTTAAACCGGATAAAACCGGATTGAACCGGTTAAACCGGTTTCAACCGGATAACACCGCATTGAACCAGTTTAAACCAGTTAAAACCGATTGAACCGGTTGAAACCGGTTGAAACCGGATAGAACCGGTTTAAACCTGTTTAAACCGGATAGAACCGGATTGAACCGGTTTCAACCGGATAGAACAGGTTGAAACCGGTTTAAACCGGATAGAACCGGATTGAACCAGTTTAAACCGGATACAAGCGGATAGAACAGGATTGAACCGGTTTAAAACAGATAGAACCGGATTGAACCGGTTTAAACCAGTTTAAACCGGTTTAAACCGGATTAAACCGGGTTAAACCTGTTTAAACCGGATAGAACTGGATTGAACCGGTTTAAACCGGATAGAACCGGATTGAACCGGTTGAAACCGGTTTAAACCAGATGGAACCGGATTGAACCGGATTAAACAGGTTTAAACCGGATAGAACCGGATAGAACTGTTTTAAACCGGATAAAACCGGATTGAACCGGTTTAAACCGGATACAACCGGATTGAACCGGTTTAAACAGGTTTAAACCGGATAAAAACGGAATGAACCGGTTTAAACCAGTTTAAACCGGAGAAAACCGGATGGAACCGGTTTAAACCGGTTTAAACTGGATAGAACCGGATAGAACCGGTTCAAACCGGATAAAACTGGATTGAAGCGGTTAAACCAGTTTCAACCGGATAAAACCGGATTGAACCAGTTTAAACCAGATAAAACCGGATTGAACCGGTTTCAACTGTTTTAAACCGGATAGAACCGGATAGAACCGGTTTAAACTGGATAAAAACGGATTGAATCGGTTTAAACCTCTTTAAACTAGATAGAACTGGATAGAACCTATTTAAACCGGATAGAACCGGATTGAACCAGTTTAAACCGGTTAAAACTGGATAGAACCGGATAGAACCGGATTGAACCGGTTTAAACCGAATAGAACCGGATTGAACCGGTTTACACCGGATAGAACCGCATAGAACTGGATTGAAACGGTTTAAACCGCATAGAACCGGTTTAAACCAGTTTAAACCGGATAGAACCGGATTGAACCAGTTTAAACCGGTTTAAACCGGATAGAACCGGAAAGAACCGGATTGAACCGGTTTATACTGGATAGAACCGAATTGAACCGTTTTAAACCGGATAGAACCAGATTGAACCGGATTGAACCGGTTTAAACCGTTTTAAATCAGATAGATCCGGATTGAACCAGTTTAAACCGGATAGAACCGTATTGAACCGGTTTAAACCGGTTTAAACCGGATAGACCCGGATTGAACCGGTTTAAGCCGGATACAACCGGATTGAACTGGTTCAATCCGGTTTAAACCGGATACAACCGGATTGAACCAGTTTAAACCTGTTTAAACCGGATAGAACGGGATTGAACCGGATTGAACCAGTTTAAAGCTGTTTAAACCGGATAGAACCGGATTGTACCGGTTTAAACCGGTTTAAACATGAAAGAACCGGATAGAACTGGTTTAAACCAGATAAAACCGGATTGAACCGGTTAAAACCGGTTTAAGCTGGATAGAACCGGATAGAACCGGTTCAAACCGGATAAAAATGGATTGAACCGGTTAAACCAGTTTCAACCGGATAAAACCAGATTGAACCAGTTTAAACCAGATAAAACCGATTGAACCGGTTTAAACCGGATAAAACCGGATTGAACCAGTTTAAAACAGATAAAACCGAATTGAACCGGTTTAAACCGGATAAAACCGGATTGAACCGGTTTAAACTGGATAGAACAGTTTAAAACGCTTTAAACCGGATAGAACTGGATTGAACCGGTTTAAACCGGACACAACCGGATTGAACCGGTTTAAATCGGTTTAAAAAGGATAGAACTGGATTGAACCGATTTAAACCGGTTTAAACCGGATAGAACCGGACTGAAACGGTTTAAACCGGATAGAACCGGATTGAAGCGGTTTAAACCGGATAAAACAGGATTGAACCGGTTTAAACCGGATAGAACCAGATAGAACCGGATAGAACCGGTTTAAACCGGTTTAAACTGGATAGAAACGGATAGAACCGGTTTAAACTGGATAGAACCGGATTGAACCGGTTTAAACCGGTTTAAACCGGATAGAACCGGATTGAACCGGTTTAAACCGGATAAAACCGTATTGAAACGGTTTAAACCTGTTTAAACCGAGTAGAACCGGATTGAACCGGTTTAAAACGGATAGAACCAGATTGAACCGGTTTAAACTGGTTTAAACCGGATAGAACCGGATAGAACTGGTTTAAACCGGATAAAACCGGATTGAACCGGATTAAACCGGATAAAAACGGAATGAACCGGTTTAAACCAGTTTAAACCGGAGAAAACCGGATGGAACCGGTTTAAACCGGTTTAAACTGGATAGAACCGGATAGAACCGGTTCAAACCGGATAAAACTGGATTGAAGCGGTTAAACCAGATTCAACCGGATAAAACCGGATTGAACCAGTTTAAACCAGATAAAACCGGATTGAACCGGTTTCAACCGGTTTAAACCGGATAGAACCGGATAGAACCGGTTTAAACCAGTTTAAACCGGATCGAAACGGATTGAACCGGTTTAAACCGGATAAAAACGGATTGAATCGGTTTAAACCTGTTTAAACCGGATAGAACTGGATAGAACCTATTTAAACCGGATAGAACCGGATTGAACCAGTTTAAACCGGTTAAAACTGGATAGAACCGGATAGAACCGGATTGAACCGGTTTAAACCGAATAGAACCGGATTGAACCGGTTTACACCGGATAGAACCGCATAGAACTGGATTGAAACGGTTTAAACCGCATAGAACCGGTTTAAACCGGTTTAAACCGGATAGAAACGGATTGAACCAGTTTAAACCGGTTTAAACCGGATAGAACCGGAAAGAACCGGATTGAACCGGTTTATACTGGATAGAACCGAATTGAACCGTTTTAAACCGGATAGAACCAGATTGAACCAGATTGAACCGGTTTAAACCGTTTTAAATCAGATAGATCCGGATTGAACCGGTTTAAACCGGATAGAACCGTATTGAACCGGTTTAAACCGGTTTAAACCGGATAGACCCGGATTGAACCGGTTTAAGCCGGATACAACCGGATTGAACTGGTTCAATCCGGTTTAAACCGGATAGAACCGGATTGAACCAGTTTAAACCTGTTTAAACCGGATAGAACGGGATTGAACCGGATTGAACCAGTTTAAAGCTGTTTAAACCGGATAGAACCGGATTGTACCGGTTTAAACCGGTTTAAACATGAAAGAACCGGATAGAACTGGTTTAAACCAGATAAAACCGGATTGAACCGGTTAAAACCGGTTTAAGCTGGATAGAAACGGATAGAACCGGTTCAAACCGGATAAAAATGGATTGAACCGGTTAAACCAGGTTCAACCGGATAAAACCAGATTGAACCAGTTTAAACCAGATAAAACTGATTGAACCGGTTTAAACCGGATAAAACCGGATTGAACCAGTTTAAAACAGATAAAACCGAATTGAACCGGTTTAAACCGGATAAAACCGGATTGAACCTGTTTAAACCGGATAGCACCGTATTGAACCTGTTTAAACCGGTTTAAACCGGATAGAACCCGATTGAACCGGTTTAAACCAGATAGAACCGGATTGAGCCGGTTTAAACCTGTTTAAACCGGATAGAACCGGATTGAACCGGTTTATTCCCGTTTAAACCGGATAGAACCGGATAGAACCGGTTTAAACCAGAAAGAACCGGATTGAACCGGTTTAAACTGGATAAAACCGGATTGAACTAGTTTAAACCTCTTTAAAACGGATAGAACCGGATCGAACCAGTTTAAACCGGATAAAACCAGATTGAACCGATTTAAACAGGTTTAAACCGGATAGAACCGGATAGAACCGGTTTAAACCGGATTGAACCGGTTAAACCGGTTTCAACCGGATAAAACGGGATTGAACCAGTTTAAACCAGATAATACCGGTTTAAACCGGTTTAAACCGGATAGAACCGGATAGAACCGGTTTAAACTGGATAGAACAGTTTAAAACGGTTTAAACCGGATAGAACTGGATTGAACCGGTTTAAACCGGACACAACCGGACAAAACTGGATTGAACCGGTTTAAACCGGTTTAAACCGGATAGAACCGGATTGAACCGGTTTAAACCAGATAGAACCGGATTGAACTGGTTTAAATCGGTTTAAACCGGATAGAACTGGATTGAACCAGTTTAAACCGGTTTAAACCGGACAAAACCGTATTGAACCGGCTTAAACAGGTTTAAATCGGATAGAACCGGAAGGAACTGGTTTAAACCGGATAAAACCGGATTGAACCGGTTTAAACCGGATAGAACAGGTTTAAACCTGTTTAAACCGGATTGAACCGTTTTAAACCGGATACAACCAGATAGATCCGGATTGAACCGGTTTAAACCAGTTTAAACCGGATAGAAACAGAGTGAACCGGTTTAAACCAGATAGAACCAGATTGAACCGGTTTAAACCGGTATAAACCGGATTGAACCGGTTTAAACCGGTTTAAACCGGATAGAACTGGATTGAACCGGGTTAAACCGGTTTAAACCGGACAGAACCGGATTGAACCGGTTTAAACCGGTTTAAACCGGATAGAACCGGATTCAAGTGGTTTAAAATGGATAAAACCGGATTGAACCGGATTAAACAGGTTTAAACTGGATAGAACCAGATAGAACTGGTTTAAACCGGATAAAACCGGATTGAACCGGTTTTAACTGGATAAAACCGGATTGAAATGGTTTAAACCGGTTTAAAATGGATAGAACCGGATTGAACCGTTTTAAACCGGATAAAACCGGATTGAACCGGTTTAAACCGGATAGAACCGGTTTAAACCGGTTTAAACTGGATAGAAACGGATAGAACCGGTTTAAACTGGATAGAACCTGATTGAACCGGTTTATACCGGTTTAAACCGGATAGAACCGGATTGAACCGGTTTAAACCGGATAAAACCAGATTGAAACGGTTTAAACCTGTTTCAACCGAGTAGAAACAGATTGAGCCGGTTTAAACCGGATAGAACCAGATTGAACCGGTTTAAACTGGTTTAAACCGGATAGAACCGGATAGAACCGGGTTAAACCGGATAAAACCGGATTGAACCGGTTAAACCGGTTTCAACCGGATAACACCGCATTGAACCAGTTTAAACCAGTTAAAACCGATTGAACCGGTTGAAACCGGTTGAAACCGGATAGAACCGGTTTAAACCTGTTTAAACCGGATAGAACCGGATTGAACCGGTTTCAACCGGATAGAACAGGTTGAAACCGGTTTAAACCGGATAGAACCAGATTGAACCAGTTTAAACCGGATACAAGCGGATAGAACAGGATTGAACCGGTTTAAAACAGATAGAACCGGATTGAACCGGTTTAAACCAGTTTAATCCGGTTTAAACCGGATTAAACCGGGTTAAACCTGTTTAAACCGGATAGAACTGGATTGAACCGGTTTAAACCGGATAGAACCGGATTGAACCGGTTGAAACCGGTTTAAACCAGATAGAACCGGATTGAACCGGATTAAACAGGTTTAAACCGGATAGAACCGGATAGAACATTTTAAACCGGATAAAACCGGATTGAACCGGTTTAAACCGGATACAACCGGATTGAACCGGTTTAAACAGGTTTAAACCGGATAAAAACGGAATGAACCGGTTTAAACCAGTTTAAACCGGAGAAAACCGGATGGAACCGGTTTAAACCGGTTTAAACTGGATAGAACCGGATAGAACCGGTTCAAACCGGATAAAACTGGATTGAAGCGGTTAAACCAGTTTCAACCGGATAAAACCGGATTGAACCAGTTTAAACCAGATAAAACCGGATTGAACCGGTTTCAACTGTTTTAAACCGGATAGAACCGGATAGAACCGGTTTAAACCGGATAAAAACGGATTGAATCGGTTTAAACCTGTTTAAACCGGATAGAACCGTATAGAACCGGTTTAAACCAGTTTAAACCGGATCGAAACGGATTGAACCGGTTTAAACCGGATAAAAACGGATTGAATCGGTTTAAACCTGTTTAAACCGGATAAAACCGGATAGAACCGCTTTAAACCGGATAGAACCGGATTGAACCGGTTTAAACCGGTTTATATCGGATAGATCCGGATTGAACCGGTTTAAACCCGATAGAACCGTATTGAACTGGTTTAAACCGGTTTAAACCGGATAGAACCAGATTGAACCGGTTTAAACCGGATAGAAACAGATTGAACCGGTTTAAACCGGTTTCAACTGGATAGAACAGGATTGAACAGGTTTAAACCAGTTTAAAGCAGATAGAACTGGATAGAACCGGTTTAAACCAGATAAAACCGGATTGAACCGGTTAAAACCAGTTTAAGCTGGATAGAACCGGTTCAAACCGAATACAACCGGATTGAACCGGTTAAACCAGTTTCAACCGGATAGAACCGGATTGAACCAGTTTAAACCTGTTTAAACCGGATAGAACCGGATTGAAACGGATTGAACCAGTTTAAAGCTGTTTAAACCGGATAGAACCGGATTGAACCGGTTTAAACCGTTTTAAACCGGAAAGAACCGGATAGAACCGGTTTAAGCCAGATAAAACCGGATTGAACCGGTTTAAACCAGATAGAACCGGATAGAACCGGTTTAAACCTGTTTGAACCAGATAGATCCGGATAGAACCGGTTTAAACTGGATAGATCCGGATTGAACTGGTTTAATCCGGTTTAAACCGGATAGAACCGGATTCAACCGGTTTGAAACGGATAAAACCGGATTGATCCGGATTGAACCGGTTTAAACCGGATAAAACCGGATTGATCCGGCTTAAACCTGTTTAAACCGGGTAGAACAGGATTGAACCGGTTTAAACCGGAAAAAACCAGATTGAACCGGTTAAACCGGTTTCAACGGGATAAAACAGGATTTAACCAGTTTAAACCAGATAAAACCGGATTGATCCGGCTTAAACCTGTTTAAACCGGATAGAACTGGATTGAAACGGTTTAAACCGCATAGAACTGGTTTAAACCGGTTTAAACCGGATAGAACCGGAAAGAACCGGATTGAACCGGTTTATACTGGATAGAACCGGATTGAACCGTTTTAAACTGGATAGAACCGGATTGAACCGGATTGAACCGGTTTAAACCGGTTTAAATCAGATAGATCCGGATTGAACCGGTTTAAACCGGATAGAACTGTATTGAACCGGTTTAAACCGGTTTAAACCGGATAGACCCGGATTGAACCGGTTTAACCCGGATACAACCGGATTGAACCGGTTCAAACCGCTTTAAACCGGATAGAACCGGATTGAACCAGTTTAAACCTGTTTGAACCGGATAGAACCGGATTGAACCGGATTGAACCAGTTTAAAGCTGTTTAAACCGGATAGAACCGGATTGAACCGGTTTAAACCGGTTTAAACCGGAAAGAACCGGATAGAACCGGTTTAAACCGGATAAAAATGGATTGAACTGGTTAAACCAGTTTCAACCGGATAAAACCAGATTGAACCAGTTTAAACCAGATAAAACCGATTGAACCAGTTTAAAACAGATAAAACCGAATTGAACCGGTTTAAAACGGATAAAACCGGATTGAACCTGTTTAAACCGGATAGCACCGTATTGAACCTGTTTAAACCGGTTTAAACCGTATAGAACCCGATTGAACCGGTTTAAACCGGAAAGAACCGGATTGAGCCGGTTTAAACCTGTTTAAACCGGATAGAACCGGATTGAACCGGTTTATTCCCGTTTAAACCGGATAGAACCGGATAGAACCGGTTTAAACCAGAAAGAACCGGATTGAACCGGTTTAAACTGGATAAAACCGGATTGAACTAGTTTAAACCTCTTTAAACCGGATAGAACCGGATCGAACCAGTTTAAACCGGATAAAACCAGATTGAACCGATTTAAACAGGTTTAAACCGGATAGAACCGGATAGAACCGGTTTAAACCGGATTGAACCGGTTAAACCGGTTTCAACTGGATAAAACGGGATTGAACCAGTTTAAACCAGATAATACCGGTTTAAACCGGTTTAAACCGGATAGAACCGGATAGAACCGGTTTAAACTGGATAGAACAGTTTAAAACGGTTTAAACCGGATAGAACTGGATTGAACCGGTTTAAACCGAACACAACCGGATAGAACTGGATTGAATCGGTTTAAACCGGTTTAAACCGGATAGAACCGGATTGAACTGGTTTAAACAGGTTTAAATCGGATAGAACCGGAAGGAACTGGTTTAAACCGGATTAAACCGGATTGAACCGGTTTAAACCGGATAGAACAGGTTTAAACCTGTTTAAACCGGATAGATCCGGATTGAACCGGTTTAAACCGGATACAACCGGATAGAACCGGATTGAACCGTTTTAAAACAGTTTAAACCAGATAGAACCGGAGTGAAACGGTTTAAACCAGATAGAAACAGATTGAACTGGTTTTAACCGGTTTAAACCGGATAGAAGCGGATTGAACCGGTTTAAACCGGATAGAACCGGATTGAACAGGTTTAAACCGGTTTAAACCGGATAGAACCGGATTGAACCGGTTTAAACCGGATAAAACCGGATTGATCCGGATTGAACCGGTTTAAACCGGATAGAACCGGATTGAAACGGTTTAAACCTGTTTAAACCGGGTAGAACCGGATTGAACCGGTTTAAACCGGATAAAACCAGATTGAACCTTCTAAACCGGTTTCAACCGGATAACACCGGATTGAACCAGTTTAAACCAGATAAAACCGATTGAACCGGTTTAAACCGGTTTAAACCTGATAGAACCGGATAGAACCGGTTTAAACCTGTTTAAACCGGATAGAACCGGATTGAACCGATTTAAACAGGTTTAAACCGGATAGAACAGGATAGAACCGTTTTAAACCGGATTGAACCGGTTAAACCGGTTTCAACCGGATAAACCGGGATTGAGCCAGGTTAAACCAGATAAAACCGATTGAACCGGTTTAAACCGGTTTAAACTGGATAGAACCGGATAGAACCGGTTTTAACCAGATAGAACAGTTTAAACCGGTTTAAACCGGATAGAACCGGATTGAACCGGTTTAAACCGGATACAACCGGATAGAACTGGATTGAACCAGTTTAAACCAGTTTAAACCGGATACAACCGGATTGAACCGGTTTAAACCAGATAGTACCGGACTGAACCGGTTTATATCGGTTTAAACCGCATAGAACCGGACTGAACCGGTTTAAACCGGATAGAACCGTATTGAACCGGTTTAAACCGGACAAATCCGTATTGAACCGGATTAAACAGGTTTAAACCGGATAAAAACGGAATGAACCGGTTTAAACCAGATAGAACCAGATTGAACCAGTTTAAACCGGATAGAAACAGAGTGAACCGGTTTAAACCAGATAGAACCAGATTGAACCGGTTTAAACCGGTTTAAACCGGATAGAACTGGATTGAACCGGGTTAAACCGGTTTAAACCGGACAGAACCGGATTGAACCGGTTTAAACCGGTTTAAACCGGATAGAACCGGATTCAAGTGGTTTAAAATGGATAAAACCGGATTGAACCGGATTAAACAGGTTTAAACTGGATAGAACCAGATAGAACTGGTTTAAACCGGATAAAACCGGATTGAACCGGTTTTAACTGGATAAAACCGGATTGAACTGGTTTAAACCGGTTTAAAATGGATAGAACCGGATTGAACCGTTTTAAACCGGATAAAACCGGATTGAACCGGTTTAAACCGGATAGAACCGGTTTAAACCGGTTTAAACTGGATAGAAACGGATAGAACCGGTTTAAACTGGATAGAACCTGATTGAACCGGTTTATACCGGTTTAAACCGGATAGAACCGGATTGAACCGGATTAAACCGGATAAAACCGGATTGAAACGGTTTAAACCTGTTTCAACCGAGTAGAAACAGATTGAGCCGGTTTAAACCGGATAGAACCAGATTGAACCGGTTTAAACTGGTTTAAACCGGATAGAACCGGATAGAACCGGGTTAAACCGGATAAAACCGGATTGAACCGGTTAAACCGGTTTCAACCGGATAACACCGCATTGAACCAGTTTAAACCAGTTAAAACCGATTGAACCGGTTGAAACCGGTTGAAACCGGATAGAACCGGTTTAAACCTGTTTAAACCGGATAGAACCGGATTGAACCGGTTTCAACCGGATAGAACAGGTTGAAACCGGTTTAAACCGGATAGAACCAGATTGAACCAGTTTAAACCGGATACAAGCGGATAGAACAGGATTGAACCGGTTTAAAACAGATAGAACCGGATTGAACCGGTTTAAACCAGTTTAAACCGGTTTAAACCGGATTAAACCGGGTTAAACCTGTTTAAACCGGATAGAACTGGATTGAACCGGTTTAAACCGGATAGAACCGGATTGAACCGGTTGAAACCGGTTTAAACCAGATAGAACCGGATTGAACCGGATTAAACAGGTTTAAACCGGATAGAACCGGATAGAACTGTTTTAAACCGGATAAAACCGGATTGAACCGGTTTAAACCGGATACAACCGGATTGAACCGGTTTAAACAGGTTTAAACCGGATAAAAACGGAATGAACCGGTTTAAACCAGTTTAAACCGGAGAAAACCGGATGGAACCGGTTTAAACCGGTTTAAACTGGATAGAACCGGATAGAACCGGTTCAAACCGGATAAAACTGGATTGAAGCGGTTAAACCAGTTTCAACCGGATAAAACCGGATTGAACCAGTTTAAACCAGATAAAACCGGATTGAACCGGTTTCAACTGTTTTAAACCGGATAGAACCGGATAGAACCGGTTTAAACCGGATAAAAACGGATTGAATCGGTTTAAACCTGTTTAAACCGGATAGAACCGTATAGAACCGGTTTAAACCAGTTTAAACCGGATCGAAACGGATTGAACCGGTTTAAACCGGATAAAAACGGATTGAATCGGTTTAAACCTGTTTAAACCGGATAAAACCGGATAGAACCGCTTTAAACCGGATAGAACCGGATTGAACCGGTTTAAACCGGTTTATATCGGATAGATCCGGATTGAACCGGTTTAAACCCGATAGAACCGTATTGAACTGGTTTAAACCGGTTTAAACCGGATAGAACCAGATTGAACCGGTTTAAACCGGATAGAAACAGATTGAACCGGTTTAAACCGGTTTCAACCGGATAGAACAGGATTGAACAGGTTTAAACCAGTTTAAAGCAGATAGAACTGGATAGAACCGGTTTAAACCAGATAAAACCGGATTGAACCGGTTAAAACCAGTTTAAGCTGGATAGAACCGGTTCAAACCGAATACAACCGGATTGAACCGGTTAAACCAGTTTCAACCGGATAGAACCGGATTGAACCAGTTTAAACCTGTTTAAACCGGATAGAACCGGATTGAAACGGATTGAACCAGTTTAAAGCTGTTTAAACCGGATAGAACCGGATTGAACCGGTTTAAACCGTTTTAAACCGGAAAGAACCGGATAGAACCGGTTTAAGCCAGATAAAACCGGATTGAACCGGTTTAAACCAGATAGAACCGGATAGAACCGGTTTAAACCTGTTTGAAACAGATAGATCCGGATAGAACCGGTTTAAACTGGATAGATCCGGATTGAACTGGTTTAATCCGGTTTAAACCGGATAGAACCGGATTCAACCGGTTTGAAACGGATAAAACCGGATTGATCCGGATTGAACCGGTTTAAACCGGATAAAACCGGATTGATCCGGCTTAAACCTGTTTAAACCGGGTAGAACAGGATTGAACCGGTTTAAACCGGAAAAAACCAGATTGAACCGGTTAAACCGGTTTCAACGGGATAAAACAGGATTTAACCAGTTTAAACCAGATAAAACCGGATTGATCCGGCTTAAACCTGTTTAAACCGGATAGAACTGGATTGAAACGGTTTAAACCGCATAGAACTGGTTTAAACCGGTTTAAACCGGATAGAACCGGAAAGAACCGGATTGAACCGGTTTATACTGGATAGAACCAGATTGAACCGTTTTAAACTGGATAGAACCGGATTGAACCGGATTGAACCGGTTTAAACCGGTTTAAATCAGATAGATCCGGATTGAACCGGTTTAAACCGGATAGAACTGTATTGAACCGGTTTAAACCGGTTTTAAACCGGATAGACCCGGATTGAACCGATTTAAGCTGGATACAACCGGATTGAACCGGTTCAAACCGGTTTAAACCGGATAGAACCGGATTGAACCAGTTTAAACCTGTTTGAACCGGATAGAACCGAATTGAACCGGATTGAACCAGTTTAAAGCTGTTTAAACCGGATAGAACCGGATTGAACCGGTTTAAACCGGTTTAAACCGGAAAGAACCGGATAGAAACGGTTTAAACCGGATAAAAATGGATTGAACCGGTTAAACCAGTTTCAACCGGATAAAACCAGATTGAATCAGTTTAAACCAGATAAAACCGATTGAACCGGTTTAAACCGGATAAAACCGGATTGAACCAGTTTAAAACAGATAAAACCGAATTGAACCGGTTTAAAACGGATAAATCCGGATTGAACCGGTTTAAACCGGATAGAACTGTATTGAACCGGTTTAAACCGGATAAAAACGGATTGAATCGGTTTAAACCTGTTTAAACCGGATAGAACCGGATAGAACCTGTTTAAACCGGATAGAACCGGATTGAACCAGTTTAAACCGGTTAAAACCGGATAGAACCGGATAGAACCGGATAGAACCGGATTGAACCGGTTTAAACTGAATAGAACCGGATTGAACCGGTTTACACCGGATAGAACCACATAGAACTGGATTGAAACGGTTTAAACCGCATAGAACCGGTTTAAACCTGTTTAAACCGGATAGAACCGGATTTAACCAGTTTAAACCGGTTTAAACCGGATAGAACCGGAAAGAACCGGATTGAACCGGTTTATACCGGATAGAACCGGATTGAACCGTTTTAAACCGTATAGAACCGGATTGAACCGGATTGAACCGGTTTAAACCAGTTTAAATCAGATAGATCCGGATTGAACCGGTTTAAACTGGTTTAAACCGGATAGACCCGGATTGAACCTGTTTAAACCTGTTTAAACCGGATAGAACCGGATTGAACCGGATTGAACCAGTTTAAAGCTGTTTAAAACCGGATAGAACCGGATTGTACCGGTTTAAACCGGTTTAAACCGGAAAGAACCGGATAGAACCGGTTTAAACCAGATAAAACCGGATTGAACCAGTTAAAACCGGTTTAAGCTGGATAGAACCGGATAGAACCGGTTCAAACCGGATAAAAATGGATTGAACCGGTTAAACCAGTTTCAACCGGATAAAACCAGATTGAACCAGTTTAAACCAGATAAAACCGATTGAACCGGTTTAAACAGGATAAAACCGGATTGAACAAGTTTAAAACAGATAAAACCGAATTGAACCGGTTTAAAACGGATAAAACCGGATTGAACCTGTTTAAACCGGATAGCACCGTATTGAACCTGTTTAAACCGGTTTAAACCGGATAGAACCCGATTGAACCGGTTTAAACCGGATAGAACCGGATTGAGCCGGTTGAAACCTGTTTAAACCGGATAGAACCGGATTGAACCGGTTTATTCCCGTTTAAACCGAATTGAACCGGATAGAACCGGTTTAAACCAGAAAGAACCGGATTGAACCGGTTTAAACTGGATAAAACCGGATTGAACTAGTTTCAACCTCTTTAAACCGGATAGAACCGGATCGAACCAGTTTAAACCGGATAAAACCAGATTGAACCGATTTAAACAGGTTTAAACCGGATGGAACCGGATAGAACCGGTTTAAACCGGATTGAACAGGTTAAACCGGTTTCAACCGGTTAAAACGGGATTGAACCAGTTTAAATCAGATAATACCGGTTTAAACGGGTTTAAACCGGATAGAACCGGATAGAACCAGTCTAAACTGGATAGAACAGTTTAAAACGGTTTAAACCGGATAGAACTGGATTGAACCGGTTTAAACCGGACACAACCGGATAGAACTGGATTGAACCGGTTTAAACCGGTTTAAACCGGATAGAACCGGATTGAAACGGTTTAAACCAGATAGAACCGGATTGAACCGGTTTAAATCAGTTTAAACCGGATAGAACCGGATTGAACCGGTTTAAACCGGTTTAAACCGGATAGAACCGGATTGTACCGGTTTAAACCGGTTTTAACCGGAAAGAACCGGATAGAACTGGTTTAAACCAGATAAAACCGGATTGAACCGGTTAAAACCGGTTTAAGCTGGATAGAACCGGATTGAACCGGTTTAAACCGGTTTAAACCGGATAGAACCGGACTGAAACGGTTTAAACCGGATAGAACCGGATTGAACCGGTTTAAACCGGACAAAACCGTATTGAACCGGCTTAAACAGGTTTTAATCGGATAGAACCGGAAGGAACTGGTTTAAACCGGATAAAACCGGATTGAACCGGTTTAAACCGGATAGAACAGGTTTAAACCAGTTTAAACCGGATAGAACCAGATTGAACCGTTTTAAACCGGTTTAAACCGGATAGAACCGGATTGAGCCGGTTTAAACCTGTTTAAACCGGATAGAACCGGATTGAACCGGTTTATTCCCGTTTAAACCGGATAGAACCGGATAGAACCGGTTTAAACCAGAAAGAACCGGATTGAACCGGTTTAAACTGGATAAAACCGGATTGAACTAGTTTAAACCTCTTTAAACCAGATAGAACTGGATCGAACCAGTTTAAACCGGATAAAACCAGATTGAACCGATTTAAACAGGTTTAAACCGGATAGAACCGGATAGAACCAGTTTAAACCGGATTGAACCGGTTAAACCGGTTTCAACCGGATAAAACGGGATTGAACCAGTTTAAACCAGATAATACTGGTTTAAACCGGTTTAAACCGGATAAAACCGGATAGAACCGGTTTTAACTGGATAGAACAGTTTAAAACGGTTTAAACTGGATAGAACTGGATTGAACCCGTTTAAACCGGACACAACCGGACAGAACTGGATTGAACCGGTTTAAACCGGTTTAAACCGGATAGAACTGGATTGAACCGGTTTAAACCAGATAGAACCGGATTGAACCGGTTTAGATCGGTTTAAACCGGATAGAACTGGATTGAACCGGTTTAAACCAGTTTAAACCGGATAGAACCGGATTGAACCGGTTTAAACCAGATAAAACCGGATTGAACCGGTTTAAACCAGATAGAACCGGATAGAACCGGTTTAAACCTGTTTGAACTGGATAGAACCGGATAGAACCGGTTTAAACTGGATAGATCCGGATTGAACTGGTTTAATCCGGTTTAAACCGGATAGAACCGGATTCAACTGGTTTGAAACGGATAAAACCGGATTGATCCGGATTGAACCGGTTTAAACCGGATAAAACCGGATTGATCCGGCTTAAACCTGTTTAAACCGGGTAGAACAGGATTGAACCGGTTTAAACCGGAAAAAACCAGATTGAACCGGTTAAACCGGTTTCAACGGGATAAAACAGGATTTAACCAGTTTAAACCAGATAAAACCGGATTGATCCGGCTTAAACCTGTTTAAACCGGATAGAACTGGATTGAAACGGTTTAAACCGCATAGAACTGGTTTAAACCGGTTTAAACCGGATAGAACCGGAAAGAACCGGATTGAACCGGTTTATACTGGATAGAACCGGATTGAACCGTTTTAAACTGGATAGAACCGGATTGAACCGGATTGAACCGGTTTAAACCGGTTTAAATCAGATAGATCCGGATTGAACCGGTTTAAACCGGATAGAACTGTATTGAACCGGTTTAAACCGTTTTAAACCGGATAGACCCGGATTGAACCGGTTTAACCCGGATACAACCGGATTGAACCGGTTCAAACCGCTTTAAACCGGATAGAAACGGATTGAACCAGTTTAAACCTGTTTGAACCAGATAGAACCGGATTGAACCGGATTGAACCAGTTTAAAGCTGTTTAAACCGGATAGAACCGGATTGAACCGGTTTAAACCGGTTTAAACCGGAAAGAACCGGATAGAACCGGTTTAAACCGGATAAAAATGGATTGAACTGGTTAAACCAGTTTCAACCGGATAAAACCAGATTGAACCAGTTTAAACCAGATAAAACCGATTGAACCAGTTTAAAACAGATAAAACCGAATTGAACCGGTTTAAAACGGATAAAACCGGATTGAACCTGTTTAAACCGGATAGCACCGTATTGAACCTGTTTAAACCGGTTTAAACCGTATAGAACCCGATTGAACCGGTTTAAACCGGAAAGAACCGGATTGAGCCGGTTTAAACCTGTTTAAACCGGATAGAACCGGATTGAACCGGTTTATTCCCGTTTAAACCGGATAGAACCGGATAGAACCGGTTTAAACCAGAAAGAACCGGATTGAACCGGTTTAAACTGGATAAAACCGGATTGAACTAGTTTAAACCTCTTTAAACCGGATAGAACCGGATCGAACCAGTTTAAACCGGATAAAACCAGATTGAACCGATTTAAACAGGTTTAAACCGGATAGAACCGGATAGAACCGGTTTAAACCGGATTGAACCGGTTAAACCGGTTTCAACTGGATAAAACGGGATTGAACCAGTTTAAACCAGATAATACCGGTTTAAACCGGTTTAAACCGGATAGAACCGGATAGAACCGGTTTAAACTGGATAGAACAGTTTAAAACGGTTTAAACCGGATAGAACTGGATTGAACCGGTTTAAACCGAACACAACCGGATAGAACTGGATTGAATCGGTTTAAACCGGTTTAAACCGGATAGAACCGGATTGAACTGGTTTAAACAGGTTTAAATCGGATAGAACCGGAAGGAACTGGTTTAAACCGGATTAAACCGGATTGAACCGGTTTAAACCGGATAGAACAGGTTTAAACCTGTTTAAACCGGATAGATCCGGATTGAACCGGTTTAAACCGGATACAACCGGATAGAACCGGATTGAACCGTTTTAAAACAGTTTAAACCAGATAGAACCGGAGTGAAACGGTTTAAACCAGATAGAAACAGATTGAACTGGTTTTAACCGGTTTAAACCGGATAGAAGCGGATTGAACCGGTTTAAACCGGATAGAACCGGATTGAACAGGTTTAAACCGGTTTAAACCGGATAGAACCGGATTGAACCGGTTTAAACCGGATAAAACCGGATTGATCCGGATTGAACCGGTTTAAACCGGATAGAACCGGATTGAAACGGTTTAAACCTGTTTAAACCGGGTAGAACCGGATTGAACCGGTTTAAACCGGATAAAACCAGATTGAACCTTCTAAACCGGTTTCAACCGGATAACACCGGATTGAACCAGTTTAAACCAGATAAAACCGATTGAACCGGTTTAAACCGGTTTAAACCTGATAGAACCGGATAGAACCGGTTTAAACCTGTTTAAACCGGATAGAACCGGATTGAACCGATTTAAACAGGTTTAAACCGGATAGAACAGGATAGAACCGTTTTAAACCGGATTGAACCGGTTAAACCGGTTTCAACCGGATAAACCGGGATTGAGCCAGGTTAAACCAGATAAAACCGATTGAACCGGTTTAAACCGGTTTAAACTGGATAGAACCGGATAGAACCGGTTTTAACCAGATAGAACAGTTTAAACCGGTTTAAACCGGATAGAACCGGATTGAACCGGTTTAAACCGGATACAACCGGATAGAACTGGATTGAACCAGTTTAAACCAGTTTAAACCGGATACAACCGGATTGAACCGGTTTAAACCAGATAGTACCGGACTGAACCGGTTTATATCGGTTTAAACCGCATAGAACCGGACTGAACCGGTTTAAACCGGATAGAACCGTATTGAACCGGTTTAAACCGGACAAATCCGTATTGAACCGGATTAAACAGGTTTAAATCGGATAGAACCGGAAGGAACTGGTTTAAACCGGATAAAACCGGATTGAAGCAGTTTAAACCGGATAGAACCTGTTTAAACCTGTTTAAACCGGATAGAACCGGATTGAACCGGTTTAAACCGGATAGAACAGGTTTAAACCGGTTTAAAAAGCATAGAACCGGATTGAACCGGTTTAAAACGGATACAACCGGATAGAACCGGATTGACCCGGTTTAAACCAGTTTAAACCATATAGAACCGGAGTAAACCGGTTTAAACCAGATAGAACCAGATTGAGCCGGTTTAAACTGGATAAAACCGGATTGAACCGGAATAAACAGGTTGAAACTGGATTGAACCGGATTAAACGGGTTTAAACCGGACAGAACCGGATTGAACCAGTTTAAACTGGATAGAACCGGATTGAACTGGTTTAGACCTGTTTAAACCGGATAGAACCGGACGGAACCGGTTTAAACCGGATAGAACCGGATTGAACCGGTTTAAACCGGATAAAACCTGATTGAACCGGATTAAACAGGTTGAAACTGGATAGAACCGGGTAGAACTGGTTTAAACCGGATAAAACCGGATTGAACCGGTTTAAACCGGTTTTAACCGGATAGAACAGGATTGAACCGGTTTAAACTGGTTTAAACCGGATAGAACCGGATTCAACCGGTTTAAACCGGATAAAACGGGATTGAACCGGATTAAACCAGTATAAACCGGGTAGAACCGGACTGAACCGGTTTAAACTGGATAAAACCGGATTGAACCGGATTAAACAGGTTTAAACTGGATAGAACCAGATAGAACTGGTTTAAAACAGATAAAACCGGATAGAACCGGTTTTAACCGGATAAAACCGGATTGATCTGGTTTAAACCGGTTTAAACCGGATAGAACCGGATTGAACCAGTTTAAACGGGATAAAACCGGATTGAACCGGTTTGAACCGGTTTAAACCGGATAGAACAGGATTGAACCAGTTTAAACCGGATAGAACCGGATAGAACCGGTTTAAACCGGTTTAAACCGGATTGAACCTGTTGAAACCGATTTAAACTGGATAGAACTGGATTGAACTGGTTTAAAACGGATAAAACCGGATTGAACCGGTATAAACCAGATGGAACCGGATAGAACCGGTTTAAACTGGATAGATCTGTATTGAACCGGTTTAAACCGGATAAAACCGGATTGAATCTGTTAAACCGGTTTAAACTGGATAAAACCGGATTGAACCAGTTTAAACCAGATAAAACAGATTGAACCGGTTTAAACCAGTTTAAACCGGATAGAACTGGATTGAACCGGTTTAAACCGGATAGAACAGCTTTAAACCGGTTTAAAAAGCATAGAACCGGATTGAACCGGTTTAAACCGGATACAACCGGGTAGAACCGGATTGACCCGGTTTAAACCAGTTTATACCGGATAGAACCGGATAGAACCGGTATAAAACTGTTTAAACCGGATAGAACCGGATTGAACCGGTTAAAACCGGATAGAACAGGTTTAAACCGGTTTAAACCGGATAGAAGCGGACTGAACCGGTTTAAACCGGATAGAACCGGATTGAACAGGTTTAAACCGGTTTATACCGGATAGAACCGGATTGATCCGGTTTAAACCGGATAGAACTGGATTGAAACGGTTTAAACCGGTTTAAACCGGATAGACCCGGAAAGAACCGGATTGATCCGGTTTATACTGGATAGGACCGGATTGAACCGTTTTAAACTGGATAGAACCGGATTGAACCGGATTGAACCGGTTTAAACCGGTTTAAATCAGATAGATCCGGATTGAACCTTTTTAAACCGGATAGAACTGTATTGAACCGGTTTAAACCGGTTTAAACCGGATAGACCCGGATTGAACCGGTTTAAGCTGGATACAACCGGATTGAACCGGTTCAAACCGGTTTAAACCGGATAGAACCGGATTGACCAGTTTAAACCTGTTTGAACCGGATAGAACCGGATTGAACCGGATTGAACCAGTTTAAAGCTGTTTAAACCGGATAGAACCGGATTGAACCGGTTTAAACCGGTTTAAACCGGAAAGAACCGGATAGAACCGGTTTAAACCAGATAAAACCGGATTGAACCGGTTAAAACCGGTTTAAGCTGGATAGAACCGGATAGAACCGGTTCAAACCGGATAAAAATGGATTGAACCGGTTAAACCAGTTTCAACCGGATAAAACCAGATTGAACCAGTTTAAACCAGATAAAACCGATTGAACCGGTTTAAACCGGATAAACCGGATTGAACCTGTTTAAAACAGATAAAACCGAATTGAACTGGTTTAAAACGGATAAAACCGGAATGAACCTGTTTAAACCGGATAGCACCGTATTGAACCTGTTTAAACCGGTTTAAACCGGATAGAACCCGATTGAACCGGTTTAAACCAGAAAGAACCGGATTGAGCCGGTTTCAACCTGTTTAAACCGGATAGAACCGGATTGAACCGGTTTATTCCCGTTTAAACCGGATAGAACCGGTTTAAACCAGAAAGAACCGGATTGAACCGGTTTAAACTGGATAAAACCGGATTGAACTAGTTTAAACCTCTTTAAACCGGATAGAACCGGATCGAACCAGTTTAAACCGGATAAAACCAGATTGAACCGATTTAAACAGGTTTAAACCGGATAGAACCGGATAGAACCAGTTTAAACCGGATTGAACCGGTTAAACCGATTTCAACCGGATAAAACGGGATTGAACCAGTTTAAACCAGATAATACCGGTTTAAACCGGTTTAAACCGGATAGAACCGGATAGAACCGGTTTGAACTGGATAGAACAGTTTAAAACGGTTTAAACCGGATAGAACTGGATTGAACCGGTTTAAACCGGACACAACCGGATAGAACTGGATTGAATCGGTTTAAACCGGTTTAAACCGGATAGAACCGGATTGAACCAGTTTAAACAGGTTTAAATCGGATAGAACCGGAAGGAACTGGTTTAAACCGGATTAAACCGGATTGAGCCGGTTTCAACCTGTTTAAACCGGATAGAACTGTATAGAACCGGTTTAAACCAGTTTAAACCGGATCGAAACGGATTGAACCGGTTTAAACCGGATAAAAACGGATTGAATCGGTTTAAAACTGTTTAAACCGGATAGAACTGGATAGAACCTGTTTAAACCGGATAGAACCGGATTGAACCGGTTTAAACCGGTTAAAACCGGATAGAACCGGATAGAACCGGATTTAACCGGTTTAAACCGAATAGAACCGGATTGAACCGGTTTACACCGGATAGAACTGTATTGAACCGGTTTAAACCGGTTTAAACCGGATAGACCCGGATTGAACCGATTTAAGCTGGATACAACCGGATTGAACCGGTTCAAACCGGTTTAAACCGGATAGAACCGGATTGAACCAGTTTAAACCTGTTTGAACCGGATAGAACCGGATTGAACCGGATTGAACCAGTTTAAAGCTGTTTAAACCGGATAGAACCGGATTGAACCGGTTTAAACCGGTTTAAACCGGAAAGAACCGGATAGAAACGGTTTAAACCGGATAAAAATGGATTGAACCGGTTAAACCAGTTTCAACCGGATAAAACCAGATTGAATCAGTTTAAACCAGATAAAACCGATTGAACCGGTTTAAACCGGATAAAACCGGATTGAACCAGTTTAAAACAGATAAAACCGAATTGAACCGGTTTAAAACGGATAAATCCGGATTGAACCGGTTTAAACCGGATAGAACTGTATTGAACCGGTTTAAACCGGATAAAAACGGATTGAATCGGTTTAAACCTGTTTAAACCGGATAGAACCGGATAGAACCTGTTTAAACCGGATAGAACCGGATTGAACCAGTTTAAACCGGTTAAAACCGGATAGAACCGGATAGAACCGGATAGAACCGGATTGAACCGGTTTAAACTGAATAGAACCGAATTGAACCGGTTTACACCGGATAGAACCACATAGAACTAGATTGAAACGGTTTAAACCGCATAGAACCGGTTTAAACCTGTTTAAACCGGATAGAACCGGATTTAACCAGTTTAAACCGGTTTAAACCGGATAGAACCGGAAAGAACCGGATTGAACCGGTTTATACCGGATAGAACCGGATTGAACCGTTTTAAACCGTATAGAACCGGATTGAACCGGATTGAACCGGTTTAAACCAGTTTAAATCAGATAGATCCGGATTGAACCGGTTTAAACCGGATAGAACCGTATTGAACCGGTTTAAACTGGTTTAAACCGGATAGACCCGGATTGAACCTGTTTAAACCTGTTTAAACCGGATAGAACCGGATTGAACCGGATTGAACCAGTTTAAAGCTGTTTAAACCGGATAGAACCGGATTGTACCGGTTTAAACCGGTTTAAACCGGAAAGAACCGGATAGAACCGGTTTAAACCAGATAAAACCGGATTGAACCAGTTAAAACCGGTTTAAGCTGGATAGAACCGGATAGAACCGGTTCAAACCGGATAAAAATGGATTGAACCGGTTAAACCAGTTTCAACCGGATAAAACCAGATTGAACCAGTTTAAACCAGATAAAACCGATTGAACCGGTTTAAACAGGATAAAACCGGATTGAACAAGTTTAAAACAGATAAAACCGAATTGAACCGGTTTAAAACGGATAAAACCGGATTGAACCTGTTTAAACCGGATAGCACCGTATTGAACCTGTTTAAACCGGTTTAAACCGGATAGAACCCGATTGAACCGGTTTAAACCGGATAGAACCGGATTGAGCCGGTTGAAACCTGTTTAAACCGGATAGAACCGGATTGAACCGGTTTATTCCCGTTTAAACCGAATTGAACCGGATAGAACCGGTTTAAACCAGAAAGAACCGGATTGAACCGGTTTAAACTGGATAAAACCGGATTGAACTAGTTTCAACCTCTTTAAACCGGATAGAACCGGATCGAACCAGTTTAAACCGGATAAAACCAGATTGAACCGATTTAAACAGGTTTAAACCGGATGGAACCGGATAGAACCGGTTTAAACCGGATTGAACAGGTTAAACCGGTTTCAACCGGTTAAAACGGGATTGAACCAGTTTAAATCAGATAATACCGGTTTAAACGGGTTTAAACCGGATAGAACCGGATAGAACCAGTCTAAACTGGATAGAACAGTTTAAAACGGTTTAAACCGGATAGAACTGGATTGAACCGGTTTAAACCGGACACAACCGGATAGAACTGGATTGAACCGGTTTAAACCGGTTTAAACCGGATAGAACCGGATTGAAACGGTTTAAACCAGATAGAACCGGATTGAACCGGTTTAAATCAGTTTAAACCGGATAGAACCGGATTGAACCGGTTTAAACCGGTTTAAACCGGATAGAACCAGATTGTACCGGTTTAAACCGGTTTTAACCGGAAAGAACCGGATAGAACTGGTTTAAACCAGATAAAACCGGATTGAACCGGTTAAAACCGGTTTAAGCTGGATAGAACCGGATTGAACCGGTTTAAACCGGTTTAAACCGGATAGAACCGGACTGAAACGGTTTAAACCGGATAGAACCGGATTGAACCGGTTTAAACCGGACAAAACCGTATTGAACCGGCTTAAACAGGTTTTAATCGGATAGAACCGGAAGGAACTGGTTTAAACCGGATAAAACCGGATTGAACCGGTTTAAACCGGATAGAACAGGTTTAAACCAGTTTAAACCGGATAGAACCAGATTGAACCGTTTTAAACCGGTTTAAACCGGATAGAACCGGATTGAGCCGGTTTAAACCTGTTTAAACCGGATAGAACCGGATTGAACCGGTTTATTCCCGTTTAAACCGGATAGAACCGGATAGAACCGGTTTAAACCAGAAAGAACCGGATTGAACCGGTTTAAACTGGATAAAACCGGATTGAACTAGTTTAAACCTCTTTAAACCAGATAGAACTGGATCGAACCAGTTTAAACCGGATAAAACCAGATTGAACCGATTTAAACAGGTTTAAACCGGATAGAACCGGATAGAACCAGTTTAAACCGGATTGAACCGGTTAAACCGGTTTCAACCGGATAAAACGGGATTGAACCAGTTTAAACCAGATAATACTGGTTTAAACCGGTTTAAACCGGATAAAACCGGATAGAACCGGTTTTAACTGGATAGAACAGTTTAAAACGGTTTAAACTGGATAGAACTGGATTGAACCCGTTTAAACCGGACACAACCGGACAGAACTGGATTGAACCGGTTTAAACCGGTTTAAACCGGATAGAACTGGATTGAACCGGTTTAAACCAGATAGAACCGGATTGAACCGGTTTAGATCGGTTTAAACCGGATAGAACTGGATTGAACCGGTTTAAACCAGTTTAAACCGGATAGAACCGGATTGAACCGGTTTAAACCAGATAAAACCGGATTGAACCGGTTTAAACCAGATAGAACCGGATAGAACCGGTTTAAACCTGTTTGAACTGGATAGAACCGGATAGAACCGGTTTAAACTGGATAGATCCGGATTGAACTGGTTTAATCCGGTTTAAACCGGATAGAACCGGATTCAACTGGTTTGAAACGGATAAAACCGGATTGATCCGGATTGAACCGGTTTAAACCGGATAAAACCGGATTGATCCGGCTTAAACCTGTTTAAACCGGGTAGAACAGGATTGAACCGGTTTAAACCGGAAAAAACCAGATTGAACCGGTTAAACCGGTTTCAACGGGATAAAACAGGATTTAACCAGTTTAAACCAGATAAAACCGGATTGATCCGGCTTAAACCTGTTTAAACCGGATAGAACTGGATTGAAACGGTTTAAACCGCATAGAACTGGTTTAAACCGGTTTAAACCGGATAGAACCGGAAAGAACCGGATTGAACCGGTTTATACTGGATAGAACCGGATTGAACCGTTTTAAACTGGATAGAACCGGATTGAACCGGATTGAACCGGTTTAAACCGGTTTAAATCAGATAGATCCGGATTGAACCGGTTTAAACCGGATAGAACTGTATTGAACCGGTTTAAACCGTTTTAAACCGGATAGACCCGGATTGAACCGGTTTAACCCGGATACAACCGGATTGAACCGGTTCAAACCGCTTTAAACCGGATAGAAACGGATTGAACCAGTTTAAACCTGTTTGAACCGGATAGAACCGGATTGAACCGGATTGAACCAGTTTAAAGCTGTTTAAACCGGATAGAACCGGATTGAACCGGTTTAAACCGGTTTAAACCGGAAAGAACCGGATAGAACCGGTTTAAACCGGATAAAAATGGATTGAACTGGTTAAACCAGTTTCAACCGGATAAAACCAGATTGAACCAGTTTAAACCAGATAAAACCGATTGAACCAGTTTAAAACAGATAAAACCGAATTGAACCGGTTTAAAACGGATAAAACCGGATTGAACCTGTTTAAACCGGATAGCACCGTATTGAACCTGTTTAAACCGGTTTAAACCGTATAGAACCCGATTGAACCGGTTTAAACCGGAAAGAACCGGATTGAGCCGGTTTAAACCTGTTTAAACCGGATAGAACCGGATTGAACCGGTTTATTCCCGTTTAAACCGGATAGAACCGGATAGAACCGGTTTAAACCAGAAAGAACCGGATTGAACCGGTTTAAACTGGATAAAACCGGATTGAACTAGTTTAAACCTCTTTAAACCGGATAGAACCGGATCGAACCAGTTTAAACCGGATAAAACCAGATTGAACCGATTTAAACAGGTTTAAACCGGATAGAACCGGATAGAACCGGTTTAAACCGGATTGAACCGGTTAAACCGGTTTCAACTGGATAAAACGGGATTGAACCAGTTTAAACCAGATAATACCGGTTTAAACCGGTTTAAACCGGATAGAACCGGATAGAACCGGTTTAAACTGGATAGAACAGTTTAAAACGGTTTAAACCGGATAGAACTGGATTGAACCGGTTTAAACCGAACACAACCGGATAGAACTGGATTGAATCGGTTTAAACCGGTTTAAACCGGATAGAACCGGATTGAACTGGTTTAAACAGGTTTAAATCGGATAGAACCGGAAGGAACTGGTTTAAACCGGATTAAACCGGATTGAACCGGTTTAAACCGGATAGAACAGGTTTAAACCTGTTTAAACCGGATAGATCCGGATTGAACCGGTTTAAACCGGATACAACCGGATAGAACCGGATTGAACCGTTTTAAAACAGTTTAAACCAGATAGAACCGGAGTGAAACGGTTTAAACCAGATAGAAACAGATTGAACTGGTTTTAACCGGTTTAAACCGGATAGAAGCGGATTGAACCGGTTTAAACCGGATAGAACCGGATTGAACAGGTTTAAACCGGTTTAAACCGGATAGAACCGGATTGAACCGGTTTAAACCGGATAAAACCGGATTGATCCGGATTGAACCGGTTTAAACCGGATAGAACCGGATTGAAACGGTTTAAACCTGTTTAAACCGGGTAGAACCGGATTGAACCGGTTTAAACCGGATAAAACCAGATTGAACCTTCTAAACCGGTTTCAACCGGATAACACCGGATTGAACCAGTTTAAACCAGATAAAACCGATTGAACCGGTTTAAACCGGTTTAAACCTGATAGAACCGGATAGAACCGGTTTAAACCTGTTTAAACCGGATAGAACCGGATTGAACCGATTTAAACAGGTTTAAACCGGATAGAACAGGATAGAACCGTTTTAAACCGGATTGAACCGGTTAAACCGGTTTCAACCGGATAAACCGGGATTGAGCCAGGTTAAACCAGATAAAACCGATTGAACCGGTTTAAACCGGTTTAAACTGGATAGAACCGGATAGAACCGGTTTTAACCAGATAGAACAGTTTAAACCGGTTTAAACCGGATAGAACCGGATTGAACCGGTTTAAACCGGATACAACCGGATAGAACTGGATTGAACCAGTTTAAACCAGTTTAAACCGGATACAACCGGATTGAACCGGTTTAAACCAGATAGTACCGGACTGAACCGGTTTATATCGGTTTAAACCGCATAGAACCGGACTGAACCGGTTTAAACCGGATAGAACCGTATTGAACCGGTTTAAACCGGACAAATCCGTATTGAACCGGATTAAACAGGTTTAAATCGGATAGAACCGGAAGGAACTGGTTTAAACCGGATAAAACCGGATTGAAGCAGTTTAAACCGGATAGAACCTGTTTAAACCTGTTTAAACCGGATAGAACCGGATTGAACCGGTTTAAACCGGATAGAACAGGTTTAAACCGGTTTAAAAAGCATAGAACCGGATTGAACCGGTTTAAAACGGATACAACCGGATAGAACCGGATTGACCCGGTTTAAACCAGTTTAAACCGTATAGAACCGGAGTAAACCGGTTTAAACCAGATAGAACCAGATTGAGCCGGTTTAAACTGGATAAAACCGGATTGAACCGGAATAAACAGGTTGAAACTGGATTGAACCGGATTAAACGGGTTTAAACCGGACAGAACCGGATTGAACCAGTTTAAACTGGATAGAACCGGATTGAACTGGTTTAGACCTGTTTAAACCGGATAGAACCGGACGGAACCGGTTTAAACCGGATAGAACCGGATTGAACCGGTTTAAACCGGATAAAACCTGATTGAACCGGATTAAACAGGTTGAAACTGGATAGAACCGGGTAGAACTGGTTTAAACCGGATAAAACCGGATTGAACCGGTTTAAACCGGTTTTAACCGGATAGAACAGGATTGAACCGGTTTAAACTGGTTTAAACCGGATAGAACCGGATTCAACCGGTTTAAACCGGATAAAACGGGATTGAACCGGATTAAACCAGTATAAACCGGGTAGAACCGGACTGAACCGGTTTAAACTGGATAAAACCGGATTGAACCGGATTAAACAGGTTTAAACTGGATAGAACCAGATAGAACTGGTTTAAAACAGATAAAACCGGATAGAACCGGTTTTAACCGGATAAAACCGGATTGATCTGGTTTAAACCGGTTTAAACCGGATAGAACCGGATTGAACCAGTTTAAACGGGATAAAACCGGATTGAACCGGTTTGAACCGGTTTAAACCGGATAGAACAGGATTGAACCAGTTTAAACCGGATAGAACCGGATAGAACCGGTTTAAACCGGTTTAAACCGGATTGAACCTGTTGAAACCGATTTAAACTGGATAGAACTGGATTGAACTGGTTTAAAACGGATAAAACCGGATTGAACCGGTATAAACCAGATGGAACCGGATAGAACCGGTTTAAACTGGATAGATCTGTATTGAACCGGTTTAAACCGGATAAAACCGGATTGAATCTGTTAAACCGGTTTAAACTGGATAAAACCGGATTGAACCAGTTTAAACCAGATAAAACAGATTGAACCGGTTTAAACCAGTTTAAACCGGATAGAACTGGATTGAACCGGTTTAAACCGGATAGAACAGCTTTAAACCGGTTTAAAAAGCATAGAACCGGATTGAACCGGTTTAAACCGGATACAACCGGGTAGAACCGGATTGACCCGGTTTAAACCAGTTTATACCGGATAGAACCGGATAGAACCGGTATAAAACTGTTTAAACCGGATAGAACCGGATTGAACCGGTTAAAACCGGATAGAACAGGTTTAAACCGGTTTAAACCGGATAGAAGCGGACTGAACCGGTTTAAACCGGATAGAACCGGATTGAACAGGTTTAAACCGGTTTATACCGGATAGAACCGGATTGATCCGGTTTAAACCGGATAGAACTGGATTGAAACGGTTTAAACCGGTTTAAACCGGATAGACCCGGAAAGAACCGGATTGATCCGGTTTATACTGGATAGGACCGGATTGAACCGTTTTAAACTGGATAGAACCGGATTGAACCGGATTGAACCGGTTTAAACCGGTTTAAATCAGATAGATCCGGATTGAACCTGTTTAAACCGGATAGAACTGTATTGAACCGGTTTAAACCGGTTTAAACCGGATAGACCCGGATTGAACCGGTTTAAGCCGGATACAACCGGATTGAACCGGTTCAAACCGGTTTAAACCGGATAGAACCGGATTGACCAGTTTAAACCTGTTTGAACCGGATAGAACCGGATTGAACCGGATTGAACCAGTTTAAAGCTGTTTAAACCGGATAGAACCGGATTGAACCGGTTTAAACCGGTTTAAACCGGAAAGAACCGGATAGAACCGGTTTAAACCAGATAAAACCGGATTGAACCGGTTAAAACCGGTTTAAGCTGGATAGAACCGGATAGAACCGGTTCAAACCGGATAAAAATGGATTGAACCGGTTAAACCAGTTTCAACCGGATAAAACCAGATTGAACCAGTTTAAACCAGATAAAACCGATTGAACCGGTTTAAACCGGATAAAACCGGATTGAACCTGTTTAAAACAGATAAAACCGAATTGAACTGGTTTAAAACGGATAAAACCGGAATGAACCTGTTTAAACCGGATAGCACCGTATTGAACCTGTTTAAACCGGTTTAAACCGGATAGAACCCGATTGAACCGGTTTAAACCAGAAAGAACCGGATTGAGCCGGTTTCAACCTGTTTAAACCGGATAGAACCGGATTGAACCGGTTTATTCCCGTTTAAACCGGATAGAACCGGTTTAAACCAGAAAGAACCGGATTGAACCGGTTTAAACTGGATAAAACCGGATTGAACTAGTTTAAACCTCTTTAAACCGGATAGAACCGGATCGAACCAGTTTAAACCGGATAAAACCAGATTGAACCGATTTAAACAGGTTTAAACCGGATAGAACCGGATAGAACCAGTTTAAACCGGATTGAACCGGTTAAACCGATTTCAACCGGATAAAACGGGATTGAACCAGTTTAAACCAGATAATACCGGTTTAAACCGGTTTAAACCGGATAGAACCGGATAGAACCGGTTTGAACTGGATAGAACAGTTTAAAACGGTTTAAACCGGATAGAACTGGATTGAACCGGTTTAAACCGGACACAACCGGATAGAACTGGATTGAATCGGTTTAAACCGGTTTAAACCGGATAGAACCGGATTGAACCAGTTTAAACAGGTTTAAATCGGATAGAACCGGAAGGAACTGGTTTAAACCGGATTAAACCGGATTGAGCCGGTTTCAACCTGTTTAAACCGGATAGAACTGTATAGAACCGGTTTAAACCAGTTTAAACCGGATCGAAACGGATTGAACCGGTTTAAACCGGATAAAAACGGATTGAATCGGTTTAAAACTGTTTAAACCGGATAGAACTGGATAGAACCTGTTTAAACCGGATAGAACCGGATTGAACCGGTTTAAACCGGTTAAAACCGGATAGAACCGGATAGAACCGGATTTAACCGGTTTAAACCGAATAGAACCGGATTGAACCGGTTTACACCGGATAGAACTGCATAGAACTGGATTGAAACGGTTTAAACCGCATAGAACCGGTTTAAACCAGTTTAAACCGGATAGAACCGGATTGAACCAGTTTAAACCGGTTTAAACCGGATAGAACCGGAAAGAACCGGATTGAACCGGTTTATACTGGATAGAACCGGATTGAACCGTTTTAAACCGGATAGAACCAGATTGAACCGGATTGAACCGGTTTAAACCGTTTTAAATCAGATAGATCCGGATTGAACCGGTTTAAACCGGATAGTACCGTATTGAACCGGTTTAAACCGGTTTAAACCGGATAGACCCGGATTGAACCGGTTTAAGCCAGATACAACCGGATTGAACTGGTTCAATCCGGTTTAAACCGGATAGAACCGGATTGAATCAGTTTAAACTTGTTTAAACCGGATAGAACGGGATTGAACCGGATTGAACCAGTTTAAAGATGTTTAAACCGGATAGAACCGGATTGTACCGGTTTAAACCGGTTTAAACATGAAAGAACCGGATAGAACTGGTTTAAACCAGATAAAACCGGATTGAACCGGTTAAAACCGGTTTAAGCTGGATAGAACCGGATAGAACCGGTTCAAACCGGATAAAAATGGATTGAACCGGTTAAACCAGTTTCAACCGGATAAAACCAGATTGAACCAGTTTAAACCAGATAAAACCGATTGAACCGGTTTAAACCGGATAAAACCGGATTGAACCAGTTTAAAACAGATAAAACCGAATTGAACCGGTTTAAACCGGATAAAACAGGATTGAACCTGTTTAAAACGGATAGCACCGTATTGAACCTGTTTAAACCGGTTTAAACCAGATAGAACCCGATTGAACCGGTTTAAACCGGATAGAACCGGATTGAGCCGGTTTAAACCTGTTTAAACCGGATAGAACCGGATTGAACAGTTTTATTCCCTTTTAAACCGGATAGAACCGGATAGAACCGGTTTAAACCAGAAAGAACCGGATTGAACTGGTTTAAACTGGATAAAACCGGATTGAACTAGTTTAAACCTCTTTAAAACGGATAGAACCGAATCGAACCAGTTTAAACCGGATAAAACCAGATTGAACCGATTTAAACAGGTTTAAACCGGATAGAACCGGATAGAACCGGTTTAAACCGGATTGAACCGGTTAAACCGGTTTCAACCGGATAAAACGGGATTGAACCAGTTTAAACCAGATAATACCGGTTTAAACCGGTTTAAACCGGATAGAACCGGATAGAACCGGTTTAAACTGGATAGAACAGTTTAAAACGGTTTAAACCGGATAGAACTGGATTGAACCGGTTTAAACCGGACACAACCGGATTGAACCGGTTTAAATCGGTTTAAACCGGATAGAACTGGATTGAACCGGTTTAAACCGGTTTAAACCGGATAGAACCGGACTGAACCGGTTTAAACCGGATAGAACCGGATTGAACCGGTTTAAACCGGATAAAACAGGATTGAACCGGTTTAAACCGGATAGAACCAGATAGAACCGGATAGAACCGGTTTAAACCGGTTTAAACTGGATAGAAACGGATAGAACCGGTTTAAACTGGATAGAACCGGATTGAACCGGTTTAAACCGGTTTAAACCGGATAGAACCGGATTGAACCGGTTTAAACCGGATAAAACCGGATTGAAACGGTTTAAACCTGTTTAAACCGAGTAGAACCGGATTGAACCGGTTTAAAACGGATAGAACCAGATTGAACCGGTTTAAACTGGTTTAAACCGGATAGAACCGGATAGAACTGGTTTAAACCGGATAAAACCGGATTGAACCGGATTAAACCGGATACAACCGGATTGAACGGGTTTAAACAGGTTTAAACCGGATAAAAACGGAATGAACCGGTTTAAACCAGTTTAAACCGGAGAAAACCGGATGGAACCGGTTTAAACAGGTTTAAACTGGATAGAACCGGATAGAACCGGTTCAAACCGGATAAAACTGGATTGAAGCGGTTAAACCAGATTCAACCGGATAAAACCGGATTGAACCAGTTTAAACCAGATAAAACCGGATTGAACCGGTTTCAACCGGTTTAAACCGGATAGAACCGGATAGAACTGGTTTAAACCGGATAAAAACGGATTGAATCGGTTTAAACCTGTTTAAACCGGATAGAACCGTATAGAACCGGTTTAAACCAGTTTAAACCGGATCGAAACGGATTGAACCGGTTTAAACCGGATAAAAACGGATTGAATCGGTTTAAACCTCTTTAAACTGGATAGAACTGGATAGAACCTATTTAAACCGGATAGAACCGGATTGAACCAGTTTAAACCGGTTAAAACTGGATAGAACCGGATAGAACCGGATTGAACCGGTTTAAACCGTTTAGAACCTGATAGAACCGGTTTAAACCGGATAAAAACGGATTGAATCGGTTTAAACCTGTTTAAACCGGATAGAACCGGATAGAACCTGTTTAAACCGGATAGAACCGGATTGAACCAGTTTAAACCGGTTAAAACCGGATAGAACCGGATAGAACCGGATAGAACCGGATTGAACCGGTTTAAACTGAATAGAACCGGATTGAACCGGTTTACACCGGATAGAACCGCATAGAACTGGATTGAAACGGTTTAAACCGCATAGAACCGGTTTAAACCGGTTTAAACCGGATAGAACCGGATTTAACCAGTTTAAACCGGTTTAAACCGGATAGAACCGGAAAGAACCGGATTGAACCGGTTTATACCGGATAGAACCGGATTGAACCGTTTTAAACCGGATAGAACCGGATTGAACCGGATTGAACCGGTTTAAACCAGTTTAAATCAGATAGATCCGGATTGAACCGGTTTAAACCGGATAGAACCGTATTGAACCGGTTTAAACTGGTTTAAACCGGATAGACCCGGATTGAACCTGTTTAAACCTGTTTAAACCGGATAGAACCGGATTGAACCGGATTGAACCAGTTTAAAGCTGTTTAAACCGGATAGAACCGGATTGTACCGGTTTAAACCGGTTTAAACCGGAAAGAACCGGATAGAACCGGTTTAAACCAGATAAAACCGGATTGAACCAGTTAAAACCGGTTTAAGCTGGATAGAACCGGATAGAACCGGTTCAAACCGGATAAAAATGGATTGAACCGGTTAAACCAGTTTCAACCGGATAAAACCAGATTGAACCAGTTTAAACCAGATAAAACCGATTGAACCGGTTTAAACAGGATAAAACCGGATTGAACAAGTTTAAAACAGATAAAACCGAATTGAACCGGTTTAAAACGGATAAAACCGGATTGAACCTGTTTAAACCGGATAGCACCGTATTGAACCTGTTTAAACCGGTTTAAACCGGATAGAACCCGATTGAACCGGTTTAAACTGGATAGAACCGGATTGAGCCGGTTGAAACCTGTTTAAACCGGATAGAACCGGATTGAACCGGTTTATTCCCGTTTAAACCGAATTGAACCGGATAGAACCGGTTTAAACCAGAAAGAACCGGATTGAACCGGTTTAAACTGGATAAAACCGGATTGAACTAGTTTCAACCTCTTTAAACCGGATAGAACCGGATCGAACCAGTTTAAACCGGATAAAACCAGATTGAACCGATTTAAACAGGTTTAAACCGGATGGAACCGGATAGAACCGGTTTAAACCGGATTGAACAGGTTAAACCGGTTTCAACCGGTTAAAACGGGATTGAACCAGTTTAAATCAGATAATACCGGTTTAAACGGGTTTAAACCGGATAGAACCGGATAGAACCAGTCTAAACTGGATAGAACAGTTTAAAACGGTTTAAACCGGATAGAACTGGATTGAACCGGTTTAAACCGGACACAACCGGATAGAACTGGATTGAACCGGTTTAAACCGGTTTAAACCGGATAGAACCGGATTGAACCGGTTTAAACCAGATAGAACCGGATTGAACCGGTTTAAATCAGTTTAAACCGGATAGAACCGGATTGAACCGGTTTAAACCGGTTTAAACCGGATAGAACCGGATTGTACCGGTTTAAACCGGTTTTAACCGGAAAGAACCGGATAGAACTGGTTTAAACCAGATAAAACCGGATTGAACCGGTTAAAACCGGTTTAAGCTGGATAGAACCGGATTGAACCGGTTTAAACCGGTTTAAACCGGATAGAACCGGACTGAAACGGTTTAAACCGGATAGAACCGGATTGAACCGGTTTAAACCGGACAAAACCGTATTGAACCGGCTTAAACAGGTTTAAATCGGATAGAACCGGAAGGAACTGGTTTAAACCGGATAAAACCGGATTGAACCGGTTTAAACCGGATAGAACAGGTTTAAACCAGTTTAAACCGGATAGAACCGGATTGAACCGTTTTAAACCGGTTTAAACCGGATAGAACCGGATTGAGCCGGTTTAAACCTGTTTAAACCGGATAGAACCGGATTGAACCGGTTTATTCCCGTTTAAACCGGATAGAACCGGATAGAACCGGTTTAAACCAGAAAGAACCGGATTGAACCGGTTTAAACTGGATAAAACCGGATTGAACTAGTTTAAACCTCTTTAAACCAGAGAGAACTGGATCGAACCAGTTTAAACCGGATAAAACCAGATTGAACCGATTTAAACAGGTTTAAACCGGATAGAACCGGATAGAACCAGTTTAAACCGGATTGAACCGGTTAAACCGGTTTCAACCGGATAAAACGGGATTGAACAAGTTTAAACCAGATAATACTGGTTTAAACCGGTTTAAACCGGATAGAACCGGATAGAACCGGTTTTAACTGGATAGAACAGTTTAAAACGGTTTAAACCGGATAGAACTGGATTGAACCCGTTTAAACCGGACACAACCGGACAGAACTGGATTGAACCGGTTTAAACCGGTTTAAACCGGATAGAACCGGATTGAACCGGTTTAAACCAGATAGAACCGGATTGAACCGGTTTAGATCGGTTTAAACCGGATAGAACTGGATTGAACCGGTTAAAACCAGTTTAAACCGGATAGAACCGGATTGAACCGGTTTAAACCAGATAAAACCGGATTGAACAGGTTTAAACCAGATAGAACCGGATAGAACCGGTTTAAACCTGTTTGAACTGGATAGAACCGGATAGAACCGGTTTAAACCGGATTGAACCGGTTAAACCGGTTTCAACTGGATAAAACGGGATTGAACCAGTTTAAACCAGATAATACCGGTTTAAACCGGTTTAAACCGGATAGAACCGGATAGAACCGGTTTAAACTGGATAGAACAGTTTAAAACGGTTTAAACCGGATAGAACTGGATTGAACCGGTTTAAACCGAACACAACCGGATAGAACTGGATTGAATCGGTTTAAACCGGTTTAAACCGGATAGAACCGGATTGAACTGGTTTAAACAGGTTTAAATCGGATAGAACCGGAAGGAACTGGTTTAAACCGGATTAAACCGGATTGAACCGGTTTAAACCGGATAGAACAGGTTTAAACCTGTTTAAACCGGATAGATCCGGATTGAACCGGTTTAAACCGGATACAACCGGATAGAACCGGATTGAACCGTTTTAAAACAGTTTAAACCAGATAGAACCGGAGTGAAACGGTTTAAACCAGATAGAAACAGATTGAACTGGTTTTAACCGGTTTAAACCGGATAGAAGCGGATTGAACCGGTTTAAACCGGATAGAACCGGATTGAACAGGTTTAAACCGGTTTAAACCGGATAGAACCGGATTGAACCGGTTTAAACCGGATAAAACCGGATTGATCCGGATTGAACCGGTTTAAACCGGATAGAACCGGATTGAAACGGTTTAAACCTGTTTAAACCGGGTAGAACCGGATTGAACCGGTTTAAACCGGATAAAACCAGATTGAACCTTCTAAACCGGTTTCAACCGGATAACACCGGATTGAACCAGTTTAAACCAGATAAAACCGATTGAACCGGTTTAAACCGGTTTAAACCTGATAGAACCGGATAGAACCGGTTTAAACCTGTTTAAACCGGATAGAACCGGATTGAACCGATTTAAACAGGTTTAAACCGGATAGAACAGGATAGAACCGTTTTAAACCGGATTGAACCGGTTAAACCGGTTTCAACCGGATAAACCGGGATTGAGCCAGGTTAAACCAGATAAAACCGATTGAACCGGTTTAAACCGGTTTAAACTGGATAGAACCGGATAGAACCGGTTTTAACCAGATAGAACAGTTTAAACCGGTTTAAACCGGATAGAACCGGATTGAACCGGTTTAAACCGGATACAACCGGATAGAACTGGATTGAACCAGTTTAAACCAGTTTAAACCGGATACAACCGGATTGAACCGGTTTAAACCAGATAGTACCGGACTGAACCGGTTTATATCGGTTTAAACCGCATAGAACCGGACTGAACCGGTTTAAACCGGATAGAACCGTATTGAACCGGTTTAAACCGGACAAATCCGTATTGAACCGGATTAAACAGGTTTAAACCGGATAAAAACGGAATGAACCGGTTTAAACCAGATAGAACCAGATTGAACCAGTTTAAACCGGATAGAAACAGAGTGAACCGGTTGAAACCAGATAGAACCAGATTGAACCGGTTTAAACCGGTTTAAACCGGATAGAACTGGATTGAACCGGGTTAAACCGGTTTAAACCGGACAGAACCGGATTGAACCGGTTTAAACCGGTTTAAACCGGATAGAACCGGATTCAAGTGGTTTAAAATGGATAAAACCGGATTGAACCGGATTAAACAGGTTTAAACTGGATAGAACCAGATAGAACTGGTTTAAACCGGATAAAACCGGATTGAACCGGTTTTAACTGGATAAAACCGGATTGAACTGGTTTAAACCGGTTTAAAATGGATAGAACCGGATTGAACCGTTTTAAACCGGATAAAACCGGATTGAACCGGTTTAAACCGGATAGAACCGGTTTAAACCGGTTTAAACTGGATAGAAACGGATAGAACCGGTTTAAACTGGATAGAACCTGATTGAACCGGTTTATACCGGTTTAAACCGGATAGAACCGGATTGAACCGGATTAAACCGGATAAAACCGGATTGAAACGGTTTAAACCTGTTTCAACCGAGTAGAAACAGATTGAGCCGGTTTAAACCGGATAGAACCAGATTGAACCGGTTTAAACTGGTTTAAACCGGATAGAACCGGATAGAACCGGGTTAAACCGGATAAAACCGGATTGAACCGGTTAAACCGGTTTCAACCGGATAACACCGCATTGAACCAGTTTAAACCAGTTAAAACCGATTGAACCGGTTGAAACCGGTTGAAACCGGATAGAACCGGTTTAAACCTGTTTAAACCGGATAGAACCGGATTGAACCGGTTTCAACCGGATAGAACAGGTTGAAACCGGTTTAAACCGGATAGAACCAGATTGAACCAGTTTAAACCGGATACAAGCGGATAGAACAGGATTGAACCGGTTTAAAACAGATAGAACCGGATTGAACCGGTTTAAACCAGTTTAAACCGGTTTAAACCGGATTAAACCGGGTTAAACCTGTTTAAACCGGATAGAACTGGATTGAACCGGTTTAAACCGGATAGAACCGGATTGAACCGGTTGAAACCGGTTTAAACCAGATAGAACCGGATTGAACCGGATTAAACAGGTTTAAACCGGATAGAACCGGATAGAACTGTTTTAAACCGGATAAAACCGGATTGAACCGGTTTAAACCGGATACAACCGGATTGAACCGGTTTAAACAGGTTTAAACCGGATAAAAACGGAATGAACCGGTTTAAACCAGTTTAAACCGGAGAAAACCGGATGGAACCGGTTTAAACCGGTTTAAACTGGATAGAACCGGATAGAACCGGTTCAAACCGGATAAAACTGGATTGAAGCGGTTAAACCAGTTTCAACCGGATAAAACCGGATTGAACCAGTTTAAACCAGATAAAACCGGATTGAACCGGTTTCAACTGTTTTAAACCGGATAGAACCGGATAGAACCGGTTTAAACCGGATAAAAACGGATTGAATCGGTTTAAACCTGTTTAAACCGGATAGAACCGTATAGAACCGGTTTAAACCAGTTTAAACCGGATCGAAACGGATTGAACCGGTTTAAACCGGATAAAAACGGATTGAATCGGTTTAAACCTGTTTAAACCGGATAAAACCGGATAGAACCGCTTTAAACCGGATAGAACCGGATTGAACCGGTTTAAACCGGTTTATATCGGATAGATCCGGATTGAACCGGTTTAAACCCGATAGAACCGTATTGAACTGGTTTAAACCGGTTTAAACCGGATAGAACCAGATTGAACCGGTTTAAACCGGATAGAAACAGATTGAACCGGTTTAAACCGGTTTCAACCGGATAGAACAGGATTGAACAGGTTTAAACCAGTTTAAAGCAGATAGAACTGGATAGAACCGGTTTAAACCAGATAAAACCGGATTGAACCGGTTAAAACCAGTTTAAGCTGGATAGAACCGGTTCAAACCGAATACAACCGGATTGAACCGGTTAAACCAGTTTCAACCGGATAGAACCGGATTGAACCAGTTTAAACCTGTTTAAACCGGATAGAACCGGATTGAAACGGATTGAACCAGTTTAAAGCTGTTTAAACCGGATAGAACCGGATTGAACCGGTTTAAACCGTTTTAAACCGGAAAGAACCGGATAGAACCGGTTTAAGCCAGATAAAACCGGATTGAACCGGTTTAAACCAGATAGAACCGGATAGAACCGGTTTAAACCTGTTTGAACCAGATAGATCCGGATAGAACCGGTTTAAACTGGATAGATCCGGATTGAACTGGTTTAATCCGGTTTAAACCGGATAGAACCGGATTCAACCGGTTTGAAACGGATAAAACCGGATTGATCCGGATTGAACCGGTTTAAACCGGATAAAACCGGATTGATCCGGCTTAAACCTGTTTAAACCGGGTAGAACAGGATTGAACCGGTTTAAACCGGAAAAAACCAGATTGAACCGGTTAAACCGGTTTCAACGGGATAAAACAGGATTTAACCAGTTTAAACCAGATAAAACCGGATTGATCCGGCTTAAACCTGTTTAAACCGGATAGAACTGGATTGAAACGGTTTAAACCGCATAGAACTGGTTTAAACCGGTTTAAACCGGATAGAACCGGAAAGAACCGGATTGAACCGGTTTATACTGGATAGAACCGGATTGAACCGTTTTAAACTGGATAGAACCGGATTGAACCGGATTGAACCGGTTTAAACCGGTTTAAATCAGATAGATCCGGATTGAACCGGTTTAAACCGGATAGAACTGTATTGAACCGGTTTAAACCGGTTTAAACCGGATAGACCCGGATTGAACCGATTTAAGCTGGATACAACCGGATTGAACCGGTTCAAACCGGTTTAAACCGGATAGAACCGGATTGAACCAGTTTAAACCTGTTTGAACCGGATAGAACCGGATTGAACCGGATTGAACCAGTTTAAAGCTGTTTAAACCGGATAGAACCGGATTGAACCGGTTTAAACCGGTTTAAACCGGAAAGAACCGGATAGAAACGGTTTAAACCGGATAAAAATGGATTGAACCGGTTAAACCAGTTTCAACCGGATAAAACCAGATTGAATCAGTTTAAACCAGATAAAACCGATTGAACCGGTTTAAACCGGATAAAACCGGATTGAACCAGTTTAAAACAGATAAAACCGAATTGAACCGGTTTAAAACGGATAAATCCGGATTGAACCGGTTTAAACCGGATAGAACTGTATTGAACCGGTTTAAACCGGATAAAAACGGATTGAATCGGTTTAAACCTGTTTAAACCGGATAGAACCGGATAGAACCTGTTTAAACCGGATAGAACCGGATTGAACCAGTTTAAACCGGTTAAAACCGGATAGAACCGGATAGAACCGGATAGAACCGGATTGAACCGGTTTAAACTGAATAGAACCGGATTGAACCGGTTTACACCGGATAGAACCACATAGAACTGGATTGAAACGGTTTAAACCGCATAGAACCGGTTTAAACCTGTTTAAACCGGATAGAACCGGATTTAACCAGTTTAAACCGGTTTAAACCGGATAGAACCGGAAAGAACCGGATTGAACCGGTTTATACCGGATAGAACCGGATTGAACCGTTTTAAACCGTATAGAACCGGATTGAACCGGATTGAACCGGTTTAAACCAGTTTAAATCAGATAGATCCGGATTGAACCGGTTTAAACCGGATAGAACCGTATTGAACCGGTTTAAACTGGTTTAAACCGGATAGACCCGGATTGAACCTGTTTAAACCTGTTTAAACCGGATAGAACCGGATTGAACCGGATTGAACCAGTTTAAAGCTGTTTAAACCGGATAGAACCGGATTGTACCGGTTTAAACCGGTTTAAACCGGAAAGAACCGGATAGAACCGGTTTAAACCAGATAAAACCGGATTGAACCAGTTAAAACCGGTTTAAGCTGGATAGAACCGGATAGAACCGGTTCAAACCGGATAAAAATGGATTGAACCGGTTAAACCAGTTTCAACCGGATAAAACCAGATTGAACCAGTTTAAACCAGATAAAACCGATTGAACCGGTTTAAACAGGATAAAACCGGATTGAACAAGTTTAAAACAGATAAAACCGAATTGAACCGGTTTAAAACGGATAAAACCGGATTGAACCTGTTTAAACCGGATAGCACCGTATTGAACCTGTTTAAACCGGTTTAAACCGGATAGAACCCGATTGAACCGGTTTAAACCGGATAGAACCGGATTGAGCCGGTTGAAACCTGTTTAAACCGGATAGAACCGGATTGAACCGGTTTATTCCCGTTTAAACCGAATTGAACCGGATAGAACCGGTTTAAACCAGAAAGAACCGGATTGAACCGGTTTAAACTGGATAAAACCGGATTGAACTAGTTTCAACCTCTTTAAACCGGATAGAACCGGATCGAACCAGTTTAAACCGGATAAAACCAGACTGAACCGATTTAAACAGGTTTAAACCGGATGGAACCGGATAGAACCGGTTTAAACCGGATTGAACAGGTTAAACCGGTTTCAACCGGTTAAAACGGGATTGAACCAGTTTAAATCAGATAATACCGGTTTAAACGGGTTTAAACCGGATAGAACCGGATAGAACCAGTCTAAACTGGATAGAACAGTTTAAAACGGTTTAAACCGGATAGAACTGGATTGAACCGGTTTAAACCGGACACAACCGGATAGAACTGGATTGAACCGGTTTAAACCGGTTTAAACCGGATAGAACCGGATTGAAACGGTTTAAACCAGATAGAACCGGATTGAACCGGTTTAAATCAGTTTAAACCGGATAGAACCGGATTGAACCGGTTTAAACCGGTTTAAACCGGATAGAACCGGATTGTACCGGTTTAAACCGGTTTTAACCGGAAAGAACCGGATAGAACTGGTTTAAACCAGATAAAACCGGATTGAACCGGTTAAAACCGGTTTAAGCTGGATAGAACCGGATTGAACCGGTTTAAACCGGTTTAAACCGGATAGAACCGGACTGAAACGGTTTAAACCGGATAGAACCGGATTGAACCGGTTTAAACCGGACAAAACCGTATTGAACCGGCTTAAACAGGTTTTAATCGGATAGAACTGGAAGGAACTGGTTTAAACCGGATAAAACCGGATTGAACCGGTTTAAACCGGATAGAACAGGTTTAAACCAGTTTAAACCGGATAGAACCAGATTGAACCGTTTTAAACCGGTTTAAACCGGATAGAACCGGATTGAGCCGGTTTAAACCTGTTTAAACCGGATAGAACCGGATTGAACCGGTTTATTCCCGTTTAAACCGGATAGAACCGGATAGAACCGGTTTAAACCAGAAAGAACCGGATTGAACCGGTTTAAACTGGATAAAACCGGATTGAACTAGTTTAAACCTCTTTAAACCAGATAGAACTGGATCGAACCAGTTTAAACCGGATAAAACCAGATTGAACCGATTTAAACAGGTTTAAACCGGATAGAACCGGATAGAACCAGTTTAAACCGGATTGAACCGGTTAAACCGGTTTCAACCGGATAAAACGGGATTGAAACAGTTTAAACCAGATAATACTGGTTTAAACCGGTTTAAACCGGATAAAACCGGATAGAACCGGTTTTAACTGGATAGAACAGTTTAAAACGGTTTAAACTGGATAGAACTGGATTGAACCCGTTTAAACCGGACACAACCGGACAGAACTGGATTGAACCGGTTTAAACCGGTTTAAACCGGATAGAACTGGATTGAACCGGTTTAAACCAGATAGAACCGGATTGAACCGGTTTAGATCGGTTTAAACCGGATAGAACTGGATTGAACCGGTTTAAACCAGTTTAAACCGGATAGAACCGGATTGAACCGGTTTAAACCAGATAAAACCGGATTGAACCGGTTTAAACCAGATAGAACCGGATAGAACCGGTTTAAACCTGTTTGAACTGGATAGAACCGGATAGAACCGGTTTAAACTGGATAGATCCGGATTGAACTGGTTTAATCCGGTTTAAACCGGATAGAACCGGATTCAACTGGTTTGAAACGGATAAAACCGGATTGATCCGGATTGAACCGGTTTAAACCGGATAAAACCGGATTGATCCGGCTTAAACCTGTTTAAACCGGGTAGAACAGGATTGAACCGGTTTAAACCGGAAAAAACCAGATTGAACCGGTTAAACCGGTTTCAATGGGATAAAACAGGATTTAACCAGTTTAAACCAGATAAAACCGGATTGATCCGGCTTAAACCTGTTTAAACCGGATAGAACTGGATTGAAACGGTTTAAACCGCATAGAACTGGTTTAAACCGGTTTAAACCGGATAGAACCGGAAAGAACCGGATTGAACCGGTTTATACTGGATAGAACCGGATTGAACCGTTTTAAACTGGATAGAACCGGATTGAACCGGATTGAACCGGTTTAAACCGGTTTAAATCAGATAGATCCGGATTGAACCGGTTTAAACCGGATAGAACTGTATTGAACCGGTTTAAACCGTTTTAAACCGGATAGACCCGGATTGAACCGGTTTAACCCGGATACAACCGGATTGAACCGGTTCAAACCGCTTTAAACCGGATAGAAACGGATTGAACCAGTTTAAACCTGTTTGAACCGGATAGAACCGGATTGAACCGGATTGAACCAGTTTAAAGCTGTTTAAACCGGATAGAACCGGATTGAACCGGTTTAAACCGGTTTAAACCGGAAAGAACCGGATAGAACCGGTTTAAACCGGATAAAAATGGATTGAACTGGTTAAACCAGTTTCAACCGGATAAAACCAGATTGAACCAGTTTAAACCAGATAAAACCGATTGAACCAGTTTAAAACAGATAAAACCGAATTGAACCGGTTTAAAACGGATAAAACCGGATTGAACCTGTTTAAACCGGATAGCACCGTATTGAACCTGTTTAAACCGGTTTAAACCGTATAGAACCCGATTGAACCGGTTTAAACCGGAAAGAACCGGATTGAGCCGGTTTAAACCTGTTTAAACCGGATAGAACCGGATTGAACCGGTTTATTCCCGTTTAAACCGGATAGAACCGGATAGAACCGGTTTAAACCAGAAAGAACCGGATTGAACCGGTTTAAACTGGATAAAACCGGATTGAACTAGTTTAAACCTCTTTAAACCGGATAGAACCGGATCGAACCAGTTTAAACCGGATAAAACCAGATTGAACCGATTTAAACAGGTTTAAACCGGATAGAACCGGATAGAACCGGTTTAAACCGGATTGAACCGGTTAAACCGGTTTCAACTGGATAAAACGGGATTGAACCAGTTTAAACCAGATAATACCGGTTTAAACCGGTTTAAACCGGATAGAACCGGATAGAACCGGTTTAAACTGGATAGAACAGTTTAAAACGGTTTAAACCGGATAGAACTGGATTGAACCGGTTTAAACCGAACACAACCGGATAGAACTGGATTGAATCGGTTTAAACCGGTTTAAACCGGATAGAACCGGATTGAACTGGTTTAAACAGGTTTAAATCGGATAGAACCGGAAGGAACTGGTTTAAACCGGATTAAACCGGATTGAACCGGTTTAAACCGGATAGAACAGGTTTAAACCTGTTTAAACCGGATAGATCCGGATTGAACCGGTTTAAACCGGATACAACCGGATAGAACCGGATTGAACCGTTTTAAAACAGTTTAAACCAGATAGAACCGGAGTGAAACGGTTTAAACCAGATAGAAACAGATTGAACTGGTTTTAACCGGTTTAAACCGGATAGAAGCGGATTGAACCGGTTTAAACCGGATAGAACCGGATTGAACAGGTTTAAACCGGTTTAAACCGGATAGAACCGGATTGAACCGGTTTAAACCGGATAAAACCGGATTGATCCGGATTGAACCGGTTTAAACCGGATAGAACCGGATTGAAACGGTTTAAACCTGTTTAAACCGGGTAGAACCGGATTGAACCGGTTTAAACCGGATAAAACCAGATTGAACCTTCTAAACCGGTTTCAACCGGATAACACCGGATTGAACCAGTTTAAACCAGATAAAACCGATTGAACCGGTTTAAACCGGTTTAAACCTGATAGAACCGGATAGAACCGGTTTAAACCTGTTTAAACCGGATAGAACCGGATTGAACCGATTTAAACAGGTTTAAACCGGATAGAACAGGATAGAACCGTTTTAAACCGGATTGAACCGGTTAAACCGGTTTCAACCGGATAAACCGGGATTGAGCCAGGTTAAACCAGATAAAACCGATTGAACCGGTTTAAACCGGTTTAAACTGGATAGAACCGGATAGAACCGGTTTTAACCAGATAGAACAGTTTAAACCGGTTTAAACCGGATAGAACCGGATTGAACCGGTTTAAACCGGATACAACCGGATAGAACTGGATTGAACCAGTTTAAACCAGTTTAAACCGGATACAACCGGATTGAACCGGTTTAAACCAGATAGTACCGGACTGAACCGGTTTATATCGGTTTAAACCGCATAGAACCGGACTGAACCGGTTTAAACCGGATAGAACCGTATTGAACCGGTTTAAACCGGACAAATCCGTATTGAACCGGATTAAACAGGTTTAAATCGGATAGAACCGGAAGGAACTGGTTTAAACCGGATAAAACCGGATTGAAGCAGTTTAAACCGGATAGAACCTGTTTAAACCTGTTTAAACCGGATAGAACCGGATTGAACCGGTTTAAACCGGATAGAACAGGTTTAAACCGGTTTAAAAAGCATAGAACCGGATTGAACCGGTTTAAAACGGATACAACCGGATAGAACCGGATTGACCCGGTTTAAACCAGTTTAAACCGTATAGAACCGGAGTAAACCGGTTTAAACCAGATAGAACCAGATTGAGCCGGTTTAAACTGGATAAAACCGGATTGAACCGGAATAAACAGGTTGAAACTGGATTGAACCGGATTAAACGGGTTTAAACCGGACAGAACCGGATTGAACCAGTTTAAACTGGATAGAACCGGATTGAACTGGTTTAGACCTGTTTAAACCGGATAGAACCGGACGGAACCGGTTTAAACCGGATAGAACCGGATTGAACCGGTTTAAACCGGATAAAACCTGATTGAACCGGATTAAACAGGTTGAAACTGGATAGAACCGGGTAGAACTGGTTTAAACCGGATAAAACCGGATTGAACCGGTTTAAACCGGTTTTAACCGGATAGAACAGGATTGAACCGGTTTAAACTGGTTTAAACCGGATAGAACCGGATTCAACCGGTTTAAACCGGATAAAACGGGATTGAACCGGATTAAACCAGTATAAACCGGGTAGAACCGGACTGAACCGGTTTAAACTGGATAAAACCGGATTGAACCGGATTAAACAGGTTTAAACTGGATAGAACCAGATAGAACTGGTTTAAAACAGATAAAACCGGATAGAACCGGTTTTAACCGGATAAAACCGGATTGATCTGGTTTAAACCGGTTTAAACCGGATAGAACCGGATTGAACCAGTTTAAACGGGATAAAACCGGATTGAACCGGTTTGAACCGGTTTAAACCGGATAGAACAGGATTGAACCAGTTTAAACCGGATAGAACCGGATAGAACCGGTTTAAACCGGTTTAAACCGGATTGAACCTGTTGAAACCGATTTAAACTGGATAGAACTGGATTGAACTGGTTTAAAACGGATAAAACCGGATTGAACCGGTATAAACCAGATGGAACCGGATAGAACCGGTTTAAACTGGATAGATCTGTATTGAACCGGTTTAAACCGGATAAAACCGGATTGAATCTGTTAAACCGGTTTAAACTGGATAAAACCGGATTGAACCAGTTTAAACCAGATAAAACAGATTGAACCGGTTTAAACCAGTTTAAACCGGATAGAACTGGATTGAACCGGTTTAAACCGGATAGAACAGCTTTAAACCGGTTTAAAAAGCATAGAACCGGATTGAACCGGTTTAAACCGGATACAACCGGGTAGAACCGGATTGACCCGGTTTAAACCAGTTTATACCGGATAGAACCGGATAGAACCGGTATAAAACTGTTTAAACCGGATAGAACCGGATTGAACCGGTTAAAACCGGATAGAACAGGTTTAAACCGGTTTAAACCGGATAGAAGCGGACTGAACCGGTTTAAACCTGATAGAACCGGATTGAACAGGTTTAAACCGGTTTATACCGGATAGAACCGGATTGATCCGGTTTAAACCGGATAGAACTGGATTGAAACGGTTTAAACCGGTTTAAACCGGATAGACCCGGAAAGAACCGGATTGATCCGGTTTATACTGGATAGGACCGGATTGAACCGTTTTAAACTGGATAGAACCGGATTGAACCGGATTGAACCGGTTTAAACCGGTTTAAATCAGATAGATCCGGATTGAACCGGTTTAAACCGGATAGAACTGTATTGAACCGGTTTAAACCGGTTTAAACCGGATAGACCCGGATTGAACCGGTTTAAGCCGGATACAACCGGATAGAACCGGTTCAAACCGGTTTAAACCGGATAGAACCGGATTGACCAGTTTAAACCTGTTTGAACCGGATAGAACCGGATTGAACCGGATTGAACCAGTTTAAAGCTGTTTAAACCGGATAGAACCGGATTGAACCGGTTTAAACCGGTTTAAACCGGAAAGAACCGGATAGAACCGGTTTAAACCAGATAAAACCGGATTGAACCGGTTAAAACCGGTTTAAGCTGGATAGAACCGGATAGAACCGGTTCAAACCGGATAAAAATGGATTGAACCGGTTAAACCAGTTTCAACCGGATAAAACCAGATTGAACCAGTTTAAACCAGATAAAACCGATTGAACCGGTTTAAACCGGATAAAACCGGATTGAACCTGTTTAAAACAGATAAAACCGAATTGAACTGGTTTAAAACGGATAAAACCGGAATGAACCTGTTTAAACCGGATAGCACCGTATTGAACCTGTTTAAACCGGTTTAAACCGGATAGAACCCGATTGAACCGGTTTAAACCAGAAAGAACCGGATTGAGCCGGTTTCAACCTGTTTAAACCGGATAGAACCGGATTGAACCGGTTTATTCCCGTTTAAACCGGATAGAACCGGTTTAAACCAGAAAGAACCGGATTGAACCGGTTTAAACTGGATAAAACCGGATTGAACTAGTTTAAACCTCTTTAAACCGGATAGAACCGGATCGAACCAGTTTAAACCGGATAAAACCAGATTGAACCGATTTAAACAGGTTTAAACCGGATAGAACCGGATAGAACCAGTTTAAACCGGATTGAACCGGTTAAACCGATTTCAACCGGATAAAACGGGATTGAACCAGTTTAAACCAGATAATACCGGTTTAAACCGGTTTAAACCGGATAGAACCGGATAGAACCGGTTTGAACTGGATAGAACAGTTTAAAACGGTTTAAACCGGATAGAACTGGATTGAACCGGTTTAAACCGGACACAACCGGATAGAACTGGATTGAATCGGTTTAAACCGGTTTAAACCGGATAGAACCGGATTGAACCAGTTTAAACAGGTTTAAATCGGATAGAACCGGAAGGAACTGGTTTAAACCGGATTAAACCGGATTGAGCCGGTTTCAACCTGTTTAAACCGGATAGAACTGTATAGAACCGGTTTAAACCAGTTTAAACCGGATCGAAACGGATTGAACCGGTTTAAACCGGATAAAAACGGATTGAATCGGTTTAAAACTGTTTAAACCGGATAGAACTGGATAGAACCTGTTTAAACCGGATAGAACCGGATTGAACCGGTTTAAACCGGTTAAAACCGGATAGAACCGGATAGAACCGGATTTAACCGGTTTAAACCGAATAGAACCGGATTGAACCGGTTTACACCGGATAGAACTGCATAGAACTGGATTGAAACGGTTTAAACCGCATAGAACCGGTTTAAACCAGTTTAAACCGGATAGAACCGGATTGAACCAGTTTAAACCGGTTTAAACCGGATAGAACCGGAAAGAACCGGATTGAACCGGTTTATACTGGATAGAACCGGATTGAACCGTTTTAAACCGGATAGAACCAGATTGAACCGGATTGAACCGGTTTAAACCGTTTTAAATCAGATAGATCCGGATTGAACCGGTTTAAACCGGATAGTACCGTATTGAACCGGTTTAAACCGGTTTAAACCGGATAGACCCGGATTGAACCGGTTTAAGCCAGATACAACCGGATTGAACTGGTTCAATCAGGTTTAAACCGGATAGAACCGGATTGAATCAGTTTAAACTTGTTTAAACCGGATAGAACGGGATTGAACCGGATTGAACCAGTTTAAAGATGTTTAAACCGGATAGAACCGGATTGTACCGGTTTAAACCGGTTTAAACATGAAAGAACCGGATAGAACTGGTTTAAACCAGATAAAACCGGATTGAACCGGTTAAAACCGGTTTAAGCTGGATAGAACCGGATAGAACCGGTTCAAACCGGATAAAAATGGATTGAACCGGTTAAACCAGTTTCAACCGGATAAAACCAGATTGAACCAGTTTAAACCAGATAAAACCGATTGAACCGTTTAAACCGGATAAAACCGGATTGAACCAGTTTAAAACAGATAAAACCGAATTGAACCGGTTTAAACCGGATAAAACAGGATTGAACCTGTTTAAACCGGATAGCCCCGTATTGAACCTGTTTAAACCGGTTTAAACCAGATAGAACCCGATTGAACCGTTTAAACCGGATAGAACCGGATTGAGCCGGTTTAAACCTGTTTAAACCGGATAGAACCGGATTGAACAGGTTTATTCCCTTTTAAACCGGATAGAACCGGATAGAACCGGTTTAAACCAGAAAGAACCGGATTGAACTGGTTTAAACTGGATAAAACCGGATTGAACTAGTTTAAACCTCTTTAAAACGGATAGAACCGAATCGAACCAGTTTAAACCGGATAAAACCAGATTGAACCGATTTAAACAGGTTTAAACCGGATAGAACCGGATAGAACCGGTTTAAACCGGATTGAACCGGTTAAACCGGTTTCAACCGGATAAAACGGGATTGAACCAGTTTAAACCAGATAATACCGGTTTAAACCGGTTTAAACCGGATAGAACCGGATAGAACCGGTTTAAACTGGATAGAACAGTTTAAAACGGTTTAAACCGGATAGAACTGGATTGAACCGGTTTAAACCGGACACAACCGGATTGAACCGGTTTAAATCGGTTTAAACCGGATAGAACTGGATTGAACCGGTTTAAACCGGTTTAAACCGGATAGAACCGGACTGAACCGGTTTAAACCGGATAGAACCGGATTGAACCGGTTTAAACCGGATAAAACAGGATTGAACCGGTTTAAACCGGATAGAACCAGATAGAACCGGATAGAACCGGTTTAAACCGGTTTAAACTGGATAGAAACGGATAGAACCGGTTTAAACTGGATAGAACCGGATTGAACCGGTTTAAACCGGTTTAAACCGGATAGAACCGGATTGAACCGGTTTAAACCGGATAAAACCGGATTGAAACGGTTTAAACCTGTTTAAACCGAGTAGAACCGGATTGAACCGGTTTAAAACGGATAGAACCAGATTGAACCGGTTTAAACTGGTTTAAACCGGATAGAACCGGATAGAACTGGTTTAAACCGGATAAAACCGGATTGAACCGGATTAAACCGGATACAACCGGATTGAACGGGTTTAAACAGGTTTAAACCGGATAAAAACGGAATGAACCGGTTTAAACCAGTTTAAACCGGAGAAAACCGGATGGAACCGGTTTAAACAGGTTTAAACTGGATAGTACCGGATAGAACCGGTTCAAACCGGATAAAACTGGATTGAAGCGGTTAAACCAGATTCAACCGGATAAAACCGGATTGAACCAGTTTAAACCAGATAAAACCGGATTGAACCGGTTTCAACCGGTTTAAACCGGATAGAACCGGATAGAACTGGTTTAAACCGGATAAAAACGGATTGAATCGGTTTAAACCTGTTTAAACCGGATAGAACCGTATAGAACCGGTTTAAACCAGTTTAAACCGGATCGAAACGGATTGAACCGGTTTAAACCGGATAAAAACGGATTGAATCGGTTTAAACCTCTTTAAACTGGATAGAACTGGATAGAACCTATTTAAACCGGATAGAACCGGATTGAACCAGTTTAAACCGGTTAAAACTGGATAGAACCGGATAGAACCGGATTGAACCGGTTTAAAACCGTTTAGAACCTGATAGAACCGGTTTAAACCGGATAAAAACGGATTGAATCGGTTTAAACCTGTTTAAACCGGATAGAACCGGATAGAACCTGTTTAAACCGGATAGAACCGGATTGAACCAGTTTAAACCGGTTAAAACCGGATAGAACCGGATAGAACCGGATAGAACCGGATTGAACCGGTTTAAACTGAATAGAACCGGATTGAACCGGTTTACACCGGATAGAACCGCATAGAACTGGATTGAAACGGTTTAAACCGCATAGAACCGGTTTAAACCGGTTTAAACCGGATAGAACCGGATTTAACCAGTTTAAACCGGTTTAAACCGGATAGAACCGGAAAGAACCGGATTGAACCGGTTTATACCGGATAGAACCGGATTGAACCGTTTTAAACCGGATAGAACCGGATTGAACCGGATTGAACCGGTTTAAACCAGTTTAAATCAGATAGATCCGGATTGAACCGGTTTAAACCGGATAGAACCGTATTGAACCGGTTTAAACTGGTTTAAACCGGATAGACCCGGATTGAACCTGTTTAAACCTGTTTAAACCGGATAGAACCGGATTGAACCGGATTGAACCAGTTTAAAGCTGTTTAAACCGGATAGAACCGGATTGTACCGGTTTAAACCGGTTTAAACCGGAAAGAACCGGATAGAACCGGTTTAAACCAGATAAAACCGGATTGAACCAGTTAAAACCGGTTTAAGCTGGATAGAACCGGATAGAACCGGTTCAAACCGGATAAAAATGGATTGAACCGGTTAAACCAGTTTCAACCGGATAAAACCAGATTGAACCAGTTTAAACCAGATAAAACCGATTGAACCGGTTTAAACAGGATAAAACCGGATTGAACAAGTTTAAAACAGATAAAACCGAATTGAACCGGTTTAAAACGGATAAAACCGGATTGAACCTCTTTAAACCGGATAGCACCGTATTGAACCTGTTTAAACCGGTTTAAACCGGATAGAACCCGATTGAACCGGTTTAAACCGGATAGAACCGGATTGAGCCGGTTGAAACCTGTTTAAACCGGATAGAACCGGATTGAACCGGTTTATTCCCGTTTAAACCGAATTGAACCGGATAGAACCGGTTTAAACCAGAAAGAACCGGATTGAACCGGTTTAAACTGGATAAAACCGGATTGAACTAGTTTCAACCTCTTTAAACCGGATAGAACCGGATCGAACCAGTTTAAACCGGATAAAACCAGATTGAACCGATTTAAACAGGTTTAAACCGGATGGAACCGGATAGAACCGGTTTAAACCGGATTGAACAGGTTAAACCGGTTTCAACCGGTTAAAACGGGATTGAACCAGTTTAAATCAGATAATACCGGTTTAAACGGGTTTAAACCGGATAGAACCGGATAGAACCAGTCTAAACTGGATAGAACAGTTTAAAACGGTTTAAACCGGATAGAACTGGATTGAACCGGTTTAAACCGGACACAACCGGATAGAACTGGATTGAACCGGTTTAAACCGGACACAACCGGATTGAACCGGTTTAAATCGGTTTAAACCGGATAGAACTGGATTGAACCGGTTTAAACCGGTTTAAACCGGATAGAACCGGACTGAACCGGTTTAAACCGGATAGAACCGGATTGAACCGGTTTAAACCGGATAAAACAGGATTGAACCGGTTTAAACCGGATAGAACCAGATAGAACCGGATAGAACCGGTTTAAACCGGTTTAAACTGGATAGAAACGGATAGAACCGGTTTAAACTGGATAGAACCGGATTGAACCGGTTTAAACCGGTTTAAACCGGATAGAACCGGATTGAACCGGTTTAAACCGGATAAAACCGGATTGAAACGGTTTAAACCTGTTTAAACCGAGTAGAACCGGATTGAACCGGTTTAAAACGGATAGAACCAGATTGAACCGGTTTAAACTGGTTTAAACCGGATAGAACCGGATAGAACTGGTTTAAACCGGATAAAACCGGATTGAACCGGATTAAACCGGATACAACCGGATTGAACGGGTTTAAACAGGTTTAAACCGGATAAAAACGGAATGAACCGGTTTAAACCAGTTTAAACCGGAGAAAACCGGATGGAACCGGTTTAAACAGGTTTAAACTGGATAGAACCGGATAGAACCGGTTCAAACCGGATAAAACTGGATTGAAGCGGTTAAACCAGATTCAACCGGATAAAACCGGATTGAACCAGTTTAAACCAGATAAAACCGGATTGAACCGGTTTCAACCGGTTTAAACCGGATAGAACCGGATAGAACTGGTTTAAACCGGATAAAAACGGATTGAATCGGTTTAAACCTGTTTAAACCGGATAGAACCGTATAGAACCGGTTTAAACCAGTTTAAACCGGATCGAAACGGATTGAACCGGTTTAAACCGGATAAAAACGGATTGAATCGGTTTAAACCTCTTTAAACTGGATAGAACTGGATAGAACCTATTTAAACCGGATAGAACCGGATTGAACCAGTTTAAACCGGTTAAAACTGGATAGAACCGGATAGAACCGGATTGAACCGGTTTAAACCGTTTAGAACCTGATAGAACCGGTTTAAACCGGATAAAAACGGATTGAATCGGTTTAAACCTGTTTAAACCGGATAGAACCGGATAGAACCTGTTTAAACCGGATAGAACCGGATTGAACCAGTTTAAACCGGTTAAAACCGGATAGAACCGGATAGAACCGGATAGAACCGGATTGAACCGGTTTAAACTGAATAGAACCGGATTGAACCGGTTTACACCGGATAGAACCGCATAGAACTGGATTGAAACGGTTTAAACCGCATAGAACCGGTTTAAACCGGTTTAAACCGGATAGAACCGGATTTAACCAGTTTAAACCGGTTTAAACCGGATAGAACCGGAAAGAACCGGATTGAACCGGTTTATACCGGATAGAACCGGATTGAACCGTTTTAAACCGGATAGAACCGGATTGAACCGGATTGAACCGGTTTAAACCAGTTTAAATCAGATAGATCCGGATTGAACCGGTTTAAACCGGATAGAACCGTATTGAACCGGTTTAAACTGGTTTAAACCGGATAGACCCGGATTGAACCTGTTTAAACCTGTTTAAACCGGATAGAACCGGATTGAACCGGATTGAACCAGTTTAAAGCTGTTTAAACCGGATAGAACCGGATTGTACCGGTTTAAACCGGTTTAAACCGGAAAGAACCGGATAGAACCGGTTTAAACCAGATAAAACCGGATTGAACCAGTTAAAACCGGTTTAAGCTGGATAGAACCGGATAGAACCGGTTCAAACCGGATAAAAATGGATTGAACCGGTTAAACCAGTTTCAACCGGATAAAACCAGATTGAACCAGTTTAAACCAGATAAAACCGATTGAACCGGTTTAAACAGGATAAAACCGGATTGAACAAGTTTAAAACAGATAAAACCGAATTGAACCGGTTTAAAACGGATAAAACCGGATTGAACCTCTTTAAACCGGATAGCACCGTATTGAACCTGTTTAAACCGGTTTAAACCAGATAGAACCCGATTGAACCGGTTTAAACCGGATAGAACCGGATTGAGCCGGTTGAAACCTGTTTAAACCGGATAGAACCGGATTGAACCGGTTTATTCCCGTTTAAACCGAATTGAACCGGATAGAACCGGTTTAAACCAGAAAGAACCGGATTGAACCGGTTTAAACTGGATAAAACCGGATTGAACTAGTTTCAACCTCTTTAAACCGGATAGAACCGGATCGAACCAGTTTAAACCGGATAAAACCAGATTGAACCGATTTAAACAGGTTTAAACCGGATGGAACCGGATAGAACCGGTTTAAACCGGATTGAACAGGTTAAACCGGTTTCAACCGGTTAAAACGGGATTGAACCAGTTTAAATCAGATAATACCGGTTTAAACGGGTTTAAACCGGATAGAACCGGATAGAACCAGTCTAAACTGGATAGAACAGTTTAAAACGGTTTAAACCGGATAGAACTGGATTGAACCGGTTTAAACCGGACACAACCGGATAGAACTGGATTGAACCGGTTTAAACCGGTTTAAACCGGATAGAACCGGATTGAACCGGTTTAAACCAGATAGAACCGGATTGAACCGGTTTAAATCAGTTTAAACCGGATAGAACCGGATTGAACCGGTTTAAACCGGTTTAAACCGGATAGAACCGGATTGTACCGGTTTAAACCGGTTTTAACCGGAAAGAACCGGATAGAACTGGTTTAAACCAGATAAAACCGGATTGAACCGGTTAAAACCGGTTTAAGCTGGATAGAACCGGATTGAACCGGTTTAAACCGGTTTAAACCGGATAGAACCGGACTGAAACGGTTTAAACCGGATAGAACCGGATTGAACCGGTTTAAACCGGACAAAACCGTATTGAACCGGCTTAAACAGGTTTAAATCGGATAGAACCGGAAGGAACTGGTTTAAACCGGATAAAACCGGATTGAACCGGTTTAAACCGGATAGAACAGGTTTAAACCAGTTTAAACCGGATAGAACCGGATTGAACCGTTTTAAACCGGTTTAAACCGGATAGAACCGGATTGAGCCGGTTTAAACCTGTTTAAACCGGATAGAACCGGATTGAACCGGTTTATTCCCGTTTAAACCGGATAGAACCGGATAGAACCGGTTTAAACCAGAAAGAACCGGATTGAACCGGTTTAAACTGGATAAAACCGGATTGAACTAGTTTAAACCTCTTTAAACCAGAGAGAACTGGATCGAACCAGTTTAAACCGGATAAAACCAGATTGAACCGATTTAAACAGGTTTAAACCGGATAGAACCGGATAGAACCAGTTTAAACCGGATTGAACCGGTTAAACCGGTTTCAACAGGATAAAACGGGATTGAACAAGTTTAAACCAGATAATACTGGTTTAAACCGGTTTAAACCGGATAGAACCGGATAGAACCGGTTTTAACTGGATAGAACAGTTTAAAACGGTTTAAACCGGATAGAACTGGATTGAACCCGTTTAAACCGGACACAACCGGACAGAACTGGATTGAACCGGTTTAAACCGGTTTAAACCGGATAGAACCGGATTGAACCGGTTTAAACCAGATAGAACCGGATTGAACCGGTTTAGATCGGTTTAAACCGGATAGAACTGGATTGAACCGGTTTAAACCAGTTTAAACCGGATAGAACCGGATTGAACCGGTTTAAACCAGATAAAACCGGATTGAACCGGTTTAAACCAGATAGAACCGGATAGAACCGGTTTAAACCTGTTTGAACTGGATAGAACCGGATAGAACCGGTTTAAACTGGATAGATCCGGATTGAACTGGTTTAATCCGGTTTAAACCGGATAGAACCGGATTCAACCGGTTTGAAACGGATAAAACCGGATTGATCCGGATTGAACCGGTTTAAACCGGATAAAACCGGATTGATCCGGCTTAAACCTGTTTAAACCGGGTAGAACAGGATTGAACCGGTTTAAACCGGAAAAAACCAGATTGAACCGGTTAAACCGGTTTCAACGGGATAAAACAGGATTTAACCAGTTTAAACCAGATAAAACCGGATTGATCCGGCTTAAACCTGTTTAAACCGGATAGAACTGGATTGAAACGGTTTAAACCGCATAGAACTGGTTTAAACCGGTTTAAACCGGATAGAACCGGAAAGAACCGGATTGAACCGGTTTATACTGGATAGAACCGGATTGAACCGTTTTAAACTGGATAGAACCGGATTGAACCGGATTGAACCGGTTTAAACCGGTTTAAATCAGATAGATCCGGATTGAACCGGTTTAAACCGGATAGAACTGTATTGAACCGGTTTAAACCGTTTTAAACCGGATAGACCCGGATTGAACCGGTTTAAGCCGGATACAACCGGATTGAACCGGTTCAAACCGCTTTAAACCGGATAGAACCGGATTGAACCAGTTTAAACCTGTTTGAACCGGATAGAACCGGATTGAACCGGATTGAACCAGTTTAAAGCTGTTTAAACCGGATAGAACCGGATTGAACCGGTTTAAACCGGTTTAAACCGGAAAGAACCGGATAGAACCGGTTTAAACCGGATAAAAATGGATTGAACCGGTTAAACCAGTTTCAACCGGATAAAACCAGATTGAACCAGTTTAAACCAGATAAAACCGATTGAACCAGTTTAAAACAGATAAAACCGAATTGAACCGGTTTAAAACGGATAAAACCGGATTGAACCTGTTTAAACCGGATAGCACCGTATTGAACCTGTTTAAACCGGTTTAAACCGTATAGAACCCGATTGAACCGGTTTAAACCGGAAAGAACCGGATTGAGCCGGTTTAAACCTGTTTAAACCGGATAGAACCGGATTGAACCGGTTTATTCCCGTTTAAACCGGATAGAACCGGTTTAAACCAGAAAGAACCGGATTGAACCGGTTTAAACTGGATAAAACCGGATTGAACTAGTTTAAACCTCTTTAAACCGGATAGAACCGGATCGAACCAGTTTAAACCGGATAAAACCAGATTGAACCGATTTAAACAGGTTTAAACCGGATAGAACCGGATAGAACCGGTTTAAACCGGATTGAACCGGTTAAACCGGTTTCAACTGGATAAAACGGGATTGAACCAGTTTAAACCAGATAATACCGGTTTAAACCGGTTTAAACCGGATAGAACCGGATAGAACCGGTTTAAACTGGATAGAACAGTTTAAAACGGTTTAAACCGGATAGAACTGGATTGAACCGGTTTAAACCGAACACAACCGGATAGAACTGGATTGAATCGGTTTAAACCGGTTTAAACCGGATAGAACCGGATTGAACTGGTTTAAACAGGTTTAAATCGGATAGAACCGGAAGGAACTGGTTTAAACCGGATTAAACCGGATAGAACCGGATTGAACCGTTTTAAAACAGTTTAAACCAGATAGAACCGGAGTGAAACGGTTTAAACCAGATAGAAACAGCTTGAACTGGTTTTAACCGGTTTAAACCAGATAGAAGCGGATTGAACCGGTTTAAACCGGATAGAACCGGATTGAACAGGTTTAAACCGGTTTAAACCGGATAGAACCGGATTGAACCGGTTTAAACCGGATAAAACCGGATTGATCCGGATTGAACCGGTTTAAACCGGATAGAACCGGATTGAAACGGTTTAAACCTGTTTAAACCGTGTAGAACCGGATTGAACCGGTTTAAACCGGATAAAACCAGATTGAACCGTCTAAACCGGTTTCAACCGGATAACACCGGATTGAACCAGTTTAAACCAGATAAAACCGATTGAACCGGTTTAAACCGGTTTAAACCTGATAGAACCGGATAGAACCGGTTTAAACCTGTTTAAACCGGATAGAACCGGATTGAACCGATTTAAACAGGTTTAAACCGGATAGAACAGGATAGAACCGTTTTAAACCGGATTGAACCAGTTAAACCGGTTTCAACCGGATAAACCGGGATTGAGCCAGGTTAAACCAGATAAAACCGATTGAACCGGTTTAAACCGGTTTAAACTGGATAGAACCGGATAGAACCGGTTTTAACCGGATAGAACAGTTTAAACCGGTTTAAACCGGATAGAACCGGATTGAACCGGTTTAAACCGGATACAACCGGATAGAACTGGATTGAACCAGTTTAAACCAGTTTAAACCGGATACAACCGGATTGAACCGGTTTAAACCAGATAGTACCGGACTGAACCGGTTTATATCGGTTTAAACCGCATAGAACCGGACTGAACCGGTTTAAACCGGATAGAACCGGATTGAACCGGTTTAAACCGGACAAATCCGTATTGAACCGGATTAAACAGGTTTAAATCGGATAGAACCGGAAGGAACTGGTTTAAACCGGATAAAACCGGATTGAAGCAGTTTAAACCGGATAGAACCTGTTTAAACCTGTTTAAACCGGATAGAACCGGATTGAACCGGTTTAAACCGGATAGAACAGGTTTAAACCGGTTTAAACCAGATAGAACCAGATTGAGCCGGTTTAAACTGGATAAAACCGGATTGAACCGGAATAAACAGGTTGAAAATGGATTGAACCGGATTAAACGGGTTTAAACCGGACAGAACCGGATTGAACCAGTTTAAACTGGATAGAACCGGATTGAACTGGTTTAGACCTGTTTAAACCGGATAGAACCGGACGGAACCGGTTTAAACCGGATAGAACCGGATTGAACCGGTTTAAACCGGATAAAACCTGATTGAACCGGATTAAACAGGTTGAAACTGGATAGAACCGGGTAGAACTGGTTTAAACCGGATAAAACCGGATTGAACCGGTTTAAACCGGTTTTAACCGGATAGAACAGGATTGAACCGGTTTAAACTGGTTTAAACCGGATAGAACCGGATTCAACCGGTTTAAACCGGATAAAACGGGATTGAACCGGATTAAACCAGTATAAACCGGGTAGAACCGGACTGAACCGGTTTAAACTGGATAAAACCGGATTGAACCGGATTAAACAGGTTTAAACTGGATAGAACCAGATAGAACTGGTTTAAAACAGATAAAACCGGATAGAACCGGTTTTAACCGGATAAAACCGGATTGATCTGGTTTAAACCGGTTTAAACCGGATAGAACCGGATTGAACCAGTTTAAACGGGACAAAACCGGATTGAACCGGTTTGAACCGGTTTAAACCGGATAGAACAGGATTGAACCAGTTTAAACCGGATAGAACTGGATAGAACCGGTTTAAACCGGTTTAAACCGGATTGAACCTGTTGAAACCGATTTAAACTGGATAGAACTGGATTGAACTGGTTTAAAACGGATAAAACCGGATTGAACCGGTATAAACCAGATGGAACCGGATAGAACCGGTTTAAACTGGATAGATCTGTATTGAACCGGTTTAAACCGGATAAAACCGGATTGAATCTGTTAAACCGGTTTAAACTGGATAAAACCGGATTGAACCAGTTTAAACCAGATAAAACAGATTGAACCGTTTTAAACCAGTTTAAACCGGATAGAACTGGATTGAACCGGTTTAAACCGGATAGAACAGCTTTAAACCGGTTTAAAAAGCATAGAACCGGATAGAACCGGTTTAAAACTGTTTAAACCGGATAGAACCGGATTGAACCGGTTAAAACCGGATAGAACAGGTTTAAACCGGTTTAAACCGGATAGAAGCGGACTGAACCGGTTTAAACCGGATAGAACCGGATTGAACAGGTTTAAACCGGTTTATACCGGATAGAACCGGATTGATCCGGTTTAAACCGGATAGAACTGGATTGAAACGGTTTAAACCGGTTTAAACCGGATAGACCCGGAAAGAACCGGATTGATCCGGTTTATACTGGATAGAACCGGATTGAACCGTTTTAAACTGGATAGAACCGGATTGAACCGGATTGAACCGGTTTAAACCGGTTTAAATCAGATAGATCCGGATTGAACCGGTTTAAACCGGATAGAACTGTATTGAACCGGTTTAAACCGGTTTAAACCGGATAGACCCGGATTGAACCGGTTTAAGCCGGATACAACCGGATTGAACCGGTTCAAACCGGTTTAAACCGGATAGAACCGGATTGAACCAGTTTAAACCTGTTTGAACCGGATAGAACCGGATTGAACCGGATTGAACCAGTTTAAAGCTGTTTAAACCGGATAGAACCGGATTGAACCGGTTTAAACCGGTTTAAACCGGAAAGAACCGGATAGAACCGGTTTAAACCAGATAAAACCGGATTGAACCGGTTAAAACCGGTTTAAGCTGGATAGAACCGGTTCAAACCGGATAAAAATGGATTGAACCGGTTAAACCAGTTTCAACCGGATAAAACCAGATTGAACCAGTTTAAACCAGATAAAACCGATTGAACCGGTTTAAACCGGATAAAACCGGATTGAACCTGTTTAAAACAGATAAAACCGAATTGAACTGGTTTAAAACGGATAAAACCGGAATGAACCTGTTTAAACCGGATAGCACCGTATTGAACCTGTTTAAACCGGTTTAAACCGGATAGAACCCGATTGAACCGGTTTGAACCGGAAAGAACCGGATTGAGCCGGTTTCAACCTGTTTAAACCGGATAGAACCGGATTGAACCGGTTTATTCCCGTTTAAACCGGATAGAACCGGTTTAAACCAGAAAGAACCGGATTGAACCGGTTTAAACTGGATAAAACCGGATTGAACTAGTTTAAACCTCTTTAAACCGGATAGAACCGGATCGAACCAGTTTAAACCGGATAAAACCAGATTGAACCGATTTAAACAGGTTTAAACCGGATAGAACCGGATAGAACCAGTTTAAACCGGATTGAACCGGTTAAACCGATTTCAACCGGATAAAACGGGATTGAACCAGTTTAAACCAGATAATACCGGTTTAAACCGGTTTAAACCGGATAGAACCGGATAGAACCGGTTTGAACTGGATAGAACAGTTTAAAACGGTTTAAACCGGATAGAACTGGATTGAACCGGTTTAAACCGGACACAACCGGATAGAACTGGATTGAATCGGTTTAAACCGGTTTAAACCGGATAGAACCGGATTGAACCAGTTTAAACAGGTTTAAATCGGATAGAACCAGAAGGAACTGGTTTAAACCGGATTAAACCGGATTGAGCCGGTTTCAACCTGTTTAAACCGGATAGAACTGTATAGAACCGGTTTAAACCAGTTTAAACCGGATCGAAACGGATTGAACCGGTTTAAACCGGATAAAAACGGATTGAATCGGTTTAAACCTGTTTAAACCGGATAGAACTGGATAGAACCTGTTTAAACCGGATAGAACCGGATTGAACCGGTTTAAACCGGTTAAAACCGGATAGAACCGGATAGAACCGGATTTAACCGGTTTAAACCGAATAGAACCGGATTGAACCGGTTTACACCGGATAGAACCGCATAGAACTGGATTGAAACGGTTTAAACCGCATAGAACCGGTTTAAACCGGTTTAAACCGGATAGAACCGGATTGAACCAGTTTAAACCGGTTTAAACCGGATAGAACCGGAAAGAACCGGATTGAACCGGTTTATACTGGATAGAACCGGATTGAACCGTTTTAAACCGGATAGAACCAGATTGAACCGGATTGAACCGGTTTAAACCGTTTTAAATCAGATAGATCCGGATTGAACCGGTTTAAACCGGATAGTACCGTATTGAACCGGTTTAAACCGGTTTAAACCGGATAGACCCGGATTGAACCGGTTTAAGCCAGATACAACCGGATTGAATTGGTTCAATCCGGTTTAAACCGGATAGAACCGGATTGAATCAGTTTAAACCTGTTTAAACCGGATAGAACGGGATTGAACCGGATTGAACCAGTTTAAAGATGTTTAAACCGGATAGAACCGGATTGTACCGGTTTAAACCGGTTTAAACATGAAAGAACCGGATAGAACTGGTTTAAACCAGATAAAACCGGATTGAACCGGTTAAAACCGGTTTAAGCTGGATAGAACCGGATAGAACCGGTTCAAACCGGATAAAAATGGATTGAACCGGTTAAACCAGTTTCAACCGGATAAAACCAGATTGAACCAGTTTAAACCAGATAAAACCGATTGAACCGGTTTAAACCGGATAAAACCGGATTGAACCAGTTTAAAACAGATAAAACCGAATTGAACCGGTTTAAACCGGATAAAACAGGATTGAACCTGTTTAAACCGGATAGCACCGTATTGAACCTGTTTAAACCGGTTTAAACCAGATAGAACCCGATTGAACCGGTTTAAACCGGATAGAACCGGATTGAGCCGGTTTAAACCTGTTTAAACCGGATAGAACCGGATTGAACAGGTTTATTCCCTTTTAAACCGGATAGAACCGGATAGAACCGGTTTAAACCAGAAAGAACCGGATTGAACTGGTTTAAACTGGATAAAACCGGATTGAACTAGTTTAAACCTCTTTAAAACGGATAGAACCGAATCGAACCAGTTTAAACCGGATAAAACCAGATTGAACCGATTTAAACAGGTTTAAACCGGATAGAACCGGATAGAACCGGTTTAAACCGGATTGAACCGGTTAAACCGGTTTCAACCGGATAAAACGGGATTGAACCAGTTTAAACCAGATAATACCGGTTTAAACCGGTTTAAACCGGATAGAACCGGATAGAACCGGTTTAAACTGGATAGAACAGTTTAAAACGGTTTAAACCGGATAGAACTGGATTGAACCGGTTTAAACCGGACACAACCGGATTGAACCGGTTTAAATCGGTTTAAACCGGATAGAACTGGATTGAACCGGTTTAAACCGGTTTAAACCGGATAGAACCGGACTGAACCGGTTTAAACCGGATAGAACCGGATTGAACCGGTTTAAACCGGATAAAACAGGATTGAACCGGTTTAAACCGGATAGAACCGGATAGAACCGGTTTAAACCGGTTTAAACCGGTTTAAACTGGATAGAAACGGATAGAACCGGTTTAAACTGGATAGAACCGGATTGAACCGGTTTAAACCGGTTTAAACCGGATAGAACCGGATTGAACCGGTTTAAACCGGATAAAACCGGATTGAAACGGTTTAAACCTGTTTAAACCGAGTAGAACCGGATTGAACCGGTTTAAAACGGATAGAACCAGATTGAACCGGTTTAAACTGGTTTAAACCGGATAGAACCGGATAGAACTGGTTTAAACCGGATAAAACCGGATTGAACCGGATTAAACCGGATACAACCGGATTGAACGGGTTTAAACAGGTTTAAACCGGATAAAAACGGAATGAACCGGTTTAAACCAGTTTAAACCGGAGAAAACCGGATGGAACCGGTTTAAACCGGTTTAAACTGGATAGAACCGGATAGAACCGGTTCAAACCGGATAAAACTGGATTGAAGCGGTTAAACCAGATTCAACCGGATAAAACCGGATTGAACCAGTTTAAACCAGATAAAACCGGATTGAACCGGTTTCAACTGGTTTAAACCGGATAGAACCGGATAGAACCGGTTTAAACCGGATAAAAACGGATTGAATCGGTTTAAACCTGTTTAAACCGGATAGAACCGTATAGAACCGGTTTAAACCAGTTTAAACCGGATCGAAACGGATTGAACCGGTTTAAACCGGATAAAAACGGATTGAATCGGTTTAAACCTGTTTAAACCGGATAAAACCGGATAGAACCGCTTTAAACCGGATAGAACCGGATTGAACCGGTTTAAACCGGTTTATATCGGATAGATCCGGATTGAACCGGTTTAAACCCGATAGAACCGTATTGAACTGGTTTAAACCGGTTTAAACCGGATAGAACCAGATTGAACCGGTTTAAACCGGATAGAAACAGATTGAACCGGTTTAAACCGGTTTCAACCGGATAGAACAGGATTGAACAGGTTTAAACCAGTTTAAAGCAGATAGAACTGGATAGAACCGGTTTAAACCAGATAAAACCGGATTGAACCGGTTAAAACCAGTTTAAGCTGGATAGAACCGGTTCAAACCGAATACAACCGGATTGAACCGGTTAAACCAGTTTCAACCGGATAGAACCGGATTGAACCAGTTTAAACCTGTTTAAACCGGATAGAACCGGATTGAAACGGATTGAACCAGTTTAAAGCTGTTTAAACCGGATAGAACCGGATTGAACCGGTTTAAACCGTTTTAAACCGGAAAGAACCGGATAGAACCGGTTTAAGCCAGATAAAACCGGATTGAACCGGTTTAAACCAGATAGAACCGGATAGAACCGGTTTAAACCTGTTTGAACCAGATAGATCCGGATAGAACCGGTTTAAACTGGATAGATCCGGATTGAACTGGTTTAATCCGGTTTAAACCGGATAGAACCGGATTCAACCGGTTTGAAACGGATAAAACCGGATTGATCCGGATTGAACCGGTTTAAACCGGATAAAACCGGATTGATCCGGCTTAAACCTGTTTAAACCGGGTAGAACAGGATTGAACCGGTTTAAACCGGAAAAAACCAGATTGAACCGGTTAAACCGGTTTCAACGGGATAAAACAGGATTTAACCAGTTTAAACCAGATAAAACCGGATTGATCCGGCTTAAACCTGTTTAAACCGGATAGAACTGGATTGAAACGGTTTAAACCGCATAGAACTGGTTTAAACCGGTTTAAACCGGATAGAACCGGAAAGAACCGGATTGAACCGGTTTATACTGGATAGAACCGGATTGAACCGTTTTAAACTGGATAGAACCGGATTGAACCGGATTGAACCGGTTTAAACCGGTTTAAATCAGATAGATCCGGATTGAACCGGTTTAAACCGGATAGAACTGTATTGAACCGGTTTAAACCGGTTTAAACCGGATAGACCCGGATTGAACCGATTTAAGCTGGATACAACCGGATTGAACCGGTTCAAACCGGTTTAAACCGGATAGAACCGGATTGAACCAGTTTAAACCTGTTTGAACCGGATAGAACCGGATTGAACCGGATTGAACCAGTTTAAAGCTGTTTAAACCGGATAGAACCGGATTGAACCGGTTTAAACCGGTTTAAACCGGAAAGAACCGGATAGAACCGGTTTAAACCGGATAAAAATGGATTGAACCGGTTAAACCAGTTTCAACCGGATAAAACCAGATTGAATGAGTTTAAACCAGATAAAACCGATTGAACCGGTTTAAACCGGATAAAACCGGATTGAACCAGTTTAAAACAGATAAAACCGAATTGAACCGGTTTAAAACGGATAAATCCGGATTGAACCGGTTTAAACCGGATAGAACTGTATTGAACCGGTTTAAACCGGATAAAAACGGATTGAATCGGTTTAAACCTGTTTAAACCGGATAGAACCGGATAGAACCTGTTTAAACCGGATAGAACCGGATTGAACCAGTTTAAACCGGTTAAAACCGGATAGAACCGGATAGAACCGGATAGAACCGGATTGAACCGGTTTAAACTGAATAGAACCGGATTGAACCGGTTTACACCGGATAGAACCACATAGAACTGGATTGAAACGGTTTAAACCGCATAGAACCGGTTTAAACCTGTTTAAACCGGATAGAACCGGATTTAACCAGTTTAAACCGGTTTAAACCGGATAGAACCGGAAAGAACCGGATTGAACCGGTTTATACCGGATAGAACCGGATTGAACCGTTTTAAACCGTATAGAACCGGATTGAACCGGATTGAACCGGTTTAAACCAGTTTAAATCAGATAGATCCGGATTGAACCGGTTTAAACCGGATAGAACCGTATTGAACCGGTTTAAACTGGTTTAAACCGGATAGACCCGGATTGAACCTGTTTAAACCTGTTTAAACCGGATAGAACCGGATTGAACCGGATTGAACCAGTTTAAAGCTGTTTAAACCGGATAGAACCGGATTGTACCGGTTTAAACCGGTTTAAACCGGAAAGAACCGGATAGAACCGGTTTAAACCAGATAAAACCGGATTGAACCAGTTAAAACCGGTTTAAGCTGGATAGAACCGGATAGAACCGGTTCAAACCGGATAAAAATGGATTGAACCGGTTAAACCAGTTTCAACCGGATAAAACCAGATTGAACCAGTTTAAACCAGATAAAACCGATTGAACCGGTTTAAACAGGATAAAACCGGATTGAACAAGTTTAAAACAGATAAAACCGAATTGAACCGGTTTAAAACGGATAAAACCGGATTGAACCTGTTTAAACCGGATAGCACCGTATTGAACCTGTTTAAACCGGTTTAAACCGGATAGAACCCGATTGAACCGGTTTAAACCGGATAGAACCGGATTGAGCCGGTTGAAACCTGTTTAAACCGGATAGAACCGGATTGAACCGGTTTATTCCCGTTTAAACCGAATTGAACCGGATAGAACCGGTTTAAACCAGAAAGAACCGGATTGAACCGGTTTAAACTGGATAAAACCGGATTGAACTAGTTTCAACCTCTTTAAACCGGATAGAACCGGATCGAACCAGTTTAAACCGGATAAAACCAGATTGAACCGATTTAAACAGGTTTAAACCGGATGGAACCGGATAGAACCGGTTTAAACCGGATTGAACAGGTTAAACCGGTTTCAACCGGTTAAAACGGGATTGAACCAGTTTAAATCAGATAATACCGGTTTAAACGGGTTTAAACCGGATAGAACCGGATAGAACCAGTCTAAACTGGATAGAACAGTTTAAAACGGTTTAAACCGGATAGAACTGGATTGAACCGGTTTAAACCGGACACAACCGGATAGAACTGGATTGAACCGGTTTAAACCGGTTTAAACCGGATAGAACCGGATTGAAACGGTTTAAACCAGATAGAACCGGATTGAACCGGTTTAAATCAGTTTAAACCGGATAGAACCGGATTGAACCGGTTTAAACCGGTTTAAACCGGATAGAACCGGATTGTACCGGTTTAAACCGGTTTTAACCGGAAAGAACCGGATAGAACTGGTTTAAACCAGATAAAACCGGATTGAACCGGTTAAAACCGGTTTAAGCTGGATAGAACCGGATTGAACCGGTTTAAACCGGTTTAAACCGGATAGAACCGGACTGAAACGGTTTAAACCGGATAGAACCGGATTGAACCGGTTTAAACCGGACAAAACCGTATTGAACCGGCTTAAACAGGTTTTAATCGGATAGAACCGGAAGGAACTGGTTTAAACCGGATAAAACCGGATTGAACCGGTTTAAACCGGATAGAACAGGTTTAAACCAGTTTAAACCGGATAGAAACGGATTGAACCGTTTTAAACCGGTTTAAACCGGATAGAACCGGATTGAGCCGGTTTAAACCTGTTTAAACCGGATAGAACCGGATTGAACCGGTTTATTCCCGTTTAAACCGGATAGAACCGGATAGAACCGGTTTAAACCAGAAAGAACCGGATTGAACCGGTTTAAACTGGATAAAACCGGATTGAACTAGTTTAAACCTCTTTAAACCAGATAGAACTGGATCGAACCAGTTTAAACCGGATAAAACCAGATTGAACCGATTTAAACAGGTTTAAACCGGATAGAACCGGATAGAACCAGTTTAAACCGGATTGAACCGGTTAAACCGGTTTCAACCGGATAAAACGGGATTGAACCAGTTTAAACCAGATAATACTGGTTTAAACCGGTTTAAACCGGATAAAACCGGATAGAACCGGTTTTAACTGGATAGAACAGTTTAAAACGGTTTAAACCGGATAGAACTGGATTGAACCCGTTTAAACCGGACACAACCGGACAGAACTGGATTGAACCGGTTTAAACCGGTTTAAACCGGATAGAACTGGATTGAACCGGTTTAAACCAGATAGAACCGGATTGAACCGGTTTAGATCGGTTTAAACCGGATAGAACTGGATTGAACCGGTTTAAACCAGTTTAAACCGGATAGAACCGGATTGAACCGGTTTAAACCAGATAAAACCGGATTGAACCGGTTTAAACCAGATAGAACCGGATAGAACCGGTTTAAACCTGTTTGAACTGGATAGAACCGGATAGAACCGGTTTAAACTGGATAGATCCGGATTGAACTGGTTTAATCCGGTTTAAACCGGATAGAACCGGATTCAACTGGTTTGAAACGGATAAAACCGGATTGATCCGGATTGAACCGGTTTAAACCGGATAAAACCGGATTGATCCGGCTTAAACCTGTTTAAACCGGGTAGAACAGGATTGAACCGGTTTAAACCGGAAAAAACCAGATTGAACCGGTTAAACCGGTTTCAACGGGATAAAACAGGATTTAACCAGTTTAAACCAGATAAAACCGGATTGATCCGGCTTAAACCTGTTTAAACCGGATAGAACTGGATTGAAACGGTTTAAACCGCATAGAACTGGTTTAAACCGGTTTAAACCGGATAGAACCGGAAAGAACCGGATTGAACCGGTTTATACTGGATAGAACCGGATTGAACCGTTTTAAACTGGATAGAACCGGATTGAACCGGATTGAACCGGTTTAAACCGGTTTAAATCAGATAGATCCGGATTGAACCGGTTTAAACCGGATAGAACTGTATTGAACCGGTTTAAACCGTTTTAAACCGGATAGACCCGGATTGAACCGGTTTAACCCGGATACAACCGGATTGAACCGGTTCAAACCGCTTTAAACCGGATAGAACCGGATTGAACCAGTTTAAACCTGTTTGAACCGGATAGAACCGGATTGAACCGGATTGAACCAGTTTAAAGCTGTTTAAACCGGATAGAACCGGATTGAACCGGTTTAAACCGGTTTAAACCGGAAAGAACCGGATAGAACCGGTTTAAACCGGATAAAAATGGATTGAACTGGTTAAACCAGTTTCAACCGGATAAAACCAGATTGAACCAGTTTAAACCAGATAAAACCGATTGAACCAGTTTAAAACAGATAAAACCGAATTGAACCGGTTTAAAACGGATAAAACCGGATTGAACCTGTTTAAACCGGATAGCACCGTATTGAACCTGTTTAAACCGGTTTAAACCGTATAGAACCCGATTGAACCAGTTTAAACCGGAAAGAACCGGATTGAGCCGGTTTAAACCTGTTTAAACCGGATAGAACCGGATTGAACCGGTTTATTCCCGTTTAAACCGGATAGAACCGGATAGAACCGGTTTAAACCAGAAAGAACCGGATTGAACCGGTTTAAACTGGATAAAACCGGATTGAACTAGTTTAAACCTCTTTAAACCGGATAGAACCGGATCGAACCAGTTTAAACCGGATAAAACCAGATTGAACCGATTTAAACAGGTTTAAACCGGATAGAACCGGATAGAACCGGTTTAAACCGGATTGAACCGGTTAAACCGGTTTCAACTGGATAAAACGGGATTGAACCAGTTTAAACCAGATAATACCGGTTTAAACCGGTTTAAACCGGATAGAACCGGATAGAACCGGTTTAAACTGGATAGAACAGTTTAAAACGGTTTAAACCGGATAGAACTGGATTGAACCGGTTTAAACCGAACACAACCGGATAGAACTGGATTGAATCGGTTTAAACCGGTTTAAACCGGATAGAACCGGATTGAACTGGTTTAAACAGGTTTAAATCGGATAGAACCGGAAGGAACTGGTTTAAACCGGATTAAACCGGATTGAACCGGTTTAAACCGGATAGAACAGGTTTAAACCTGTTTAAACCGGATAGATCCGGATTGAACCGGTTTAAACCGGATACAACCGGATAGAACCGGATTGAACCGTTTTAAAACAGTTTAAACCAGATAGAACCGGAGTGAAACGGTTTAAACCAGATAGAAACAGATTGAACTGGTTTTAACCGGTTTAAACCGGATAGAAGCGGATTGAACCGGTTTAAACCGGATAGAACCGGATTGAACAGGTTTAAACCGGTTTAAACCGGATAGAACCGGATTGAACCGGTTTAAACCGGATAAAACCGGATTGATCCGGATTGAACCGGTTTAAACCGGATAGATCCGGATTGAAACGGTTTAAACCTGTTTAAACCGGGTAGAACCGGATTGAACCGGTTTAAACCGGATAAAACCAGATTGAACCTTCTAAACCGGTTTCAACCGGATAACACCGGATTGAACCAGTTTAAACCAGATAAAACCGATTGAACCGGTTTAAACCGGTTTAAACCTGATAGAACCGGATAGAACCGGTTTAAACCTGTTTAAACCGGATAGAACCGGATTGAACCGATTTAAACAGGTTTAAACCGGATAGAACAGGATAGAACCGTTTTAAACCGGATTGAACCGGTTAAACCGGTTTCAACCGGATAAACCGGGATTGAGCCAGGTTAAACCAGATAAAACCGATTGAACCGGTTTAAACCGGTTTAAACTGGATAGAACCGGATAGAACCGGTTTTAACCAGATAGAACAGTTTAAACCGGTTTAAACCGGATAGAACCGGATTGAACCGGTTTAAACCGGATACAACCGGATAGAACTGGATTGAACCAGTTTAAACCAGTTTAAACCGGATACAACCGGATTGAACCGGTTTAAACCAGATAGTACCGGACTGAACCGGTTTATATCGGTTTAAACCGCATAGAACCGGACTGAACCGGTTTAAACCGGATAGAACCGTATTGAACCGGTTTAAACCGGAGAAATCCGTATTGAACCGGATTAAACAGGTTTAAACCGGATAAAAACGGAATGAACCGGTTTAAACCAGATAGAACCAGATTGAACCAGTTTAAACCGGATAGAAACAGAGTGAACCGGTTTAAACCAGATAGAACCAGATTGAACCGGTTTAAACCGGTTTAAACCGGATAGAACTGGATTGAACCGGGTTAAACCGGTTTAAACCGGACAGAACCGGATTGAACCGGTTTAAACCGGTTTAAACCGGATAGAACCGGATTCAAGTGGTTTAAAATGGATAAAACCGGATTGAACCGGATTAAACAGGTTTAAACTGGATAGAACCAGATAGAACTGGTTTAAACCGGATAAAACCGGATTGAACCGGTTTTAACTGGATAAAACCGGATTGAACTGGTTTAAACCCGTTTAAAATGGATAGAACCGGATTGAACCGTTTTAAACCGGATAAAACCGGATTGAACCGGTTTAAACCGGATAGAACCGGTTTAAACCGGTTTAAACTGGATAGAAACGGATAGAACCGGTTTAAACTGGATAGAACCTGATTGAACCGGTTTATACCGGTTTAAACCGGATAGAACCGGATTGAACCGGTTTAAACCGGATAAAACCGGATTGAAACGGTTTAAACCTGTTTCAACCGAGTAGAAACAGATTGAGCCGGTTTAAACCGGATAGAACCAGATTGAACCGGTTTAAACTGGTTTAAACCGGATAGAACCGGATAGAACCGGGTTAAACCGGATAAAACCGGATTGAACCGGTTAAACCGGTTTCAACCGGATAACACCGCATTGAACCAGTTTAAACCAGTTAAAACCGATTGAACCGGTTGAAACCGGTTGAAACCGGATAGAACCGGTTTAAACCTGTTTAAACCGGATAGAACCGGATTGAACCGGTTTCAACCGGATAGAACAGGTTGAAACCGGTTTAAACCGGATAGAACCAGATTGAACCAGTTTAAACCGGATACAAGCGGATAGAACAGGATTGAACCGGTTTAAAACAGATAGAACCGGATTGAACCGGTTTAAACCAGTTTAAACCGGTTTAAACCGGATTAAACCGGGTTAAACCTGTTTAAACCGGATAGAACTGGATTGAACCGGTTTAAACCGGATAGAACCGGATTGAACCGGTTGAAACCGGTTTAAACCAGATAGAACCGGATTGAACCGGATTAAACAGGTTTAAACCGGATAGAACCGGATAGAACTGTTTTAAACCGGATAAAACCGGATTGAACCGGTTTAAACCGGATACAACCGGATTGAACCGGTTTAAACAGGTTTAAACCGGATAAAAACGGAATGAACCGGTTTAAACCAGTTTAAACCGGAGAAAACCGGATGGAACCGGTTTAAACCGGTTTAAACTGGATAGAACCGGATAGAACCGGTTCAAACCGGATAAAACTGGATTGAAGCGGTTAAACCAGTTTCAACCGGATAAAACCGGATTGAACCAGTTTAAACCAGATAAAACCGGATTGAACCGGTTTCAACTGTTTTAAACCGGATAGAACCGGATAGAACCGGTTTAAACCGGATAAAAACGGATTGAATCGGTTTAAACCTGTTTAAACCGGATAGAACCGTATAGAACCGGTTTAAACCAGTTTAAACCGGATCGAAACGGAATGAACCGGTTTAAACCGGATAAAAACGGATTGAATCGGTTTAAACCTGTTTAAACCGGATAAAACCGGATAGAACCGCTTTAAACCGGATAGAACCGGATTGAACCGGTTTAAACCGGTTTATATCGGATAGATCCGGATTGAACCGGTTTAAACCCGATAGAACCGTATTGAACTGGTTTAAACCGGTTTAAACCGGATAGAACCAGATTGAACCAGTTTAAACCGGATAGAAACAGATTGAACCGGTTTAAACCGGTTTCAACCGGATAGAACAGGATTGAACAGGTTTAAACCAGTTTAAAGCAGATAGAACTGGATAGAACCGGTTTAAACCAGATAAAACCGGATTGAACCGGTTAAAACCAGTTTAAGCTGGATAGAACCGGTTCAAACCGAATACAACCGGATTGAACCGGTTAAACCAGTTTCAACCGGATAGAACCGGATTGAACCAGTTTAAACCTGTTTAAACCGGATAGAACCGGATTGAAACGGATTGAACCAGTTTAAAGCTGTTTAAACCGGATAGAACCGGATTGAACCGGTTTAAACCGTTTTAAACCGGAAAGAACCGGATAGAACCGGTTTAAGCCAGATAAAACCGGATTGAACCGGTTTAAACCAGATAGAACCGGATAGAACCGGTTTAAACCTGTTTGAACCAGATAGATCCGGATAGAACCGGTTTAAACTGGATAGATCCGGATTGAACTGGTTTAATCCGGTTTAAACCGGATAGAACCGGATTCAACCGGTTTGAAACGGATAAAACCGGATTGATCCGGATTGAACCGGTTTAAACCGGATAAAACCGGATTGATCCGGCTTAAACCTGTTTAAACCGGGTAGAACAGGATTGAACCGGTTTAAACCGGAAAAAACCAGATTGAACCGGTTAAACCGGTTTCAACGGGATAAAACAGGATTTAACCAGTTTAAACCAGATAAAACCGGATTGATCCGGCTTAAACCTGTTTAAACCGGATAGAACTGGATTGAAACGGTTTAAACCGCATAGAACTGTTTTAAACCGGTTTAAACCGGATAGAACCGGAAAGAACCGGATTGAACCGGTTTATACTGGATAGAACCGGATTGAACCGTTTTAAACTGGATAGAACCGGATTGAACCGGATTGAACCGGTTTAAACCGGTTTAAATCAGATAGATCCGGATTGAACCGGTTTAAACCGGATAGAACTGTATTGAACCGGTTTAAACCGGTTTAAACCGGATAGACCCGGATTGAACCGATTTAAGCTGGATACAACCGGATTGAACCGGTTCAAACCGGTTTAAACCGGATAGAACCGGATTGAACCAGTTTAAACCTGTTTGAACCGGATAGAACCGGATTGAACCGGATTGAACCAGTTTAAAGCTGTTTAAACCGGATAGAACCGGATTGAACCGGTTTAAACCGGTTTAAACCGGAAAGAACCGGATAGAAACGGTTTAAACCGGATAAAAATGGATTGAACCGGTTAAACCAGTTTCAACCGGATAAAACCAGATTGAATCAGTTTAAACCAGATAAAACCGATTGAACCGGTTTAAACCGGATAAAACCGGATTGAACCAGTTTAAAACAGATAAAACCGAATTGAACCGGTTTAAAACGGATAAATCCGGATTGAACCGGTTTAAACCGGATAGAACTGTATTGAACCGGTTTAAACCGGATAAAAACGGATTGAATCGGTTTAAACCTGTTTAAACCGGATAGAACCGGATAGAACCTGTTTAAACCGGATAGAACCGGATTGAACCAGTTTAAACCGGTTAAAACCGGATAGAACCGGATAGAACCGGATAGAACCGGATTGAACCGGTTTAAACTGAATAGAACCGGATTGAACCGGTTTACACCGGATAGAACCACATAGAACTGGATTGAAACGGTTTAAACCGCATAGAACCGGTTTAAACCTGTTTAAAACGGATAGAACCGGATTTAACCAGTTTAAACCGGTTTAAACCGGATAGAACCGGAAAGAACCGGATTGAACCGGTTTATACCGGATAGAACCGGATTGAACCGTTTTAAACCGTATAGAACCGGATTGAACCGGATTGAACCGGTTTAAACCAGTTTAAATCAGATAGATCCGGATTGAACCGGTTTAAACCGGATAGAACCGTATTGAACCGGTTTAAACTGGTTTAAACCGGATAGACCCGGATTGAACCTGTTTAAACCTGTTTAAACCGGATAGAACCGGATTGAACCGGATTGAACCAGTTTAAAGCTGTTTAAACCGGATAGAACCGGATTGTACCGGTTTAAACCGGTTTAAACCGGAAAGAACCGGATAGAACCGGTTTAAACCAGATAAAACCGGATTGAACCAGTTAAAACCGGTTTAAGCTGGATAGAACCGGATAGAACCGGTTCAAACCGGATAAAAATGGATTGAACCGGTTAAACCAGTTTCAACCGGATAAAACCAGATTGAACCAGTTTAAACCAGATAAAACCGATTGAACCGGTTTAAACAGGATAAAACCGGATTGAACAAGTTTAAAACAGATAAAACCGAATTGAACCGGTTTAAAACGGATAAAACCGGATTGAACCTGTTTAAACCGGATAGCACCGTATTGAACCTGTTTAAACCGGTTTAAACCAGATAGAACCCGATTGAACCGGTTTAAACCGGATAGAACCGGATTGAGCCGGTTGAAACCTGTTTAAACCGGATAGAACCGGATTGAACCGGTTTATTCCCGTTTAAACCGAATTGAACCGGATAGAACCGGTTTAAACCAGAAAGAACCGGATTGAACCGGTTTAAACTGGATAAAACCGGATTGAACTAGTTTCAACCTCTTTAAACCGGATAGAACCGGATCGAACCAGTTTAAACCGGATAAAACCAGATTGAACCGATTTAAACAGGTTTAAACCGGATGGAACCGGATAGAACCGGTTTAAACCGGATTGAACAGGTTAAACCGGTTTCAACCGGTTAAAACGGGATTGAACCAGTTTAAATCAGATAATACCGGTTTAAACGGGTTTAAACCGGATAGAACCGGATAGAACCAGTCTAAACTGGATAGAACAGTTTAAAACGGTTTAAACCGGATAGAACTGGATTGAACCGGTTTAAACCGGACACAACCGGATAGAACTGGATTGAACCGGTTTAAACCGGTTTAAACCGGATAGAACCGGATTGAAACGGTTTAAACCAGATAGAACCGGATTGAACCGGTTTAAATCAGTTTAAACCGGATAGAACCGGATTGAACCGGTTTAAACCGGTTTAAACCGGATAGAACCGGATTGTACCGGTTTAAACCGGTTTTAACCGGAAAGAACCGGATAGAACTGGTTTAAACCAGATAAAACCGGATTGAACCGGTTAAAACCGGTTTAAGCTGGATAGAACCGGATTGAACCGGTTTAAACCGGTTTAAACCGGATAGAACCGGACTGAAACGGTTTAAACCGGATAGAACCGGATTGAACCGGTTTAAACCGGACAAAACCGTATTGAACCGGCTTAAACAGGTTTTAATCGGATAGAACCGGAAGGAACTGGTTTAAACCGGATAAAACCGGATTGAACCGGTTTAAACCGGATAGAACAGGTTTAAACCAGTTTAAACCGGATAGAACCGGATTGAACCGTTTTAAACCGGTTTAAACCGGATAGAACCGGATTGAGCCGGTTTAAACCTGTTTAAACCGGATAGAACCGGATTGAACCGGTTTATTCCCGTTTAAACCGGATAGAACCGGATAGAACCGGTTTAAACCAGAAAGAACCGGATTGAACCGGTTTAAACTGGATAAAACCGGATTGAACTAGTTTAAACCTCTTTAAACCAGATAGAACTGGATCGAACCAGTTTAAACCGGATAAAACCAGATTGAACCGATTTAAACAGGTTTAAACCGGATAGAACCGGATAGAACCAGTTTAAACCGGATTGAACCAGTTAAACCGGTTTCAACCGGATAAAACGGGATTGAACCAGTTTAAACCAGATAATACTGGTTTAAACCGGTTTAAACCGGATAAAACCGGATAGAACCGGTTTTAACTGGATAGAACAGTTTAAAACGGTTTAAACTGGATAGAACTGGATTGAACCCGTTTAAACCGGACACAACCGGACAGAACTGGATTGAACCGGTTTAAACCGGTTTAAACCGGATAGAACTGGATTGAACCGGTTTAAACCAGATAGAACCGGATTGAACCGGTTTAGATCGGTTTAAACCGGATAGAACTGGATTGAACCGGTTTAAACCAGTTTAAACCGGATAGAACCGGATTGAACCGGTTTAAACCAGATAAAACCGGATTGAACCGGTTTAAACCAGATAGAACCGGATAGAACCGGTTTAAACCTGTTTGAACTGGATAGAACCGGATAGAACCGGTTTAAACTGGATAGATCCGGATTGAACTGGTTTAATCCGGTTTAAACCGGATAGAACCGGATTCAACTGGTTTGAAACGGATAAAACCGGATTGATCCGGATTGAACCGGTTTAAACCGGATAAAACCGGATTGATCCGGCTTAAACCTGTTTAAACCGGGTAGAACAGGATTGAACCGGTTTAAACCGGAAAAAACCAGATTGAACCGGTTAAACCGGTTTCAACGGGATAAAACAGGATTTAACCAGTTTAAACCAGATAAAACCGGATTGATCCGGCTTAAACCTGTTTAAACCGGATAGAACTGGATTGAAACGGTTTAAACCGCATAGAACTGGTTTAAACCGGTTTAAACCGGATAGAACCGGAAAGAACCGGATTGAACCGGTTTATACTGGATAGAACCGGATTGAACCGTTTTAAACTGGATAGAACCGGATTGAACCGGATTGAACCGGTTTAAACCGGTTTAAATCAGATAGATCCGGATTGAACCGGTTTAAACCGGATAGAACTGTATTGAACCGGTTTAAACCGTTTTAAACCGGATAGACCCGGATTGAACCGGTTTAACCCGGATACAACCGGATTGAACCGGTTCAAACCGCTTTAAACCGGATAGAACCGGATTGAACCAGTTTAAACCTGTTTGAACCGGATAGAACCGGATTGAACCGGATTGAACCAGTTTAAAGCTGTTTAAACCGGATAGAACCGGATTGAACCGGTTTAAACCGGTTTAAACCGGAAAGAACCGGATAGAACCGGTTTAAACCGGATAAAAATGGATTGAACTGGTTAAACCAGTTTCAACCGGATAAAACCAGATTGAACCAGTTTAAACCAGATAAAACCGATTGAACCAGTTTAAAACAGATAAAACCGAATTGAACCGGTTTAAAACGGATAAAACCGGATTGAACCTGTTTAAACCGGATAGCACCGTATTGAACCTGTTTAAACCGGTTTAAACCGTATAGAACCCGATTGAACCGGTTTAAACCGGAAAGAACCGGATTGAGCCGGTTTAAACCTGTTTAAACCGGATAGAACCGGATTGAACCGGTTTATTCCCGTTTAAACCGGATAGAACCGGATAGAACCGGTTTAAACCAGAAAGAACCGGATTGAACCGGTTTAAACTGGATAAAACCGGATTGAACTAGTTTAAACCTCTTTAAACCGGATAGAACCGGATCGAACCAGTTTAAACCGGATAAAACCAGATTGAACCGATTTAAACAGGTTTAAACCGGATAGAACCGGATAGAACCGGTTTAAACCGGATTGAACCGGTTAAACCGGTTTCAACTGGATAAAACGGGATTGAACCAGTTTAAACCAGATAATACCGGTTTAAACCGGTTTAAACCGGATAGAACCGGATAGAACCGGTTTAAACTGGATAGAACAGTTTAAAACGGTTTAAACCGGATAGAACTGGATTGAACCGGTTTAAACCGAACACAACCGGATAGAACTGGATTGAATCGGTTTAAACCGGTTTAAACCGGATAGAACCGGATTGAACTGGTTTAAACAGGTTTAAATCGGATAGAACCGGAAGGAACTGGTTTAAACCGGATTAAACCGGATTGAACCGGTTTAAACCGGATAGAACAGGTTTAAACCTGTTTAAACCGGATAGATCCGGATTGAACCGGTTTAAACCGGATACAACCGGATAGAACCGGATTGAACCGTTTTAAAACAGTTTAAACCAGATAGAACCGGAGTGAAACGGTTTAAACCAGATAGAAACAGATTGAACTGGTTTTAACCGGTTTAAACCGGATAGAAGCGGATTGAACCGGTTTAAACCGGATAGAACCGGATTGAACAGGTTTAAACCGGTTTAAACCGGATAGAACCGGATTGAACCGGTTTAAACCGGATAAAACCGGATTGATCCGGATTGAACCGGTTTAAACCGGATAGAACCGGATTGAAACGGTTTAAACCTGTTTAAACCGGGTAGAACCGGATTGAACCGGTTTAAACCGGATAAAACCAGATTGAACCTTCTAAACCGGTTTCAACCGGATAACACCGGATTGAACCAGTTTAAACCAGATAAAACCGATTGAACCGGTTTAAACCGGTTTAAACCTGATAGAACCGGATAGAACCGGTTTAAACCTGTTTAAACCGGATAGAACCGGATTGAACCGATTTAAACAGGTTTAAACCGGATAGAACAGGATAGAACCGTTTTAAACCGGATTGAACCGGTTAAACCGGTTTCAACCGGATAAACCGGGATTGAGCCAGGTTAAACCAGATAAAACCGATTGAACCGGTTTAAACCGGTTTAAACTGGATAGAACCGGATAGAACCGGTTTTAACCAGATAGAACAGTTTAAACCGGTTTAAACCGGATAGAACCGGATTGAACCGGTTTAAACCGGATACAACCGGATAGAACTGGATTGAACCAGTTTAAACCAGTTTAAACCGGATACAACCGGATTGAACCGGTTTAAACCAGATAGTACCGGACTGAACCGGTTTATATCGGTTTAAACCGCATAGAACCGGACTGAACCGGTTTAAACCGGATAGAACCGTATTGAACCGGTTTAAACCGGACAAATCCGTATTGAACCGGATTAAACAGGTTTAAATCGGATAGAACCGGAAGGAACTGGTTTAAACCGGATAAAACCGGATTGAAGCAGTTTAAACCGGATAGAACCTGTTTAAACCTGTTTAAACCGGATAGAACCGGATTGAACCGGTTTAAACCGGATAGAACAGGTTTAAACCGGTTTAAAAAGCATAGAACCGGATTGAACCGGTTTAAAACGGATACAACCGGATAGAACCGGATTGACCCGGTTTAAACCAGTTTAAACCGGATAGAACCGGAGTAAACCGGTTTAAACCAGATAGAACCAGATTGAGCCGGTTTAAACTGGATAAAACCGGATTGAACCGGAATAAACAGGTTGAAACTGGATTGAACCGGATTAAACGGGTTTAAACCGGACAGAACCGGATTGAACCAGTTTAAACTGGATAGAACCGGATTGAACTGGTTTAGACCTGTTTAAACCGGATAGAACCGGACGGAACCGGTTTAAACCGGATAGAACCGGATTGAACCGGTTTAAACCGGATAAAACCTGATTGAACCGGATTAAACAGGTTGAAACTGGATAGAACCGGGTAGAACTGGTTTAAACCGGATAAAACCGGATTGAACCGGTTTAAACCGGTTTTAACCGGATAGAACAGGATTGAACCGGTTTAAACTGGTTTAAACCGGATAGAACCGGATTCAACCGGTTTAAACCGGATAAAACGGGATTGAACCGGATTAAACCAGTATAAACCGGGTAGAACCGGACTGAACCGGTTTAAACTGGATAAAACCGGATTGAACCGGATTAAACAGGTTTAAACTGGATAGAACCAGATAGAACTGGTTTAAAACAGATAAAACCGGATAGAACCGGTTTTAACCGGATAAAACCGGATTGATCTGGTTTAAACCGGTTTAAACCGGATAGAACCGGATTGAACCATTTTAAACGGGATAAAACCGGATTGAACCGGTTTGAACCGGTTTAAACCGGATAGAACAGGATTGAACCAGTTTAAACCGGATAGAACCGGTTTAAACCGGTTTAAACCGGATTGAACCTGTTGAAACCGATTTAAACTGGATAGAACTGGATTGAACTGGTTTAAAACGGATAAAACCGGATTGAACCGGTATAAACCAGATGGAACCGGATAGAACCGGTTTAAACTGGATAGATCTGTATTGAACCGGTTTAAACCGGATAAAACCGGATTGAATCTGTTAAACCGGTTTAAACTGGATAAAACCGGATTGAACCAGTTTAAACCAGATAAAACAGATTGAACCGGTTTAAACCAGTTTAAACCGGATAGAACTGGATTGAACCGGTTTAAACCGGATAGAACAGCTTTAAACCGGTTTAAAAAGCATAGAACCGGATTGAACCGGTTTAAACCGGATACAACCGGGTAGAACCGGATTGACCCGGTTTAAACCAGTTTATACTGGATAGAACCGGATAGAACCGGTTTAAAACTGTTTAAACCGGATAGAACCGGATTGAACCGGTTAAAACCGGATAGAACAGGTTTAAACCGGTTTAAACCGGATAGAAGCGGACTGAACCGGTTTAAACCGGATAGAACCGGATTGAACAGGTTTAAACCGGTTTATACCGGATAGAACCGGATTGATCCGGTTTAAACCGGATAGAACTGGATTGAAACGGTTTAAACCGGTTTAAACCGGATAGACCCGGAAAGAACCGGATTGATCCGGTTTATACTGGATAGGACCGGATTGAACCGTTTTAAACTGGATAGAACCGGATTGAACCGGATTGAACCGGTTTAAACCGGTTTAAATCAGATAGATCCGGATTGAACCTGTTTAAACCGGATAGAACTGTATTGAACCGGTTTAAACCGGTTTAAACCGGATAGACCCGGATTGAACCGGTTTAAGCCGGATACAACCGGATTGAACCGGTTCAAACCGGTTTAAACCGGATAGAACCGGATTGACCAGTTTAAACCTGTTTGAACCGGATAGAACCGGATTGAACCGGATTGAACCAGTTTAAAGCTGTTTAAACCGGATAGAACCGGATTGAACCGGTTTAAACCGGTTTAAACCGGAAAGAACCGGATAGAACCGGTTTAAACCAGATAAAACCGGATTGAACCGGTTAAAACCGGTTTAAGCTGGATAGAACCGGATAGAACCGGTTCAAACCGGATAAAAATGGATTGAACCGGTTAAACCAGTTTCAACCGGATAAAACCAGATTGAACCAGTTTAAACCAGATAAAACCGATTGAACCGGTTTAAACCGGATAAAACCGGATTGAACCTGTTTAAAACAGATAAAACCGAATTGAACTGGTTTAAAACGGATAAAACCGGAATGAACCTGTTTAAACCGGATAGCACCGTATTGAACCTGTTTAAACCGGTTTAAACCGGATAGAACCCGATTGAACCGGTTTAAACCAGAAAGAACCGGATTGAGCCGGTTTCAACCTGTTTAAACCGGATAGAACCGGATTGAACCGGTTTATTCCCGTTTAAACCGGATAGAACCGGTTTAAACCAGAAAGAACCGGATTGAACCGGTTTAAACCGGACACAACCGGATAGAACTGGATTGAATCTGTTTAAACCGGTTTAAACCGGATAGAACCGGATTGAACCAGTTTAAACAGGTTTAAATCGGATAGAACCGGAAGGAACTGGTTTAAACCGGATTAAACCGGATTGAGCCGGTTTCAACCTGTTTAAACCGGATAGAACTGTATAGAACCGGTTTAAACCAGTTTAAACCGGATCGAAACGGATTGAACCGGTTTAAACCGGATAAAAACGGATTGAATCGGTTTAAAACTGTTTAAACTGGATAGAACTGGATAGAACCTGTTTAAACCGGATAGAACCGGATTGAACCGGTTTAAACCGGTTAAAACCGGATAGAACCGGATAGAACCGGATTTAACCGGTTTAAACCGAATAGAACCGGATTGAACCGGTTTACACCGGATACAACTGCATAGAACTGGATTGAAACGGTTTAAACCGCATAGAACCGGTTTAAACCAGTTTAAACCGGATAGAACCGGATTGAACCAGTTTAAACCGGTTTAAACCGGATAGAACCGGAAAGAACCGGATTGAACCGGTTTATACTGGATAGAACCGGATTGAACCGTTTTAAACCGGATAGAACCAGATTGAACCGGATTGAACCGGTTTAAACCGTTTTAAATCAGATAGATCCGGATTGAACCGGTTTAAACCGGATAGTACCGTATTGAACCGGTTTAAACCGGTTTAAACCGGATAGACCCGGATTGAACCGGTTTAAGCCAGATACAACCGGATTGAACTGGTTCAATCCGGTTTAAACCGGATAGAACCGGATTGAACCAGTTTAAACCTGTTTAAACCGGATAGAACGGGATTGAACCGGATTGAACCAGTTTAAAGCTGTTTAAACCGGATAGAACCGGATTGTACCGGTTTAAACCGGTTTAAACATGAAAGAACCGGATAGAACTGGTTTAAACCAGATAAAACCGGATTGAACCGGTTAAAACCGGTTTAAGCTGGATAGAACCGGATAGAACCGGTTCAAACCGGATAAAAATGGATTGAACCGGTTAAACCAGTTTCAACCGGATAAAACCAGATTGAACCAGTTTAAACCAGATAAAACCGATTGAACCGGTTTAAACCGGATAAAACCGGATTGAACCAGTTTAAAACAGATAAAACCGAATTGAACCGGTTTAAACCGGATAAAACAGGATTGAACCTGTTTAAACCGGATAGCACCGTATTGAACCTGTTTAAACCGGTTTAAACCAGATAGAACCCAATTGAACCGGTTTAAACCGGATAGAACCGGATTGAGCCGGTTTAAACCTGTTTAAACCGGATAGAACCGGATTGAACAGGTTTATTCCCTTTTAAACCGGATAGAACCGGATAGAACCGGTTTAAACCAGAAAGAACCGGATTGAACTGGTTTAAACTGGATAAAACCGGATTGAACTAGTTTAAACCTCTTTAAAACGGATAGAACCGAATCGAACCAGTTTAAACCGGATAAAACCAGATTGAACCGATTTAAACAGGTTTAAACCGGATAGAACCGGATAGAACCGGTTTAAACCGGATTGAACCGGTTAAACCGGTTTCAACCGGATAAAACGGGATTGAACCAGTTTAAACCAGATAATACCGGTTTAAACCGGTTTAAACCGGATAGAACCGGATAGAACCGGTTTAAACTGGATAGAACAGTTTAAAACGGTTTAAACCGGATAGAACTGGATTGAACCGGTTTAAACCGGACACAACCGGATTGAACCGGTTTAAATCGGTTTAAACCGGATAGAACTGGATTGAACCGGTTTAAACCGGTTTAAACCGGATAGAACCGGACTGAACCGGTTTAAACCGGATAGAACCGGATTGAACCGGTTTAAACCGGATAAAACAGGATTGAACCGGTTTAAACCGGATAGAACCAGATAGAACCGGATAGAACCGGTTTAAACCGGTTTAAACTGGATAGAAACGGATAGAACCGGTTTAAACTGGATAGAACCGGATTGAACCGGTTTAAACCGGTTTAAACCGGATAGAACCGGATTGAACCGGTTTAAACCGGATAAAACCGGATTGAAACAGTTTAAACCTGTTTAAACCGAGTAGAACCGGATTGAACCGGTTTAAAACGGATAGAACCAGATTGAACCGGTTTAAACTGGTTTAAACCGGATAGAACCGGATAGAACTGGTTTAAACCGGATAAAACCGGATTGAACCGGATTAAACCGGATACAACCGGATTGAACCGGTTTAAACAGGTTTAAACCGGATAGAACCGGATTGAACCGGTTTATTCCCGTTTAAACCGGATAGAACCGGATAGAACCGGTTGAAACCAGAAAGAACCGGATTGAACCGGTTTAAACTGGATAAAACCGGATTGAACTAGTTTAAACCTCTTTAAACCGGATAGAACTGGATCGAACCAGTTTAAACCGGATAAAACCAGATTGAACCGATTTAAACAGGTTTAAACCGGATAGAACCGGATAGAACCAGTTTAAACCGGATTGAACCGGTTAAACCGGTTTCAACCGGATAAAACGGGATTGAACCAGTTTAAACCAGATAATACCGGTTTAAACCGGTTTAAACCGGATAGAACCGGATAGAACCGGTTTAAACTGGATAGAACAGTTTAAAATGGTTTAAACCGGATAGAAATGGATTGAACCCGTTTAAACCGGACACAACCGGACAGAACTGGATTGAACCGGTTTAAACCGGTTTAAACCGGATAGAACTGGATTGAACCGGTTTAAACCAGATAGAACCGGATTGAACCGGTTTAGATCGGTTTAAACCGGATAGAACTGGATTGAACCGGTTTAAACCAGTTTAAACCGGATAGAACCGGACTGAACCGGTTTAAACCGGATAGAACCGGATTGAACCGGTTTAAACCGGACAAAACCGTATTGAACCGGCTTAAACAAGTTTAAATCGGATAGAACCGGAAGGAACTGGTTTAAACCGGATAAAACCGGATTGAACCGGTTTAAACCGGATCGAACAGGTTTAAACCTGTTGAAACCGGATTGAACCGTTTTAAACCGGATACAACCGGATAGATCCGGATTGAACCGGTTTAAACCAGTTTAAACCGGATAGAAACAGAGTGAACCGGTTTAAACCAGATAGAACCAGATTGAACCGGTTTAAACCGGTATAAACCGGATAGAACCGGTTTAAACCGGTTTAAACCGGATAGAACCGGATTGAACCGGGTTAAACCGGTTTAAACCGGATAGAACCGGATTGAACCGGGTTAAACCGGTTTAAACCGGACAGAAACGGATTGAACCGGTTTAAACCGGTTTAAACCGGATAGAACCGGATTCAAGTGGTTTAAAATGGATAAAACCGGATTGAACCGGATTAAACAGGTTTAAACTGGATAGAACCAGATAGAACTGGTTTAAACCGGATAAAACCGGATTGAACCGGTTTTAACTGGATAAAACCGGATTGAACTGGTTTAAACCGGTTTAAAATGGATAGAACCGGATTGAACCGGTTTAAAACGGATAGAACCGGATAGAACCGGTTTAAACCGGTTTAAACTGGATAGAAACGGATAGAACCGGTTTAAACTGGATAGAACCGGATTGAACCGGTTTAAACCGGTTTAAACCGGATAGAACCAGATTGAACCGGTTTAAACTGGTTTAAACCGGATAGAACCGGATAGAACCGGTTTAAACCAGATAAAACCGGATTGAACCAGTTAAACCGGTTTCAACGGGATAACACCGCATTGAACCAGTTTAAACCAGTTAAAACCGATTGAACCGGTTGAAACCGGTTTAAACCTGTTTAAACCGGATAGAACCGGATTGAACCGGTTTCAACCGGATAGAACAGGTTGAAACCGGTTTAAACCGCATAGAACCGGATTGAACCGGTTTAAACCGGATACAACCGGATAGAACAGGATTGAACCGGTTTAAACCCGATAGAACCGGATTGAACAGGTTTCAACCGGTTTAAACCGGATAGAACCGGATAGAACCGGTTTAAACCGGATAAAAACGGATTGAATCGGTTTAAACTGGATAGAACTGTATTGAACCGGTTTAAACCGGTTTAAACCAGATAGACCCGGATTGAACCGATTTAAGCCGGATACAACCGGATTGAACCGGTTGAAACCGGTTTAAACCTGTTTAAACCGGAGAGAACCGGATTGAACCGGTTTCAACCGGATAGAACTGTATTGAACCGGTTTAAACCGGTTTAAACCGGATAGACCCGGATTGAACCGATTTAAGCCGGATACAACCGGATTGAACCGGTTCAAACCGGTTTAAACCGGATAGAACCGGATTGAACCAGTTTAAACCTGTTTGAACCGGATAGAACCGGATTGAAACGGATTGAACCAGTTTAAAGCTGTTTAAACCGGATAGAACCGGATTCAACCGGTTTAAACCGTTTTAAACCGGAAAGAACCGGATAGAACCGGTTTAAACCAGATAAAACCGGATTGAACCGGTTTAAACCAGATAGAACCAGATAGAACCGGTTTAAACCTGTTTGAACTGGATAGAACCGGATAGAACCGGTTTAAACTGGATAGATCCGGATTGAACTGGTTTAATCCGGTTTAAACCGGATAGAACCGGATTCAACCGGTTTGAAACTGATAAAACCGGATTGATCTGGATTGAACCGGTTTAAACCGGATAAAACCGGATTGATCCGGCTTAAACCTGTTTAAACCGGGTAGAACAGGATTGAACCGGTTTAAACCGGATAAAACCAGATTGAACCGGTTAAACCGGTTTCAACGGGATAAAACAGGATTTAACCAGTTTAAACCAGATAAAACCGGATTGATCCGGCTTAAACCTGTTTAAACCGGATAGAACTGGATTGAAACGGTTTAAACCGCATAGAACTGGTTTAAACCGGTTTAAACCGGATAGAACCGGAAAGAACCGGATTGAACCGGTTTATACTGGATAGAACCGGATTGAACCGTTTTAAACTGGATAGAACCGGATTGAACCGGATTGAACCGGTTTAAACCGGTTTAAATCAGATAGATCCGGATTGAACCGGTTTAAACCGGATAGAACTGTATTGAACCGGTTTAAACCGTTTTAAACCTGATAGACCCGGATTGAACCGGTTTAAGCCGGATACAACCGGATTGAACCGGTTCAAACCGCTTTAAACCGGATAGAACCGGATTGAACCAGTTTAAACCTGTTTGAACCGGATAGAACCGGATTGAACCAGTTTAAAGCTGTTTAAACCGGATAGAACCGGATTGAACCGGTTTAAACCGGTTTAAACCGGAAAGAACCGGATAGAACCGGTTTAAACCGGATAAAAATGGATTGAACCGGTTAAACCAGTTTCAACCGGATAAAACCAGATTGAACCAGTTTAAACCAGATAAAATCGATTGAACCGGTTTAAACCGGATAAAACCGGATTGAACCAGTTTAAAACAGATAAAACCGAATTGAACCGGTTTAAAACGGATAAAACCGGATTGAACCTGTTTAAACCGGATAGCACCGTATTGAACCTGTTTAAACCGGTTTAAACCGTATAGAACCCGATTGAACCGGTTTAAACCGGAAAGAACCGGATTGAGCCGGTTTAAACCTGTTTAAACCGGATAGAACCGGATTGAACCGGTTTATTCCCGTTTAAACCGGATAGAACCGGATAGAACCGGTTTAAACCAGAAAGAACCGGATTGAACCGGTTTAAACTGGATAAAACCGGATTGAACTAGTTTAAACCTCTTTAAACCGGATAGAACCGGATCGAACCAGTTTAAACCGGATAAAACCAGATTGAACCGATTAAACAGGTTTAAACCGGATAGAACCGGATAGAACCGGTTTAAACCGGATTGAACAGTTTAAAACGGTTTAAACCGGATAGAACTGGATTGAACCGGTTTAAACCGAACACAACCGGATAGAACTGGATTGAATCGGTTTAAACCGGTTTAAACCGGATAGAACCGGATTGAACTGGTTTAAACAGGTTTAAATCGGATAGAACCGGAAGGAACTGGTTTAAACCGGATTAAACCGGATTGAACCGGTTTAAACCGGATAGAACAGGTTTAAACCTGTTTAAACCGGATAGATCCGGATTGAACCGGTTTAAACCGGATACAACCGGATAGAACCGGATTGAACCGTTTTAAAACAGTTTAAACCAGATAGAACCGGAGTGAAACGGTTTAAACCAGATAGAAACAGATTGAACTGGTTTTAACCGGTTTAAACCGGATAGAAGCGGATTTAACCGGTTTAAACCGGATAAAACCGGATTGAACAGGTTTAAACCGGTTTAAACCGGATAGAACCGGATTGAACCGGTTTAAACCGGATAAAACCGGATTGATCCGGATTGAACCGGTTTAAACCGGATAGAACCGGATTGAAACGGTTTAAACCTGTTTAAACCGTGTAGAACCGGATTGAACCGGTTTAAACCGGATAAAACCAGATTGAACCTTCTAAACCGGTTTCAACCGGATAACACCGGATTGAACCAGTTTAAACCAGATAAAACCGATTGAACCGGTTTAAACCGGTTTAAACCTGATAGAACCGGATAGAACCGGTTTAAACCTGTTTAAACCGGATAGAACCGGATTGAACCGATTTAAACAGGTTTAAACCGGATAGAACAGGATAGAACCGTTTTAAACCGGATTGAACCGGTTAAACCGGTTTCAACCGGATAAACCGGGATTGAGCCAGGTTAAACCAGATAAAACCGATTGAACCGGTTTAAACCGGTTTAAACTGGATAGAACCGGATAGAACCGGTTTTAACCAGATAGAACAGTTTAAACCGGTTTAAACCGGATAGAACCGGATTGAACCGGTTTAAACCGGATACAACCGGATAGAACTGGATTGAACCAGTTTAAACCAGTTTAAACCGGATACAACCGGATTGAACCGGTTTAAACCAGATAGTACCGGACTGAACCGGTTTATATCGGTTTAAACCGCATAGAACCGGACTGAACCGGTTTAAACCGGATAGAACCGTATTGAACCGGTTTAAACCGGATAGAACAGGTTTAAACCGGTTTAAAAAGCATAGAACCGGATTGAACCGGTTTAAAACGGATACAACCGGATAGAACCGGATTGACCCGGTTTAAACCAGTTTAAACCGGATAGAACCGGAGTAAACCGGTTAAACCAGATAGAACCAGATTGAGCCGGTTTAAACTGGATAAAACCGGATTGAACCGGAATAAACAGGTTGAAACTGGATTGAACCGGATTAAACGGGTTTAAACCGGACAGAACCGGATTGAACCGGTTTAAACTGGATAGAACCGGATTGAACTGGTTTAGACCTGTTTAAACCGGATAGAACCGGACGGAACCGGTTTAAACCGGATAGAACCGGATTGAACCGGTTTAAACCGGATAAAACCTGATTGAACCGGATTAAACAGGTTGAAACTGGATAGAACCGGGTAGAACTGGTTTAAACCGGATAAAACCGGATTGAACCGGTTTAAACCGGTTTTAACCGGATAGAACAGGATTGAACCGGTTTAAACTGGTTTAAACCGGATAGAACCGGATTCAACCGGTATTAAACCGGATAAAACGGGATTGAACCGGATTAAACCAGTATAAACCGGGTAGAACCGGACTGAACTGGTTTAAACTGGATAAAACCGGATTGAACCGGATTAAACAGGTTTAAACTGGATAGAACCAGATAGAACTGGTTTAAAACAGATAAAACCGGATAGAACCGGTTTTAACCGGATAAAACCGGATTGATCTGGTTTAAACCGGTTTAAACCGGATAGAACCGGATTGAACCAGTTTAAACGGGATAAAACCGGATTGAACCGGTTTGAACCGGTTTAAACCGGATAGAACAGGATTGAACCAGTTTAAACCGGATAGAACCGGATAGAACCGGTTTAAACCGGTTTAAACCGGATTGAACCTGTTGAAACCGATTTAAACTGGATAGAACTGGATTGAACTGGTTTAAAACGGATAAAACCGGATTGAACCGGTATAAACCAGATGGAACCGGATAGAACCGGTTTAAACTGGATAGATCTGTATTGAACCGGTTTAAACCGGATAAAACCGGATTGAATCTGTTAAACCGGTTTAAACTGGATAAAACCGGATTGAACCAGTTTAAACCAGATAAAACAGATTGAACCGGTTTAAACCAGTTTAAACCGGATAGAACTGGATTGAACCGGTTTAAACCGGATAGAACAGCTTTAAACCGGTTTAAAAAGCATAGAACCGGATTGAACCGGTTTAAACCGGATACAACCGGGTAGAACCGGATTGACCCGGTTTAAACCAGTTTATACCGGATAGAACCGGATAGAACCGGTTTAAAACTGTTTAAACCGGATAGAACCGGATTGAACCGGTTAAAACCGGATAGAACAGGTTTAAACCGGTTTAAACCGGATAGAAGCGGACTGAACCGGTTTAAACCGGATAGAACCGGATTGAACAGGTTTAAACCGGTTTATACCGGATAGAACCGGATTGATCCGGTTTAAACCGGATAGAACTGGATTGAAACGGTTTAAACCGGTTTAAACCGGATAGACCCGGAAAGAACCGGATTGATCCGGTTTATACTGGATAGGACCGGATTGAACCGTTTTAAACTGGATAGAACCGGATTGAACCGGATTGAACCGGTTTAAACCGGTTTAAATCAGATAGATCCGGATTGAACCTGTTTAAACCGGATAGAACTGTATTGAACCGGTTTAAACCGGTTTAAACCGGATAGACCCGGATTGAACCGGTTTAAGCCGGATACAACCGGATTGAACCGGTTCAAACCGGTTTAAACCGGATAGAACCGGATTGACCAGTTTAAACCTGTTTGAACCTGATAGAACCGGATTGAACCGGATTGAACCAGTTTAAAGCTGTTTAAACCGGATAGAACCGGATTGAACCGGTTTAAACCGGTTTAAACCGGAAAGAACCGGATAGAACCGGTTTAAACCAGATAAAACCGGATTGAACCGGTTAAAACCGGTTTAAGCTGGATAGAACCGGATAGAACCGGTTCAAACCGGATAAAAATGGATTGAACCGGTTAAACCAGTTTCAACCGGATAAAACCAGATTGAACCAGTTTAAACCAGATAAAACCGATTGAACCGGTTTTAAACCGGATAAAACCGGATTGAACCTGTTTAAAACAGATAAAACCGAATTGAACTGGTTTAAAACGGATAAAACCGGAATGAACCTGTTTAAACCGGATAGCACCGTATTGAACCTGTTTAAACCGGTTTAAACCGGATAGAACCCGATTGAACCGGTTTAAACCAGAAAGAACCGGATTGAGGCGGTTTCAACCTGTTTAAACCGGATAGAACCGGATTGAACCGGTTTATTCCCGTTTAAACCGGATAGAACCGGTTTAAACCAGAAAGAACCGGATTGAACCGGTTTAAACTGGATAAAACCGGATTGAACTAGTTTAAACCTCTTTAAACCGGATAGAACCGGATCGAACCAGTTTAAACCGGATAAAACCAGATTGAACCGATTTAAACAGGTTTAAACCGGATAGAACCGGATAGATCCAGTTTAAACCGGATTGAACCGGTTAAACCGATTTCAACCGGATAAAACGGGATTGAACCAGTTTAAACCAGATAATACCGGTTTAAACCGGTTTAAACCGGATAGAACCGGATAGAACCGGTTTGAACTGGATAGAACAGTTTTAAACGGTTTAAACCGGATAGAACTGGATTGAACCGGTTTAAACCGGACACAACCGGATAGAACTGGATTGAATCGGTTTAAACCGGTTTAAACCGGATAGAACCGGATTGAACCAGTTTAAACAGGTTTAAATCGGATAGAACCGGAAGGAACTGGTTTAAACCGGATTAAACCGGATTGAGCCGGTTTCAACCTGTTTAAACCGGATAGAACTGTATAGAACCGGTTTAAACCAGTTTAAACCGGATCGAAACGGATTGAACCGGTTTAAACCGGATAAAAACGGATTGAATCGGTTTAAAACTGTTTAAACCGGATAGAACTGGATAGAACCTGTTTAAACCGGATAGAACCGGATTGAACCGGTTTAAACCGGTTAAAACCGGATAGAACCGGATAGAACCGGATTTAACCGGTTTAAACCGAATAGAACCGGATTGAACCGGTTTACACCGGATAGAACTGCATAGAACTGGATTGAAACGGTTTAAACCGCATAGAACTGGTTTAAACCGGTTTAAACCGGATAGAACCGGATTGAACCAGTTTAAACCGGTTTAAACCGGATAGAACCGGAAAGAACCGGATTGAACCGGTTTATACTGGATAGAACCGGATTGAACCGTTTTAAACCGGATAGAACCAGATTGAACCGGATTGAACCGGTTTAAACCGTTTTAAATCAGATAGATCCGGATTGAACCGGTTTAAACCGGATAGTACCGTATTGAACCGGTTTAAACCGGTTTAAACCGGATAGACCCGGATTGAACCGGTTTAAGCCAGATACAACCGGATTGAACTGGTTCAATCCGGTTTAAACCGGATAGAACCGGATTGAACCAGTTTAAACCTGTTTAAACCGGATAGAACGGGATTGAACCGGATTGAACCAGTTTAAAGCTGTTTAAACCGGATAGAACCGGATTGTACCGGTTTAAACCGGTTTAAACATGAAAGAACCGGATAGAACTTGTTTAAACCAGATAAAACCGGATTGAACCGGTTAAAACCGGTTTAAGCTGGATAGAACCGGATAGAACCGGTTCAAACCGGATAAAAATGGATTGAACCGGTTAAACCAGTTTCAACCGGATAAAACCAGATTGAACCAGTTTAAACCAGATAAAACCGATTGAACCGGTTTAAACCGGATAAAACAGGATTGAACCTGTTTAAACCGGATAGCACCGTATTGAACCTGTTTAAACCGGTTTAAACCAGATAGAACCCGATTGAACCGGTTTAAACCGGATAGAACCGGATTGAGCCGGTTTAAACCTGTTTAAACCGGATAGAACCGGATTGAACAGGTTTATTCCCTTTTAAACCGGATAGAACCGGATAGAACCGGTTTAAACCAGAAAGAACCGGATTGAACTGGTTTAAACTGGATAAAACCGGATTGAACTAGTTTAAACCTCTTTAAAACGGATAGAACCGAATCGAACCAGTTTAAACCGGATAAAACCAGATTGAACCGATTTAAACAGGTTTAAACCGGATAGAACCGGATAGAACCAGTTTAAACCGGATTGAACCGGTTAAACCGGTTTCAACCGGATAAAACGGGATTGAACCAGTTTAAACCAGATAATACCGGTTTAAACCGGTTTAAACCGGATAGAACCGGACTGAACCGGTTTAAACCGGATAGAACCGGATTGAACCGGTTTAAACCGGATAAAACAGGATTGAACCGGTTTAAACCGGATAGAACCAGATAGAACCGGATAGAACCGGTTTAAACCGGTTTAAACTGGATAGAAACGGATAGAACCGGTTTAAACTGGATAGAACCGGATTGAACCGGTTTAAACCGGTTTAAACCGGATAGAACCGGATTGAACCGGTTTAAACCGGATAAAACCGGATTGAAACGGTTTAAACCTGTTTAAACCGAGTAGAACCGGATTGAACCGGTTTAAAACGGATAGAACCAGATTGAACCGGTTTAAACCGGATACAACCGGATTGAACGGGTTTAAACAGGTTTAAACCGGATAAAAACGGAATGAACCGGTTTAAACCAGTTTAAACCGGAGAAAACCGGATGGAACCGGTTTAAACCGGTTTAAACTGGATAGAACCGGATAGAACCGGTTCAAACCGGATAAAACTGGATTGAAGCGGTTAAACCAGATTCAACCGGATAAAACCGGATTGAACCAGTTTAAACCAGATAAAACCGGATTGAACCGGTTTCAACCGGTTTAAACCGGATAGAACCGGATAGAACTGGTTTAAACCGGATAAAAACGGATTGAATCGGTTTAAACCTGTTTAAACCGGATAGAACCGTATAGAACCGGTTTAAACCAGTTTAAACCGGATCGAAACGGATTGAACCGGTTTAAACCGGATAAAAACGGATTGAATCGGTTTAAACCTCTTTAAACTGGATAGAACTGGATAGAACCTATTTAAACCGGATAGAACCGGATTGAACCAGTTTAAACCGGTTAAAACTGGATAGAACCGGATAGAACCGGATTGAACCGGTTTAAACCGAATAGAACCGGATTGAACCGGTTTACACCGGATAGAACCGCATAGAACTGGATTGAAACGGTTTAAACCGCATAGAACCGGTTTAAACCGGTTTAAACCGGATAGAACCGGATTGAACCAGTTTAAACCGGTTTAAACCGGATAGAACCGGAAAGAACCGGATTGAACCGGTTTATACTGGATAGAACCGAATTGAACCGTTTTAAACCGGATAGAACCAGATTGAACCGGATTGAACCGGTTTAAACCGTTTTAAATCAGATAGATCCGGATTGAACCAGTTTAAACCGGATAGAACCGTATTGAACCGGTTTAAACCGGTTTAAACCGGATAGACCCGGATTGAACCGGTTTAAGCCGGATACAACCGGATTGAACTGGTTCAATCCGGTTTAAACCGGATACAACCGGATTGAACCAGTTTAAACCTGTTTAAACCGGATAGAACGGGATTGAACCGGATTGAACCAGTTTAAAGCTGTTTAAACCGGATAGAACCGGATTGTACCGGTTTAAACCGGTTTAAACATGAAAGAACCGGATAGAACTGGTTTAAACCAGATAAAACCGGATTGAACCGGTTAAAACCGGTTTAAGCTGGATAGAACCGGATAGAACCGGTTCAAACCGGATAAAAATGGATTGAACCGGTTAAAACCAGTTTCAACCGGATAAAACCAGATTGAACCAGTTTAAACCAGATAAAACCGATTGAACCGGTTTAAACCGGATAAAACCGGATTGAACCAGTTTAAAACAGATAAAACCGAATTGAACCGGTTTAAACCGGATAAAACCGGATTGAACCGGTTTAAACTGGATAGAACAGTTTAAAACGCTTTAAACCGGATAGAACTGGATTGAACCGGTTTAAACCGGACACAACCGGATTGAACCGGTTTAAATCGGTTTAAAAAGGATAGAACTGGATTGAACCGATTTAAACCGGTTTAAACCGGATAGAACCGGACTGAAACGGTTTTAAACCGGATAGAACCGGATTGAAGCGGTTTAAACCGGATAAAACAGGATTGAACCGGTTTAAACCGGATAGAACCAGATAGAACCGGATAGAACCGGTTTAAACCGGTTTAAACTGGATAGAAACGGATAGAACCGGTTTAAACTGGATAGAACCGGATTGAACCGGTTTAAACCGGTTTAAACCGGATAGAACCGGATTGAACCGGTTTAAACCGGATAAAACCGTATTGAAACGGTTTAAACCTGTTCAAACCGAGTAGAACCGGATTGAACCGGTTTAAAACGGATAGAACCAGATTGAACCGGTTTAAACTGGTTTAAACCGGATAGAACCGGATAGAACTGGTTTAAACCGGATAAAACCGGATTGAACCGGATTAAACCGGATAAAAACGGAATGAACCGGTTTAAACCAGTTTAAACCGGAGAAAACCGGATGGAACCGGTTTAAACCGGTTTAAACTGGATAGAACCGGATAGAACCGGTTCAAACCGGATAAAACTGGATTGAAGCGGTTAAACCAGATTCAACCGGATAAAACCGGATTGAACCAGTTTAAACCAGATAAAACCGGATTGAACCGGTTTCAACCGGTTTAAACCGGATAGAACTGGATAGAACCGGTTTAAACCAGTTTAAACCGGATCGAAACGGATTGAACCGGTTTAAACCGGATAAAAACGGATTGAATCGGTTTAAACCTGTTTAAACCGGATAGAACTGGATAGAACCTATTTAAACCGGATAGAACCGGATTGAACCAGTTTAAACCGGTTAAAACTGGATAGAACCGGATAGAACCGGATTGAACCGGTTTAAACCGAATAGAACCGGATTGAACCGGTTTACACCGGATAGAACCGCATAGAACTGGATTGAAACGGTTTAAACCGCATAGAACCGGTTTAAACCGGTTTAAACCGCATAGAACCGGATTGAACCAGTTTAAACCGGTTTAAACCGGATAGAACCGGAAAGAACCGGATTGAACCGGTTTATACTGGATAGAACCGAATTGAACCGTTTTAAACCGGATAGAACCAGATTGAACCGGATTGAACCGGTTTAAACCGTTGTAAATCAGATAGATCCGGATTGAACCGGTTTAAACCGGATAGAACCGTATTGAACCGGTTTAAACCGGTTTAAACCGGATAGACCCGGATTGAACCGGTTTAAGCCGGATACAACCGGATTGAACTGGTTCAATCCGGTTTAAACCGGATAGAACCGGATTGAACCAGTTTAAACCTGTTTAAACCGGATAGAACGGGATTGAACCGGATTGAACCAGTTTAAAGCTGTTTAAACCGGATAGAACCGGATTGTACCGGTTTAAACCGGTTTAAACATGAAAGAACCGGATAGAACTGGTTTAAACCAGATAAAACCGGATTGAACCTGTTAAAACCGGTTTAAGCTGGATAGAAACGGATAGAACCGGTTCAAACCGGATAAAAATGGATTGAACCGGTTAAACCAGGTTCAACCGGATAAAACCAGATTGAACCAGTTTTAAACCAGATAAAACCGATTGAACCGGTTTAAACCGGATAAAACCGGATTGAACCAGTTTAAAACAGATAAAACCGAATTGAACCGGTTTAAACCGGATAAAACCGGATTGAACCTGTTTAAACCGGATAGCACCGTATTGAACCTGTTTAAACCGGTTTAAACCGGATAGAACCGATTGAACCGGTTTAAACCAGATAGAACCGGATTGAGCCGGTTTAAACCTGTTTAAACCGGATAGAACCGGATTGACCCGGTTTATTCCCGTTTAAACCGGATAGAACCGGATAGAACCGTTTAAACCAGAAAGAACCGGATTGAACCGGTTTAAACTGGATAAAACCGGATTGAACTAGTTTAACCTCTTTAAAACGGATAGAACCGGATCGAACCAGTTTAAACCGGATAAAACCAGATTGAACCGATTTAAACAGGTTTAAACCGGATAGAAACCGGATAGAACCGGTTTAAACCGGATTGAACCGGTTAAAACCGGTTTCAACCGGATAAAACGGGATTGAACCAGTTTAAACCAGATAAATACCGGTTTAAACCGGTTTAAACCAGATAGAACCGGATAGAACCGGTTTAAACTGGATAGAACAGTTTAAAACGGTTTTAAACCGGATAGAACTGGATTGAACCGGTTTAAACCGGACACAACCGGACAAAACTGGATTGAACCGGTTAAACCGGTTTAAACCGGATAGAACCGGATTGAACCGGTTTAAACCAGATAGAACCGGATTGAACTGGTTTAAATCGGTTTAAACCGGATAGAACTGGATTGAACCGGTTTAAACCGGTTTAAACCGGACAAAACCGTATTGAACCGGCTTAAACAGGTTTAAATCGGATAGAACCGGAAGGAACTGGTTAAACCGGATAAAACCGGATTGAACCGGTTTAAACCGGATAGAACAGGTTTAAACCTGTTTAAACCGGATTGAACCGTTTTAAAACCGGATACACACCGGATAGATCCGGATTGAACCGGTTTAAACCAGTTTAAACCGGATAGAAACAGAGTGAACCGGTTTAAACCAGATAGAACCAGATTGAACCGGTTTAAACCGGTATAAACCGGATTGAACCGGTTTAAACCGGTTTTAAACCGGATTAGAACTGGATTGAACCGGGTTAAACCGGTTTAAACCGGACAGAACCGGATTGAACCGGTTTAAACCGGTTTAAACCGGATAGAACCGGATTCAAGTGGTTTAAAATGGATAAAACCGGATTGAACCGGATTAAACAGGTTTAAACTGGATAGAACCAGATAGAAACTGGTTTAAACCGGATAAAACCGGATTGAACCGGTTTTAACTGGATAAAACCGGATTGAACTGGTTTAAACCGGTTATAAAATGGATAGAACCGGATTGAACCGTTTTAAACCGGATAAAACCGGATTGAACCGGTTTAAACCGGATAGAACCGGTTTAAACCGGTTTAAACTGGATAGAAAACGGATAGAACCGGTTTAAACTGGATAGAACCTGATTGAACCGGTTTATACCGGTTTAAACCGGATAGAACCGGATTGAACCGGGTTTAAACCAGATAAAACCGGATTGAAACGGTTTAAACCTGTTTCAACCGAGTAGAAACAGATTGAGCCGGTTTTAAACCGGATAGAACCAGATTGAACCGGTTTAAACTGGTTTAAACCGGATAGAACCGGATAGAACCGGGTTAAACCGGATAAAACCGGATTGAACCGGTTAAACCGGTTTCAACCGGATAACACCGCATTGAACCAGTTTAAACCAGTTAAAACCGATTGAACCGGTTGAAACCGGTTGAAACCGGAATAGAACCGGTTTAAACCTGTTTAAACCGGATAGAACCGGATTGAACCGGTTTCAACCGGATAGAACAGGTTGAAACCGGTTTAAACCGGATAGAACCGGATTGAACCAGTTTAAACCGGATACAAGCGGATAGAACAGGATTGAACCGGTTTAAAACAGATAGAACCGGATTGAACCGGTTTAAACCAGTTTAAACCGGTTTAAACCGGATTAAACCGGGTTAAACCTGTTTAAAACCGGATAGAACTGGATTGAACCGGTTTAAACCGGATAGAACCGGATTGAACCGGTTGAAACCGGTTCTAAACCAGATGGAACCGGATTGAACCGATTAAACAGGTTTAAACCGGATAGAACCGGATAGAACTGTTTTAAACCGGATAAAACCGGATTGAACCGGTTTAAACCGGATACAACCGGATTGAACCGGTTTAAAACAGGTTTAAACCGGATAAAAACGGAATGAACCGGTTTAAAACCAGTTTAAACCGGAGAAAAACCGGATGGAAACCGGTTTAAACCGGTTTAAACTGGATAGAACCGGATAGAACCGGTTCAAACCGGATAAAAACTGGATTGAAGCGGTTTAAACCAGTTTCAACCGGATAAAACCGGATTGAACCAGTTTAAACCAGATAAAACCGGATTGAACCGGTTTCAACTGTTTTAAACCGGATAGAACCGGATAGAACCGGTTTAAACCGGATAAAAACGGATTGAATCGGTTTAAACCTCTTTAAACTAGATAGAACTGGATAGAACCTATTTAAACCGGATAGAACCGGATTGAACCAGTTTAAACCGGTTAAAACTGGATAGAACCGGATAGAACCGGATTGAACCGGTTTAAACCGAATAGAACCGGATTGAACCGGTTTACACCGGATAGAACCGCATAGAACTGGATTGAAACGGTTTAAAACCGCATAGAACCGGTTTAAACCGGTTTAAACCGGATAGAACGGATTGAACCAGTCTAAACCGGTTTAAACCGGATAGAACCGGAAAGAACCGGATTGAACCGGTTTATACTGGATAGAACCGAATTGAACCGTTTTAAAACCGGATAGAACCAGATTGAACCGGATTGAACCGGTTTAAACCGTTTTAAATCAGATAGATTCCGGATTGAACCAGTTTAAACCGGATAGAACCGTATTGAACCGGTTTAAACCGGTTTAAACCGGATAGACCCGGATTGAACCGGTTTAAGCCGGATACAACCGGATTGAACTGGTTCAATCCGGTTTAAAACCGGATACAACCGGATTGAACCAGTTTAAACCTGTTTAAACCGGATAGAACGGGATTGAACCGGATTGAACCAGTTTAAAGCTGTTTAAAACCGGATAGAACCGATTGTACCGGTTTAAACCGGTTTAAACATGAAAGAACCGGATAGAACTGGTTTAAAACCAGATAAAACCGGATTGAACCGGTTAAAACCGGTTTAAGCTGGATAGAACCGGATAGAACCGGTTCAAACCGGATAAAAATGGATTGAACCGGTTAAACCAGTTTCAACCGGATAAAACCAGATTGAACCAGTTTAAACAGATAAAACCGATTGAACCGGTTTAAACCGGATAAAACCGGATTGAACCAGTTTAAAACAGATAAAACCGAATTGAACCGGTTTAAACCGGATAAAACCGGATTGAACCGGTTTAAACTGGATAGAACAGTTTAAAACGCTTTAAAACCGGATAGAACTGGATTGAACCGGTTTAAACCGGACACAACCGGATGAACCGGTTTTAAATCGGTTTAAAAAGGATAGAACTGGATTGAACCGATTTAAACCGGTTTAAACCGGATAAAACCAGATTGACCGATTTAAACAGGTTTAAACCGGATAGAACCGGATAGAACCAGTTTAAACCGGATTGAACCGGTTAAACCGGTTTCAACCGGATAAAACGGGAGTTGAAACCAGTTTAAAACCAGATAATACCGGTTTAAACCGTTTAAACCGGATAGAACCGGGATAGAACCGGTTTAAACTGGATAGAACAGTTTTAAAATGGTTTAAACCGGATAGAAATGATTGAACCCGTTTAAACCGGAACACAACCGGACAGAACTGGATTGAACCGGTTTAAACCGGTTTAAACCGGATAGAACCGGATTGAACCGGTTTAAACCAGATAGAACCGGATTGAACCGGTTTAGATCGGTTTAAAACCGGATAGAACTGGATTGAACCGGTTTAAACCAGTTTAAACCGGATAGAACCGGACTGAACCGGTTTTAAACCGGATAGAACCCGGATTGAACCGGTTTAAACCGGACAAAACCGTATTGAACCGGCTTAAACAAGTTTAAATCGGATAGAACCGGAAGGAACTGGTTTAAACCGGATAAAACCGGATTGTACCGGTTAAACCGGATCGAACAGGTTTAAACCTGTTTAAACCGGATTGAACCGTTTTAAACCGGATACAACCGGATAGATCCGGATTGAACCGGTTTAAACCAGTTTAAACCGGATAGAAACAGAGTGAACCGGTTTAAACCAGATAGAACCAGATTGAACCGGTTTAAACCGGTATAAACCGGATAGAACCGGTTTAAACCGGTTTAAACCGGATAGAACCGGATTGAACCGGGTTAAACCGGTTTAAACCGGATAGAACCGGATTGAACCGGGTTAAACCGGTTTAAACCGGACAGAAACGGATTGAACCGGTTTAAACCGGTTTAAACCGGATAGAACCGGATTCAAGTGGTTTAAAATGGATAAAACCGGATTGAACCGGATTAAACAGGTTTAAACTGGATAGAACCAGATAGAACTGGTTTAAACCGGATAAAACCGGATTGAACCGGTTTTAACTGGATAAAACCGGATTGAACTGGTTTTAAACCGGTTTAAAATGGATAGAACCGGATTGAACCGGTTTAAAACGGATAGAACCGGATAGAACCGGTTTAAACCGGTTTAAACTGGATAGAAACGGATAGAACCGGTTTAAACTGGATAGAACCGGATTGAACCGGTTTAAACCGGTTTAAACCGGATAGAACCAGATTGAACCGGTTTAAACTGGTTTAAACCGGATAGAACCGGATAGAACCGGTTTAAACCAGATAAAACCGGATTGAACCAGTTAAACCGGTTTCAACGGGATAACACCGCATTGAACCAGTTTAAACCAGTTAAAACCGATTGAACCGGTTGAAACCGGTTTAAACCTGTTTAAACCGGATAGAACCGGATTGAACCGGTTTCAACCGGATAGAACAGGTTGAAACCGGTTTAAACCGCATAGAACCGGATTGAACCGGTTTAAACCGGATACAACCGGATAGAACAGGATTGAACCGGTTTAAACCCGATAGAACCGGATTGAACAGGTTTCAACCGGTTTAAACCGGATAGAACCGGATAGAACCGGTTTAAACCGGATAAAAACGGATTGAATCGGTTTAAACTGGATAGAACTGTATTGAACCGGTTTAAACCGGTTTAAACCAGATAGACCCGGATTGAACCGATTTAAGCCGGAGAAACCGGTTTAAACCTGTTTAAACCGGAGAGAACCGGATTGAACCGGTTTCAACCGGATAGAACTGTATTGAACCGGTTTAAACCGGTTTAAACCGGATAGACCCGGATTGAACCGATTTAAGCCGGATACAACCGGATTGAACCGGTTCAAACCGGTTTAAACCGGATAGAACCGGATTGAACCAGTTTAAACCTGTTTGAACCGGATAGAACCGGATTGAAACGGATTGAACCAGTTTAAAGCTGTTTAAACCGGATAGAACCGGATTCAACCGGTTTAAACCGTTTTAAACCGGAAAGAACCGGATAGAACCGGTTTAAACCAGATAAAACCGGATTGAACCGGTTTAAACCAGATAGAACCAGATAGAACCGGTTTAAACCTGTTTGAACTGGATAGAACCGGATAGAACCGGTTTAAACTGGATAGATCCGGATTGAACTGGTTTAATCCGGTTTAAACCGGATAGAACCGGATTCAACCGGTTTGAAACTGATAAAACCGGATTGATCTGGATTGAACCGGTTTAAACCGGATAAAACCGGATTGATCCGGCTTAAACCTGTTTAAACCGGGTAGAACAGGATTGAACCGGTTTAAACCGGATAAAACCAGATTGAACCGGTTAAACCGGTTTCAACGGGATAAAACAGGATTTAACCAGTTTAAACCAGATAAAACCGGATTGATCCGGCTTAAACCTGTTTAAACCGGATAGAACTGGATTGAAACGGTTTAAACCGCATAGAACTGGTTTAAACCGGTTTAAACCGGATAGAACCGGAAAGAACCGGATTGAACCGGTTTATACTGGATAGAACCGGATTGAACCGTTTTAAACTGGATAGAACCGGATTGAACCGGATTGAACCGGTTTAAACCGGTTTAAATCAGATAGATCCGGATTGAACCGGTTTAAACCGGATAGAACTGTATTGAACCGGTTTAAACCGTTTTAAACCTGATAGACCCGGATTGAACCGGTTTAAGCCGGATACAACCGGATTGAACCGGTTCAAACCGCTTTAAACCGGATAGAACCGGATTGAACCAGTTTAAACCTGTTTGAACCGGATAGAACCGGATTGAACCAGTTTAAAGCTGTTTAAACCGGATAGAACCGGATTGAACCGGTTTAAACCGGTTTAAACCGGAAAGAACCGGATAGAACCGGTTTAAACCGGATAAAAATGGATTGAACCGGTTAAACCAGTTTCAACCGGATAAAACCAGATTGAACCAGTTTAAACCAGATAAAACCGATTGAACCGGTTTAAACCGGATAAAACCGGATTGAACCAGTTTAAAACAGATAAAACCGAATTGAACCGGTTTAAAACGGATAAAACCGGATTGAACCTGTTTAAACCGGATAGCACCGTATTGAACCTGTTTAAACCGGTTTAAACCGTATAGAACCCGATTGAACCGGTTTAAACCGGAAAGAACCGGATTGAGCCGGTTTAAACCTGTTTAAACCGGATAGAACCGGATTGAACCGGTTTATTCCCGTTTAAACCGGATAGAACCGGATAGAACCGGTTTAAACCAGAAAGAACCGGATTGAACCGGTTTAAACTGGATAAAACCGGATTGAACTAGTTTAAACCTCTTTAAACCGGATAGAACCGGATCGAACCAGTTTAAACCGGATAAAACCAGATTGAACCGATTTAAACAGGTTTAAACCGGATAGAACCGGATAGAACCGGTTTAAACCGGATTGAACAGTTTAAAACGGTTTAAACCGGATAGAACTGGATTGAACCGGTTTAAACCGAACACAACCGGATAGAACTGGATTGAATCGGTTTAAACCGGTTTAAACCGGATAGAACCGGATTGAACTGGTTTAAACAGGTTTAAATCGGATAGAACCGGAAGGAACTGGTTTAAACCGGATTAAACCGGATTGAACCGGTTTAAACCGGATAGAACAGGTTTAAACCTGTTTAAACCGGATAGATCCGGATTGAACCGGTTTAAACCGGATACAACCGGATAGAACCGGATTGAACCGTTTTAAAACAGTTTAAACCAGATAGAACCGGAGTGAAACGGTTTAAACCAGATAGAAACAGATTGAACTGGTTTTAACCGGTTTAAACCGGATAGAAGCGGATTTAACCGGTTTAAACCGGATAAAACCGGATTGAACAGGTTTAAACCGGTTTAAACCGGATAGAACCGGATTGAACCGGTTTAAACCGGATAAAACCGGATTGATCCGGATTGAACCGGTTTAAACCGGATAGAACCGGATTGAAACGGTTTAAACCTGTTTAAACCGTGTAGAACCGGATTGAACCGGTTTAAACCGGATAAAACCAGATTGAACCTTCTAAACCGGTTTCAACCGGATAACACCGGATTGAACCAGTTTAAACCAGATAAAACCGATTGAACCGGTTTAAACCGGTTTAAACCTGATAGAACCGGATAGAACCGGTTTAAACCTGTTTAAACCGGATAGAACCGGATTGAACCGATTTAAACAGGTTTAAACCGGATAGAACAGGATAGAACCGTTTTAAACCGGATTGAACCGGTTAAACCGGTTTCAACCGGATAAACCGGGATTGAGCCAGGTTAAACCAGATAAAACCGATTGAACCGGTTTAAACCGGTTTAAACTGGATAGAACCGGATAGAACCGGTTTTAACCAGATAGAACAGTTTAAACCGGTTTAAACCGGATAGAACCGGATTGAACCGGTTTAAACCGGATACAACCGGATAGAACTGGATTGAACCAGTTTAAACCAGTTTAAACCGGATACAACCGGATTGAACCGGTTTAAACCAGATAGTACCGGACTGAACCGGTTTATATCGGTTTAAACCGCATAGAACCGGACTGAACCGGTTTAAACCGGATAGAACCGTATTGAACCGGTTTAAACCGGACAAATCCGTATTGAACCGGATTAAACAGGTTTAAATCGGATAGAACCGGAAGGAACTGGTTTAAACCGGATAAAACCGGATTGAAGCAGTTTAAACCGGATAGAACCTGTTTAAACCTGTTTAAACCGGATAGAACCGGATTGAACCGGTTTAAACCGGATAGAACAGGTTTAAACCGGTTTAAAAAGCATAGAACCGGATTGAACCGGTTTAAAACGGATACAACCGGATAGAACCGGATTGACCCGGTTTAAACCAGTTTAAACCGGATAGAACCGGAGTAAACCGGTTTAAACCAGATAGAACCAGATTGAGCCGGTTTAAACTGGATAAAACCGGATTGAACCGGAATAAACAGGTTGAAACTGGATTGAACCGGATTAAACGGGTTTAAACCGGACAGAACCGGATTGAACCGGTTTAAACTGGATAGAACCGGATTGAACTGGTTTAGACCTGTTTAAACCGGATAGAACCGGACGGAACCGGTTTAAACCGGATAGAACCGGATTGAACCGGTTTAAACCGGATAAAACCTGATTGAACCGGATTAAACAGGTTGAAACTGGATAGAACCGGGTAGAACTGGTTTAAACCGGATAAAACCGGATTGAACCGGTTTAAACCGGTTTTAACCGGATAGAACAGGATTGAACCGGTTTAAACTGGTTTAAACCGGATAGAACCGGATTCAACCGGTTTAAACCGGATAAAACGGGATTGAACCCGATTAAACCAGTATAAACCGGGTAGAACCGGACTGAACTGGTTTAAACTGGATAAAACCGGATTGAACCGGATTAAACAGGTTTAAACTGGATAGAACCAGATAGAACTGGTTTAAAACAGATAAAACCGGATAGAACCGGTTTTAACCGGATAAAACCGGATTGATCTGGTTTAAACCGGTTTAAACCGGATAGAACCGGATTGAACCAGTTTAAACGGGATAAAACCGGATTGAACCGGTTTGAACCGGTTTAAACCGGATAGAACAGGATTGAACCAGTTTAAACCGGATAGAACCGGATAGAACCGGTTTAAACCGGTTTAAACCGGATTGAACCTGTTGAAACCGATTTAAACTGGATAGAACTGGATTGAACTGGTTTAAAACGGATAAAACCGGATTGAACCGGTATAAACCAGATGGAACCGGATAGAACCGGTTTAAACTGGATAGATCTGTATTGAACCGGTTTAAACCGGATAAAACCGGATTGAATCTGTTAAACCGGTTTAAACTGGATAAAACCGGATTGAACCAGTTTAAACCAGATAAAACAGATTGAACCGGTTTAAACCAGTTTAAACCGGATAGAACTGGATTGAACCGGTTTAAACCGGATAGAACAGCTTTAAACCGGTTTAAAAAGCATAGAACCGGATTGAACCGGTTTAAACCGGATACAACCGGGTAGAACCGGATTGACCCGGTTTAAACCAGTTTATACCGGATAGAACCGGATAGAACCGGTTTAAAACTGTTTAAACCGGATAGAACCGGATTGAACCGGTTAAAACCGGATAGAACAGGTTTAAACCGGTTTAAACCGGATAGAAGCGGACTGAACCGGTTTAAACCGGATAGAACCGGATTGAACAGGTTTAAACCGGTTTATACCGGATAGAACCGGATTGATCCGGTTTAAACCGGATAGAACTGGATTGAAACGGTTTAAACCGGTTTAAACCGGATAGACCCGGAAAGAACCGGATTGATCCGGTTTATACTGGATAGGACCGGATTGAACCGTTTTAAACTGGATAGAACCGGATTGAACCGGATTGAACCGGTTTAAACCGGTTTAAATCAGATAGATCCGGATTGAACCTGTTTAAACCGGATAGAACTGTATTGAACCGGTTTAAACCGGTTTAAACCGGATAGACCCGGATTGAACCGGTTTAAGCCGGATACAACCGGATTGAACCGGTTCAAACCGGTTTAAACCGGATAGAACCGGATTGACCAGTTTAAACCTGTTTGAACCGGATAGAACCGGATTGAACCGGATTGAACCAGTTTAAAGCTGTTTAAACCGGATAGAACCGGATTGAACCGGTTTAAACCGGTTTAAACCGGAAAGAACCGGATAGAACCGGTTTAAACCAGATAAAACCGGATTGAACCGGTTAAAACCGGTTTAAGCTGGATAGAACCGGATAGAACCGGTTCAAACCGGATAAAAATGGATTGAACCGGTTAAACCAGTTTCAACCGGATAAAACCAGATTGAACCAGTTTAAACCAGATAAAACCGATTGAACCGGTTTAAACCGGATAAAACCGGATTGAACCTGTTTAAAACAGATAAAACCGAATTGAACTGGTTTAAAACGGATAAAACCGGAATGAACCTGTTTAAACCGGATAGCACCGTATTGAACCTGTTTAAACCGGTTTAAACCGGATAGAACCCGATTGAACCGGTTTAAACCAGAAAGAACCGGATTGAGGCGGTTTCAACCTGTTTAAACCGGATAGAACCGGATTGAACCGGTTTATTCCCGTTTAAACCGGATAGAACCGGTTTAAACCAGAAAGAACCGGATTGAACCGGTTTAAACTGGATAAAACCGGATTGAACTAGTTTAAACCTCTTTAAACCGGATAGAACCGGATCGAACCAGTTTAAACCGGATAAAACCAGATTGAACCGATTTAAACAGGTTTAAACCGGATAGAACCGGATAGATCCAGTTTAAACCGGATTGAACCGGTTAAACCGATTTCAACCGGATAAAACGGGATTGAACCAGTTTAAACCAGATAATACCGGTTTAAACCGGTTTAAACCGGATAGAACCGGATAGAACCGGTTTGAACTGGATAGAACAGTTTTAAACGGTTTAAACCGGATAGAACTGGATTGAACCGGTTTAAACCGGACACAACCGGATAGAACTGGATTGAATCGGTTTAAACCGGTTTAAACCGGATAGAACCGGATTGAACCAGTTTAAACAGGTTTAAATCGGATAGAACCGGAAGGAACTGGTTTAAACCGGATTAAACCGGATTGAGCCGGTTTCAACCTGTTTAAACCGGATAGAACTGTATAGAACCGGTTTAAACCAGTTTAAACCGGATCGAAACGGATTGAACCGGTTTAAACCGGATAAAAACGGATTGAATCGGTTTAAAACTGTTTAAACCGGATAGAACTGGATAGAACCTGTTTAAACCGGATAGAACCGGATTGAACCGGTTTAAACCGGTTAAAACCGGATAGAACCGGATAGAACCGGATTTAACCGGTTTAAACCGAATAGAACCGGATTGAACCGGTTTACACCGGATACAACTGCATAGAACTGGATTGAAACGGTTTAAACCGCATAGAACTGGTTTAAACCGGTTTAAACCGGATAGAACCGGATTGAACCAGTTTAAACCGGTTTAAACCGGATAGAACCGGAAAGAACCGGATTGAACCGGTTTATACTGGATAGAACCGGATTGAACCGTTTTAAACCGGATAGAACCAGATTGAACCGGATTGAACCGGTTTAAACCGTTTTAAATCAGATAGATCCGGATTGAACCGGTTTAAACCGGATAGTACCGTATTGAACCGGTTTAAACCGGTTTAAACCGGATAGACCCGGATTGAACCGGTTTAAGCCAGATACAACCGGATTGAACTGGTTCAATCCGGTTTAAACCGGATAGAACCGGATTGAACCAGTTTAAACCTGTTTAAACCGGATAGAACGGGATTGAACCGGATTGAACCAGTTTAAAGCTGTTTAAACCGGATAGAACCGGATTGTACCGGTTTAAACCGGTTTAAACATGAAAGAACCGGATAGAACTTGTTTAAACCAGATAAAACCGGATTGAACCGGTTAAAACCGGTTTAAGCTGGATAGAACCGGATAGAACCGGTTCAAACCGGATAAAAATGGATTGAACCGGTTAAACCAGTTTCAACCGGATAAAACCAGATTGAACCAGTTTAAACCAGATAAAACCGATTGAACCGGTTTAAACCGGATAAAACAGGATTGAACCTGTTTAAACCGGATAGCACCGTATTGAACCTGTTTAAACCGGTTTAAACCAGATAGAACCCGATTGAACCGGTTTAAACCGGATAGAACCGGATTGAGCCGGTTTAAACGTGTTTAAACCGGATAGAACCGGATTGAACAGGTTTATTCCCTTTTAAACCGGATAGAACCGGATAGAACCGGTTTAAACCAGAAAGAACCGGATTGAACTGGTTTAAACTGGATAAAACCGGATTGAACTAGTTTAAACCTCTTTAAAACGGATAGAACCGAATCGAACCAGTTTAAACCGGATAAAACCAGATTGAACCGATTTAAACAGGTTTAAACCGGATAGAACCGGATAGAACCAGTTTAAACCGGATTGAACCGGTTAAACCGGTTTCAACCGGATAAAACGGGATTGAACCAGTTTAAACCAGATAATACCGGTTTAAACCGGTTTAAACCGGATAGAACCGGACTGAACCGGTTTAAACCGGATAGAACCGGATTGAACCGGTTTAAACCGGATAAAACAGGATTGAACCGGTTTAAACCGGATAGAACCAGATAGAACCGGATAGAACCGGTTTAAACCGGTTTAAACTGGATAGAAACGGATAGAACCGGTTTAAACTGGATAGAACCGGATTGAACCGGTTTAAACCGGTTTAAACCGGATAGAACCGGATTGAACCGGTTTAAACCGGATAAAACCGGATTGAAACGGTTTAAACCTGTTTAAACCGAGTAGAACCGGATTGAACCGGTTTAAAACGGATAGAACCAGATTGAACCGGTTTAAACCGGATACAACCGGATTGAACGGGTTTAAACAGGTTTAAACCGGATAAAAACGGAATGAACCGGTTTAAACCAGTTTAAACCGGAGAAAACCGGATGGAACCGGTTTAAACCGGTTTAAACTGGATAGAACCGGATAGAACCGGTTCAAACCGGATAAAACTGGATTGAAGCGGTTAAACCAGATTCAACCGGATAAAACCGGATTGAACCAGTTTAAACCAGATAAAACCGGATTGAACCGGTTTCAACCGGTTTAAACCGGATAGAACCGGATAGAACTGGTTTAAACCGGATAAAAACGGATTGAATCGGTTTAAACCTGTTTAAACCGGATAGAACCGTATAGAACCGGTTTAAACCAGTTTAAACCGGATCGAAACGGATTGAACCGGTTTAAACCGGATAAAAACGGATTGAATCGGTTTAAACCTCTTTAAACTGGATAGAACTGGATAGAACCTATTTAAACCGGATAGAACCGGATTGAACCAGTTTAAACCGTTTAAAACTGGATAGAACCGGATAGAACCGGATTGAACCGGTTTAAACCGAATAGAACCGGATTGAACCGGTTTACACCGGATAGAACCGCATAGAACTGGATTGAAACGGTTTAAACCGCATAGAACCGGTTTAAACCGGTTTAAACCGGATAGAACCGGATTGAACCAGTTTAAACCGGTTTAAACCGGATAGAACCGGAAAGAACCGGATTGAACCGGTTTATACTGGATAGAACCGAATTGAACCGTTTTAAACCGGATAGAACCAGATTGAACCGGATTGAACCGGTTTAAACCGTTTTAAATCAGATAGATCCGGATTGAACCAGTTTAAACCGGATAGAACCGTATTGAACCGGTTTAAACCGGTTTAAACCGGATAGACCCGGATTGAACCGGTTTAAGCCGGATACAACCGGATTGAACTGGTTCAATCCGGTTTAAACCGGATACAACCGGATTGAACCAGTTTAAACCTGTTTAAACCGGATAGAACGGGATTGAACCGGATTGAACCAGTTTAAAGCTGTTTAAACCGGATAGAACCGGATTGTACCGGTTTAAACCGGTTTAAACATGAAAGAACCGGATAGAACTGGTTTAAACCAGATAAAACCGGATTGAACCGGTTAAAACCGGTTTAAGCTGGATAGAACCGGATAGAACCGGTTCAAACCGGATAAAAATGGATTGAACCGGTTAAACCAGTTTCAACCGGATAAAACCAGATTGAACCAGTTTAAACCAGATAAAACCGATTGAACCGGTTTAAACCGGATAAAACCGGATTGAACCAGTTTAAAACAGATAAAACCGAATTGAACCGGTTTAAACCGGATAAAACCGGATTGAACCGGTTTAAACTGGATAGAACAGTTTAAAACGCTTTAAACCGGATAGAACTGGATTGAACCGGTTTAAACCGGACACAACCGGATTGAACCGGTTTAAATCGGTTTAAAAAGGATAGAACTGGATTGAACCGATTTAAACCGGTTTAAACCGGATAGAACCGGACTGAAACGGTTTAAACCGGATAGAACCGGATTGAAGCGGTTTAAACCGGATAAAACAGGATTGAACCGGTTTAAACCGGATAGAACCAGATAGAACCGGATAGAACCGGTTTAAACCGGTTTAAACTGGATAGAAACGGATAGAACCGGTTTAAACTGGATAGAACCGGATTGAACCGGTTTAAACCGGTTTAAACCGGATAGAACCGGATTGAACCGGTTTAAACCGGATAAAACCGTATTGAAACGGTTTAAACCTGTTTAAACCGAGTAGAACCGGATTGAACCGGTTTAAAACGGATAGAACCAGATTGAACCGGTTTAAACTGGTTTAAACCGGATAGAACCGGATAGAACTGGTTTAAACCGGATAAAACCGGATTGAACCGGATTAAACCGGATAAAAACGGAATGAACCGGTTTAAACCAGTTTAAACCGGAGAAAACCGGATGGAACCGGTTTAAACCGGTTTAAACTGGATAGAACCGGATAGAACCGGTTCAAACCGGATAAAACTGGATTGAAGCGGTTAAACCAGATTCAACCGGATAAAACCGGATTGAACCAGTTTAAACCAGATAAAACCGGATTGAACCGGTTTCAACCGGTTTAAACCGGATAGAACTGGATAGAACCGGTTTAAACCAGTTTAAACCGGATCGAAACGGATTGAACCGGTTTAAACCGGATAAAAACGGATTGAATCGGTTTAAACCTGTTTAAACCGGATAGAACTGGATAGAACCTATTTAAACCGGATAGAACCGGATTGAACCAGTTTAAACCGGTTAAAACTGGATAGAACCGGATAGAACCGGATTGAACCGGTTTAAACCGAATAGAACCGGATTGAACCGGTTTACACCGGATAGAACCGCATAGAACTGGATTGAAACGGTTTAAACCGCATAGAACCGGTTTAAACCGGTTTAAACCGGATAGAACCGGATTGAACCAGTTTAAACCGGTTTAAACCGGATAGAACCGGAAAGAACCGGATTGAACCGGTTTATACTGGATAGAACCGAATTGAACCGTTTTAAACCGGATAGAACCAGATTGAACCGGATTGAACCGGTTTAAACCGTTGTAAATCAGATAGATCCGGATTGAACCGGTCTAAACCGGATAGAACCGTATTGAACCGGTTTAAACCGGTTTAAACCGGATAGACCCGGATTGAACCGGTTTAAGCCGGATACAACCGGATTGAACTGGTTCAATCCGGTTTAAACCGGATAGAACCGGATTGAACCAGTTTAAACCTGTTTAAACCGGATAGAACGGGATTGAACCGGATTGAACCAGTTTAAAGCTGTTTAAACCGGATAGAACCGGATTGTACCGGTTTAAACCGGTTTAAACATGAAAGAACCGGATAGAACTGGTTTAAACCAGATAAAACCGGATTGAACCTGTTAAAACCGGTTTAAGCTGGATAGAAACGGATAGAACCGGTTCAAACCGGATAAAAATGGATTGAACCGGTTAAACCAGGTTCAACCGGATAAAACCAGATTGAACCAGTTTAAACCAGATAAAACCGATTGAACCGGTTTAAACCGGATAAAACCGGATTGAACCAGTTTAAAACAGATAAAACCGAATTGAACCGGTTTAAACCGGATAAAACCGGATTGAACCTGTTTAAACCGGATAGCACCGTATTGAACCTGTTTAAACCGGTTTAAACCGGATAGAACCCGATTGAACCGGTTTAAACCAGATAGAACCGGATTGAGCCGGTTTAAACCTGTTTAAACCGGATAGAACCGGATTGAACCGGTTTATTCCCGTTTAAACCGGATAGAACCGGATAGAACCGGTTTAAACCAGAAAGAACCGGATTGAACCGGTTTAAACTGGATAAAACCGGATTGAACTAGTTTAAACCTCTTTAAAACGGATAGAACCGGATCGAACCAGTTTAAACCGGATAAAACCAGATTGAACCGATTTAAACAGGTTTAAACCGGATAGAACCGGATAGAACCGGTTTAAACCGGATTGAACCGGTTAAACCGGTTTCAACCGGATAAAACGGGATTGAACCAGTTTAAACCAGATAATACCGGTTTAAACCGGTTTAAACCGGATAGAACCGGATAGAACCGGTTTAAACTGGATAGAACAGTTTAAAACGGTTTAAACCGGATAGAACTGGATTGAACCGGTTTAAACCGGTTTAAACCGGATAGAACCGGATTGAACCGGTTTAAACCAGATAGAACCGGATTGAACTGGTTTAAATCGGTTTAAACCGGATAGAACTGGATTGAACCGGTTTAAACCGGTTTAAACCGGATAGAACCTGATTGAACCGGTTTAAACCAGATAGAACCGGATTGAACTGGTTTAAATCGGTTTAAACCGGATAGAACTGGATTGAACCGGTTTAAACCGGTTTAAACCGGACAAAACCGTATTGAACCGGCTTAAACAGGTTTAAATCGGATAGAACCGGAAGGAACTGGTTTAAACCGGATAAAACCGGATTGAACCGGTTTAAACCGGATAGAACAGGTTTAAACCTGTTTAAACCGGATTGAACCGTTTTAAACCGGATACAACCGGATAGATCCGGATTGAACCGGTTTAAACCAGTTTAAACCGGATAGAAACAGAGTGAACCGGTTTAAACCAGATAGAACCAGATTGAACCGGTTTAAACCGGTATAAACCGGATTGAACCGGTTTAAACCGGTTTAAACCGGATAGAACTGGATTGAACCGGGTTAAACCGGTTTAAACCGGACAGAACCGGATTGAACCGGTTTAAACCGGTTTAAACCGGATAGAACCGGATTCAAGTGGTTTAAAATGGATAAAACCGGATTGAACCGGATTAAACAGGTTTAAACTGGATAGAACCAGATAGAACTGGTTTAAACCGGATAAAACCGGATTGAACCGGTTTTAACTGGATAAAACCGGATTGAACTGGTTTAAACCGGTTTAAAATGGATAGAACCGGATTGAACCGTTTTAAACCGGATAAAACCGGATTGAACCGGTTTAAACCGGATAGAACCGGTTTAAACCGGTTTAAACTGGATAGAAACGGATAGAACCGGTTTAAACTGGATAGAACCTGATTGAACCGGTTTATACCGGTTTAAACCGGATAGAACCGGATTGAACCGGTTTAAACCAGATAAAACCGGATTGAAACGGTTTAAACCTGTTTCAACCGAGTAGAAACAGATTGAGCCGGTTTAAACCGGATAGAACCAGATTGAACCGGTTTAAACTGGTTTAAACCGGATAGAACCGGATAGAACCGGGTTAAACCGGATAAAACCGGATTGAACCGGTTAAACCGGTTTCAACCGGATAACACCGCATTGAACCAGTTTAAACCAGTTAAAACCGATTGAACCGGTTGAAACCGGTTGAAACCGGATAGAACCGGTTTAAACCTGTTTAAACCGGATAGAACCGGATTGAACCGGTTTCAACCGGATAGAACAGGTTGAAACCGGTTTAAACCGGATAGAACCGGATTGAACCAGTTTAAACCGGATACAAGCGGATAGAACAGGATTGAACCGGTTTAAAACAGATAGAACCGGATTGAACCGGTTTAAACCAGTTTAAACCGGTTTAAACCGGATTAAACCGGGTTAAACCTGTTTAAACCGGATAGAACTGGATTGAACCGGTTTAAACCGGATAGAACCGGATTGAACCGGTTGAAACCGGTTTAAACCAGATGGAACCGGATTGAACCGGATTAAACAGGTTTAAACCGGATAGAACCGGATAGAACTGTTTTAAACCGGATAAAACCGGATTGAACCGGTTTAAACCGGATACAACCGGATTGAACCGGTTTAAACAGGTTTAAACCGGATAAAAACGGAATGAACCGGTTTAAACCAGTTTAAACCGGAGAAAACCGGATGGAACCGGTTTAAACCGGTTTAAACTGGATAGAACCGGATAGAACCGGTTCAAACCGGATAAAACTGGATTGAAGCGGTTAAACCAGTTTCAACCGGATAAAACCGGATTGAACCAGTTTAAACCAGATAAAACCGGATTGAACCGGTTTCAACTGTTTTAAACCGGATAGAACCGGATAGAACCGGTTTAAACCGGATAAAAACGGATTGAATCGGTTTAAACCTCTTTAAACTAGATAGAACTGGATAGAACCTATTTAAACCGGATAGAACCGGATTGAACCAGTTTAAACCGGTTAAAACTGGATAGAACCGGATAGAACCGGATTGAACCGGTTTAAACCGAATAGAACCGGATTGAACCGGTTTACACCGGATAGAACCGCATAGAACTGGATTGAAACGGTTTAAACCGCATAGAACCGGTTTAAACCGGTTTAAACCGGATAGAACCGGATTGAACCAGTTTAAACCGGTTTAAACCGGATAGAACCGGAAAGAACCGGATTGAACCGGTTTATACAGGATAGAACCGAATTGAACCGTTTTAAACCGGATAGAACCAGATTGAACCGGATTGAACCGGTTTAAACCGTTTTAAATCAGATAGATCCGGATTGAACCAGTTTAAACCGGATAGAACCGTATTGAACCGGTTTAAACCGGTTTAAACCGGATAGACCCGGATTGAACCGGTTTAAGCCGGATACAACCGGATTGAACTGGTTCAATCCGGTTTAAACCGGATACAACCGGATTGAACCAGTTTAAACCTGTTTAAACCGGATAGAACGGGATTGAACCGGATTGAACCAGTTTAAAGCTGTTTAAACCGGATAGAACCGGATTGTACCGGTTTAAACCGGTTTAAACATGAAAGAACCGGATAGAACTGGTTTAAACCAGATAAAACCGGATTGAACCGGTTAAAACCGGTTTAAGCTGGATAGAACCGGATAGAACCGGTTCAAACCGGATAAAAATGGATTGAACCGGTTAAACCAGTTTCAACCGGATAAAACCAGATTGAACCAGTTTAAACCAGATAAAACCGATTGAACCGGTTTAAACCGGATAAAACCGGATTGAACCAGTTTAAAACAGATAAAACCGAATTGAACCGGTTTAAACCGGATAAAACCGGATTGAACCGGTTTAAACTGGATAGAACAGTTTAAAACGCTTTAAACCGGATAGAACTGGATTGAACCGGTTTAAACCGGACACAACCGGATTGAACCGGTTTAAATCGGTTTAAAAAGGATAGAACTGGATTGAACCGATTTAAACCGGTTTAAACCGGATAGAACCGGACTGAAACGGTTTAAACCGGATAGAACCGGATTGAAGCGGTTTAAACCGGATAAAACAGGATTGAACCGGTTTAAACCGGATAGAACCAGATAGAACCGGATAGAACCGGTTTAAACCGGTTTAAACTGGATAGAAACGGATAGAACCGGTTTAAACTGGATAGAACCGGATTGAACCGGTTTAAACCGGTTTAAACCGGATAGAACCGGATTGAACCGGTTTAAACCGGATAAAACCGTATTGAAACGGTTTAAACCTGTTTAAACCGAGTAGAACCGGATTGAACCGGTTTAAAACGGATAGAACCAGATTGAACCGGTTTAAACTGGTTTAAACCGGATAGAACCGGATAGAACTGGTTTAAACCGGATAAAACCGGATTGAACCGGATTAAACCGGATAAAAACGGAATGAACCGGTTTAAACCAGTTTAAACCGGAGAAAACCGGATGGAACCGGTTTAAACCGGTTTAAACTGGATAGAACCGGATAGAACCGGTTCAAACCGGATAAAACTGGATTGAAGCGGTTAAACCAGATTCAACCGGATAAAACCGGATTGAACCAGTTTAAACCAGATAAAACCGGATTGAACCGGTTTCAACCGGTTTAAACCGGATAGAACCGGATAGAACCGGTTTAAACCAGTTTAAACCGGATCGAAACGGATTGAACCGGTTTAAACCGGATAAAAACGGATTGAATCGGTTTAAACCTGTTTAAACCGGATAGAACTGGATAGAACCTGTTTAAACCGGATAGAACCGGATTGAACCAGTTTAAACCGGTTAAAACTGGATAGAACCGGATAGAACCGGATTGAACCGGTTTAAACCGAATAGAACCGGATTGAACCGGTTTACACCGGATAGAACCGCATAGAACTGGATTGAAACGGTTTAAACCGCATAGAACCGGTTTAAACCGGTTTAAACCGGATAGAACCGGATTGAACCAGTTTAAACCGGTTTAAACCGGATAGAACCGGAAAGAACCGGATTGAACCGGTTTATACTGGATAGAACCGAATTGAACCGTTTTAAACCGGATAGAACCAGATTGAACCGGATTGAACCGGTTTAAACCGTTTTAAATCAGATAGATCCGGATTGAACCGGTTTAAACCGGATAGAACCGTATTGAACCGGTTTAAACCGGTTTAAACCGGATAGACCCGGATTGAACCGGTTTAAGCCGGATACAACCGGATTGAACTGGTTCAATCCGGTTTAAACCGGATAGAACCGGATTGAACCAGTTTAAACCTGTTTAAACCGGATAGAACGGGATTGAACCGGATTGAACCAGTTTAAAGCTGTTTAAACCGGATAGAACCGGATTGTACCGGTTTAAACCGGTTTAAACATGAAAGAACCGGATAGAACTGGTTTAAACCAGATAAAACCGGATTGAACCGGTTAAAACCGGTTTAAGCTGGATAGAAACGGATAGAACCGGTTCAAACCGGATAAAAATGGATTGAACCGGTTAAACCAGGTTCAACCGGATAAAACCAGATTGAACCAGTTTAAACCAGATAAAACCGATTGAACCGGTTTAAACCGGATAAAACCGGATTGAACCAGTTTAAAACAGATAAAACCGAATTGAACCGGTTTAAACCGGATAAAACCGGATTGAACCTGTTTAAACCGGATAGCACCGTATTGAACCTGTTTAAACCGGTTTAAACCGGATAGAACCCGATTGAACCGGTTTAAACCAGATAGAACCGGATTGAGCCGGTTTAAACCTGTTTAAACCGGATAGAACCGGATTGAACCGGTTTATTCCCGTTTAAACCGGATAGAACCGGATAGAACCGGTTTAAACCAGAAAGAACCGGATTGAACCGGTTTAAACTGGATAAAACCGGATTGAACTAGTTTAAACCTCTTTAAAACGGATAGAACCGGATCGAACCAGTTTAAACCGGATAAAACCAGATTGAACCGATTTAAACAGGTTTAAACCGGATAGAACCGGATAGAACCGGTTTAAACCGGATTGAACCGGTTAAACCGGTTTCAACCGGATAAAACGGGATTGAACCAGTTTAAACCAGATAATACCGGTTTAAACCGGTTTAAACCGGATAGAACCGGATAGAACCGGTTTAAACTGGATTGAACAGTTTAAAACGGTTTAAACCGGATAGAACTGGATTGAACCGGTTTAAACCGGACACAACCGGACAAAACTGGATTGAACCGGTTTAAACCGGTTTAAACCGGATAGAACCGGATTGAACCGGTTTAAACCAGATAGAACCGGATTGAACTGGTTTAAATCGGTTTAAACCGGATAGAACTGGATTGAACCGGTTTAAACCGGTTTAAACCGGACAAAACCGTATTGAACCGGCTTAAACAGGTTTAAATCGGATAGAACCGGAAGGAACTGGTTTAAACCGGATAAAACCGGATTGAACCGGTTTAAACCGGATAGAACAGGTTTAAACCTGTTTAAACCGGATTGAACCGTTTTAAACCGGATACAACCGGATAGATCCGGATTGAACCGGTTTAAACCAGTTTAAACCGGATAGAAACAGAGTGAACCGGTTTAAACCAGATAGAACCAGATTGAACCGGTTTAAACCGGTATAAACCGGATTGAACCGGTTTAAACCGGTTTAAACCGGATAGAACTGGATTGAACCGGGTTAAACCGGTTTAAACCGGACAGAACCGGATTGAACCGGTTTAAACCGGTTTAAACCGGATAGAACCGGATTCAAGTGGTTTAAAATGGATAAAACCGGATTGAACCGGATTAAACAGGTTTAAACTGGATAGAACCAGATAGAACTGGTTTAAACCGGATAAAACCGGATTGAACCGGTTTTAACTGGATAAAACCGGATTGAACTGGTTTAAACCGGTTTAAAATGGATAGAACCGGATTGAACCGTTTTAAACCGGATAAAACCGGATTGAACCGGTTTAAACCGGATAGAACCGGTTTAAACCGGTTTAAACTGGATAGAAACGGATAGAACCGGTTTAAACTGGATAGAACCTGATTGAACCGGTTTATACCGGTTTAAACCGGATAGAACCGGATTGAACCGGTTTAAACCGGAGAAAACCAGATTGAAACGGTTTAAACCTGTTTCAACCGAGTAGAAACAGATTGAGCCGGTTTAAACCGGATAGAACCAGATTGAACCGGTTTAAACTGGTTTAAACCGGATAGAACCGGATAGAACCGGGTTAAACCGGATAAAACCGGATTGAACCGGTTAAACCGGTTTCAACCGGATAACACCGCATTGAACCAGTTTAAACCAGTTAAAACCGATTGAACCGGTTGAAACCGGTTGAAACCGGATAGAACCGGTTTAAACCTGTTTAAACCGGATAGAACCGGATTGAACCGGTTTCAACCGGATAGAACAGGTTGAAACCGGTTTAAACCGGATAGAACCAGATTGAACCAGTTTAAACCGGATACAAGCGGATAGAACAGGATTGAACCGGTTTAAAACAGATAGAACCGGATTGAACCGGTTTAAACCAGTTTAAACCGGTTTAAACCGGATTAAACCGGGTTAAACCTGTTTAAACCGGATAGAACTGGATTGAACCGGTTTAAACCGGATAGAACCGGATTGAACCGGTTGAAACCGGTTTAAACCAGATAGAACCGGATTGAACCGGATTAAACAGGTTTAAACCGGATAGAACCGGATAGAACATTTTAAACCGGATAAAACCGGATTGAACCGGTTTAAACCGGATACAACCGGATTGAACCGGTTTAAACAGGTTTAAACCGGATAAAAACGGAATGAACCGGTTTAAACCAGTTTAAACCGGAGAAAACCGGATGGAACCGGTTTAAACCGGTTTAAACTGGATAGAACCGGATAGAACCGGTTCAAACCGGATAAAACTGGATTGAAGCGGTTAAACCAGTTTCAACCGGATAAAACCGGATTGAACCAGTTTAAACCAGATAAAACCGGATTGAACCGGTTTCAACTGTTTTAAACCGGATAGAACCGGATAGAACCGGTTTAAACCGGATAAAAACGGATTGAATCGGTTTAAACCTGTTTAAACCGGATAGAACCGTATAGAACCGGTTTAAACCAGTTTAAACCGGATCGAAACGGATTGAACCGGTTTAAACCGGATAAAAACGGATTGAATCGGTTTAAACCTGTTTAAACCGGATAAAACCGGATAGAACCGCTTTAAACCGGATAGAACCGGATTGAACCGGTTTAAACCGGTTTATATCGGATAGATCCGGATTGAACCGGTTTAAACCCGATAGAACCGTATTGAACTGGTTTAAACCGGTTTAAACCGGATAGAACCAGATTGAACCGGTTTAAACCGGATAGAAACAGATTGAACCGGTTTAAACCGGTTTCAACTGGATAGAACAGGATTGAACAGGTTTAAACCAGTTTAAAGCAGATAGAACTGGATAGAACCGGTTTAAACCAGATAAAACCGGATTGAACCGGTTAAAACCAGTTTAAGCTGGATAGAACCGGTTCAAACCGAATACAACCGGATTGAACCGGTTAAACCAGTTTCAACCGGATAGAACCGGATTGAACCAGTTTAAACCTGTTTAAACCGGATAGAACCGGATTGAAACGGATTGAACCAGTTTAAAGCTGTTTAAACCGGATAGAACCGGATTGAACCGGTTTAAACCGTTTTAAACCGGAAAGAACCGGATAGAACCGGTTTACGCCAGATAAAACCGGATTGAACCGGTTTAAACCAGATAGAACCGGATAGAACCGGTTTAAACCTGTTTGAACCAGATAGATCCGGATAGAACCGGTTTAAACTGGATAGATCCGGATTGAACTGGTTTAATCCGGTTTAAACCGGATAGAACCGGATTCAACCGGTTTGAAACGGATAAAACCGGATTGATCCGGATTGAACCGGTTTAAACCGGATAAAACCGGATTGATCCGGCTTAAACCTGTTTAAACCGGGTAGAACAGGATTGAACCGGTTTAAACCGGAAAAAACCAGATTGAACCGGTTAAACCGGTTTCAACGGGATAAAACAGGATTTAACCAGTTTAAACCAGATAAAACCGGATTGATCCGGCTTAAACCTGTTTAAACCGGATAGAACTGGATTGAAACGGTTTAAACCGCATAGAACTGGTTTAAACCGGTTTAAACCGGATAGAACCGGAAAGAACCGGATTGAACCGGTTTATACTGGATAGAACCGGATTGAACCGTTTTAAACTGGATAGAACCGGATTGAACCGGATTGAACCGGTTTAAACCGGTTTAAATCAGATAGATCCGGATTGAACCGGTTTAAACCGGATAGAACTGTATTGAACCGGTTTAAACCGGTTTAAACCGGATAGACCCGGATTGAACCGATTTAAGCTGGATACAACCGGATTGAACCGGTTCAAACCGGTTTAAACCGGATAGAACCGGATTGAACCAGTTTAAACCTGTTTGAACCGGATAGAACCGGATTGAACCGGATTGAACCAGTTTAAAGCTGTTTAAACCGGATAGAACCGGATTGAACCGGTTTAAACCGGTTTAAACCGGAAAGAACCGGATAGAACCGGTTTAAACCGGATAAAAATGGATTGAACCGGTTAAACCAGTTTCAACCGGATAAAACCAGATTGAATGAGTTTAAACCAGATAAAACCGATTGAACCGGTTTAAACCGGATAAAACCGGATTGAACCAGTTTAAAACAGATAAAACCGAATTGAACCGGTTTAAAACGGATAAATCCGGATTGAACCGGTTTAAACCGGATAGAACTGTATTGAACCGGTTTAAACCGGATAAAAACGGATTGAATCGGTTTAAACCTGTTTAAACCGGATAGAACCGGATAGAACCTGTTTAAACCGGATAGAACCGGATTGAACCAGTTTAAACCGGTTAAAACCGGATAGAACCGGATAGAACCGGATAGAACCGGATTGAACCGGTTTAAACTGAATAGAACCGGATTGAACCGGTTTACACCGGATAGAACCACATAGAACTGGATTGAAACGGTTTAAACCGCATAGAACCGGTTTAAACCTGTTTAAACCGGATAGAACCGGATTTAACCAGTTTAAACCGGTTTAAACCGGATAGAACCGGAAAGAACCGGATTGAACCGGTTTATACCGGATAGAACCGGATTGAACCGTTTTAAACCGTATAGAACCGGATTGAACCGGATTGAACCGGTTTAAACCAGTTTAAATCAGATAGATCCGGATTGAACCGGTTTAAACCGGATAGAACCGTATTGAACCGGTTTAAACTGGTTTAAACCGGATAGACCCGGATTGAACCTGTTTAAACCTGTTTAAACCGGATAGAACCGGATTGAACCGGATTGAACCAGTTTAAAGCTGTTTAAACCGGATAGAACCGGATTGTACCGGTTTAAACCGGTTTAAACCGGAAAGAACCGGATAGAACCGGTTTAAACCAGATAAAACCGGATTGAACCAGTTAAAACCGGTTTAAGCTGGATAGAACCGGATAGAACCGGTTCAAACCGGATAAAAATGGATTGAACCGGTTAAACCAGTTTCAACCGGATAAAACCAGATTGAACCAGTTTAAACCAGATAAAACCGATTGAACCGGTTTAAACAGGATAAAACCGGATTGAACAAGTTTAAAACAGATAAAACCGAATTGAACCGGTTTAAAACGGATAAAACCGGATTGAACCTGTTTAAACCGGATAGCACCGTATTGAACCTGTTTAAACCGGTTTAAACCGGATAGAACCCGATTGAACCGGTTTAAACCGGATAGAACCGGATTGAGCCGGTTGAAACCTGTTTAAACCGGATAGAACCGGATTGAACCGGTTTATTCCCGTTTAAACCGAATTGAACCGGATAGAACCGGTTTAAACCAGAAAGAACCGGATTGAACCGGTTTAAACTGGATAAAACCGGATTGAACTAGTTTCAACCTCTTTAAACCGGATAGAACCGGATCGAACCAGTTTAAACCGGATAAAACCAGATTGAACCGATTTAAACAGGTTTAAACCGGATGGAACCGGATAGAACCGGTTTAAACCGGATTGAACAGGTTAAACCGGTTTCAACCGGTTAAAACGGGATTGAACCAGTTTAAATCAGATAATACCGGTTTAAACGGGTTTAAACCGGATAGAACCGGATAGAACCAGTCTAAACTGGATAGAACAGTTTAAAACGGTTTAAACCGGATAGAACTGGATTGAACCGGTTTAAACCGGACACAACCGGATAGAACTGGATTGAACCGGTTTAAACCGGTTTAAACCGGATAGAACCGGATTGAAACGGTTTAAACCAGATAGAACCGGATTGAACCGGTTTAAATCAGTTTAAACCGGATAGAACCGGATTGAACCGGTTTAAACCGGTTTAAACCGGATAGAACCGGATTGTACCGGTTTAAACCGGTTTTAACCGGAAATAACCGGATAGAACTGGTTTAAACCAGATAAAACCGGATTGAACCGGTTAAAACCGGTTTAAGCTGGATAGAACCGGATTGAACCGGTTTAAACCGGTTTAAACCGGATAGAACCGGACTGAAACGGTTTAAACCGGATAGAACCGGATTGAACCGGTTTAAACCGGACAAAACCGTATTGAACCGGCTTAAACAGGTTTAAATCGGATAGAACCGGAAGGAACTGGTTTAAACCGGATAAAACCGGATTGAACCGGTTTAAACCGGATAGAACAGGTTTAAACCAGTTTAAACCGGATAGAACCGGATTGAACCGTTTTAAACCGGTTTAAACCGGATAGAACCGGATTGAGCCGGTTTAAACCTGTTTAAACCGGATAGAACCGGATTGAACCGGTTTATTCCCGTTTAAACCGGATAGAACCGGATAGAACCGGTTTAAACCAGAAAGAACCGGATTGAACCGGTTTAAACTGGATAAAACCGGATTGAACTAGTTTAAACCTCTTTAAACCAGATAGAACTGGATCGAACCAGTTTAAACCGGATAAAACCAGATTGAACCGATTTAAACAGGTTTAAACCGGATAGAACCGGATAGAACCAGTTTAAACCGGATTGAACCGGTTAAACCGGTTTCAACCGGATAAAACGGGATTGAACCAGTTTAAACCAGATAATACTGGTTTAAACCGGTTTAAACCGGATAAAACCGGATAGAACCGGTTTTAACTGGATAGAACAGTTTAAAACGGTTTAAACCGGATAGAACTGGATTGAACCCGTTTAAACCGGACACAACCGGACAGAACTGGATTGAACCGGTTTAAACCGGTTTAAACCGGATAGAACTGGATTGAACCGGTTTAAACCAGATAGAACCGGATTGAACCGGTTTAGATCGGTTTAAACCGGATAGAACTGGATTGAACCGGTTTAAACCAGTTTAAACCGGATAGAACCGGATTGAACCGGTTTAAACCAGATAAAACCGGATTGAACCGGTTTAAACCAGATAGAACCGGATAGAACCGGTTTAAACCTGTTTGAACTGGATAGAACCGGATAGAACCGGTTTAAACTGGATAGATCCGGATTGAACTGGTTTAATCCGGTTTAAACCGGATAGAACCGGATTCAACTGGTTTGAAACGGATAAAACCGGATTGATCCGGATTGAACCGGTTTAAACCGGATAAAACCGGATTGATCCGGCTTAAACCTGTTTAAACCGGGTAGAACAGGATTGAACCGGTTTAAACCGGAAAAAACCAGATTGAACCGGTTAAACCGGTTTCAACGGGATAAAACAGGATTTAACCAGTTTAAATCAGATAAAACCGGATTGATCCGGCTTAAACCTGTTTAAACCGGATAGAACTGGATTGAAACGGTTTAAACCGCATAGAACTGGTTTAAACCGGTTTAAACCGGATAGAACCGGAAAGAACCGGATTGAACCGGTTTATACTGGATAGAACCGGATTGAACCGTTTTAAACTGGATAGAACCGGATTGAACCGGATTGAACCGGTTTAAACCGGTTTAAATCAGATAGATCCGGATTGAACCGGTTTAAACCGGATAGAACTGTATTGAACCGGTTTAAACCGTTTTAAACCGGATAGACCCGGATTGAACCGGTTTAACCCGGATACAACCGGATTGAACCGGTTCAAACCGCTTTAAACCGGATAGAACCGGATTGAACCAGTTTAAACCTGTTTGAACCGGATAGAACCGGATTGAACCGGATTGAACCAGTTTAAAGCTGTTTAAACCGGATAGAACCGGATTGAACCGGTTTAAACCGGTTTAAACCGGAAAGAACCGGATAGAACCGGTTTAAACCGGATAAAAATGGATTGAACTGGTTAAACCAGTTTCAACCGGATAAAACCAGATTGAACCAGTTTAAACCAGATAAAACCGATTGAACCAGTTTAAAACAGATAAAACCGAATTGAACCGGTTTAAAACGGATAAAACCGGATTGAACCTGTTTAAACCGGATAGCACCGTATTGAACCTGTTTAAACCGGTTTAAACCGTATAGAACCCGATTGAACCGGTTTAAACCGGAAAGAACCGGATTGAGCCGGTTTAAACCTGTTTAAACCGGATAGAACCGGATTGAACCGGTTTATTCCCGTTTAAACCGGATAGAACCGGATAGAACCGGTTTAAACCAGAAAGAACCGGATTGAACCGGTTTAAACTGGATAAAACCGGATTGAACTAGTTTAAACCTCTTTAAACCGGATAGAACCGGATCGAACCAGTTTAAACCGGATAAAACCAGATTGAACCGATTTAAACAGGTTTAAACCGGATAGAACCGGATAGAACCGGTTTAAACCGGATTGAACCGGTTAAACCGGTTTCAACTGGATAAAACGGGATTGAACCAGTTTAAACCAGATAATACCGGTTTAAACCGGTTTAAACCGGATAGAACCGGATAGAACCGGTTTAAACTGGATAGAACAGTTTAAAACGGTTTAAACCGGATAGAACTGGATTGAACCGGTTTAAACCGGTTTAAACCGGATAGAACCGGATTGAACTGGTTTAAACAGGTTTAAATCGGATAGAACCGGAAGGAACTGGTTTAAACCGGATTAAACCGGATTGAACCGGTTTAAACCGGATAGAACAGGTTTAAACCTGTTTAAACCGGATAGATCCGGATTGAACCGGTTTAAACCGGATACAACCGGATAGAACCGGATTGAACCGTTTTAAAACAGTTTAAACCAGATAGAACCGGAGTGAAACGGTTTAAACCAGATAGAAACAGATTGAACTGGTTTTAACCGGTTTAAACCGGATAGAAGCGGATTGAACCGGTTTAAACCGGATAGAACCGGATTGAACAGGTTTAAACCGGTTTAAACCGGATAGAACCGGATTGAACCGGTTTAAACCGGATAAAACCGGATTGATCCGGATTGAACCGGTTTAAACCGGATAGAACCGGATTGAAACGGTTTAAACCGCATAGAACTGGTTTAAACCGGTTTAAACCGGATAGAACCGGAAAGAACCGGATTGAACCGGTTTATACTGGATAGAACCGGATTGAACCGTTTTAAACTGGATAGAACCGGATTGAACCGGATTGAACCGGTTTAAACCGGTTTAAATCAGATAGATCCGGATTGAACCGGTTTAAACCGGATAGAACTGTATTGAACCGGTTTAAACCGGTTTAAACCGGATAGACCCGGATTGAACCGATTTAAGCTGGATACAACCGGATTGAACCGGTTCAAACCGGTTTAAACCGGATAGAACCGGATTGAACCAGTTTAAACCTGTTTGAACCGGATAGAACCGGATTGAACCGGATTGAACCAGTTTAAAGCTGTTTAAACCGGATAGAACCGGATTGAACCGGTTTAAACCGGTTTAAACCGGAAAGAACCGGATAGAACCGGTTTAAACCGGATAAAAATGGATTGAACCGGTTAAACCAGTTTCAACCGGATAAAACCAGATTGAATGAGTTTAAACCAGATAAAACCGATTGAACCGGTTTAAACCGGATAAAACCGGATTGAACCAGTTTAAAACAGATAAAACCGAATTGAACCGGTTTAAAACGGATAAATCCGGATTGAACCGGTTTAAACCGGATAGAACTGTATTGAACCGGTTTAAACCGGATAAAAACGGATTGAATCGGTTTAAACCTGTTTAAACCGGATAGAACCGGATAGAACCTGTTTAAACCGGATAGAACCGGATTGAACCAGTTTAAACCGGTTAAAACCGGATAGAACCGGATAGAACCGGATAGAACCGGATTGAACCGGTTTAAACTGAATAGAACCGGATTGAACCGGTTTACACCGGATAGAACCACATAGAACTGGATTGAAACGGTTTAAACCGCATAGAACCGGTTTAAACCTGTTTAAACCGGATAGAACCGGATTTAACCAGTTTAAACCGGTTTAAACCGGATAGAACCGGAAAGAACCGGATTGAACCGGTTTATACCGGATAGAACCGGATTGAACCGTTTTAAACCGTATAGAACCGGATTGAACCGGATTGAACCGGTTTAAACCAGTTTAAATCAGATAGATCCGGATTGAACCGGTTTAAACCGGATAGAACCGTATTGAACCGGTTTAAACTGGTTTAAACCGGATAGACCCGGATTGAACCTGTTTAAACCTGTTTAAACCGGATAGAACCGGATTGAACCGGATTGAACCAGTTTAAAGCTGTTTAAACCGGATAGAACCGGATTGTACCGGTTTAAACCGGTTTAAACCGGAAAGAACCGGATAGAACCGGTTTAAACCAGATAAAACCGGATTGAACCAGTTAAAACCGGTTTAAGCTGGATAGAACCGGATAGAACCGGTTCAAACCGGATAAAAATGGATTGAACCGGTTAAACCAGTTTCAACCGGATAAAACCAGATTGAACCAGTTTAAACCAGATAAAACCGATTGAACCGGTTTAAACAGGATAAAACCGGATTGAACAAGTTTAAAACAGATAAAACCGAATTGAACCGGTTTAAAACGGATAAAACCGGATTGAACCTGTTTAAACCGGATAGCACCGTATTGAACCTGTTTAAACCGGTTTAAACCGGATAGAACCCGATTGAACCGGTTTAAACCGGATAGAACCGGATTGAGCCGGTTGAAACCTGTTTAAACCGGATAGAACCGGATTGAACCGGTTTATTCCCGTTTAAACCGAATTGAACCGGATAGAACCGGTTTAAACCAGAAAGAACCGGATTGAACCGGTTTAAACTGGATAAAACCGGATTGAACTAGTTTCAACCTCTTTAAACCGGATAGAACCGGATCGAACCAGTTTAAACCGGATAAAACCAGATTGAACCGATTTAAACAGGTTTAAACCGGATGGAACCGGATAGAACCGGTTTAAACCGGATTGAACAGGTTAAACCGGTTTCAACCGGTTAAAACGGGATTGAACCAGTTTAAATCAGATAATACCGGTTTAAACGGGTTTAAACCGGATAGAACCGGATAGAACCAGTCTAAACTGGATAGAACAGTTTAAAACGGTTTAAACCGGATAGAACTGGATTGAACCGGTTTAAACCGGACACAACCGGATAGAACTGGATTGAACCGGTTTAAACCGGTTTAAACCGGATAGAACCGGATTGAAACGGTTTAAACCAGATAGAACCGGATTGAACCGGTTTAAATCAGTTTAAACCGGATAGAACCGGATTGAACCGGTTTAAACCGGTTTAAACCGGATAGAACCGGATTGTACAGGTTTAAACCGGTTTTAACCGGAAAGAACCGGATAGAACTGGTTTAAACCAGATAAAACCGGATTGAACCGGTTAAAACCGGTTTAAGCTGGATAGAACCGGATTGAACCGGTTTAAACCGGTTTAAACCGGATAGAACCGGACTGAAACGGTTTAAACCGGATAGAACCGGATTGAACCGGTTTAAACCGGACAAAACCGTATTGAACCGGCTTAAACAGGTTTAAATCGGATAGAACCGGAAGGAACTGGTTTAAACCGGATAAAACCGGATTGAACCGGTTTAAACCGGATAGAACAGGTTTAAACCAGTTTAAACCGGATAGAACCGGATTGAACCGTTTTAAACCGGTTTAAACCGGATAGAACCGGATTGAGCCGGTTTAAACCTGTTTAAACCGGATAGAACCGGATTGAACCGGTTTATTCCCGTTTAAACCGGATAGAACCGGATAGAACCGGTTTAAACCAGAAAGAACCGGATTGAACCGGTTTAAACTGGATAAAACCGGATTGAACTAGTTTAAACCTCTTTAAACCAGATAGAACTGGATCGAACCAGTTTAAACCGGATAAAACCAGATTGAACCGATTTAAACAGGTTTAAACCGGATAGAACCGGATAGAACCAGTTTAAACCGGATTGAACCGGTTAAACCGGTTTCAACCGGATAAAACGGGATTGAACCAGTTTAAACCAGATAATACTGGTTTAAACCGGTTTAAACCGGATAAAACCGGATAGAACCGGTTTTAACTGGATAGAACAGTTTAAAACGGTTTAAACCGGATAGAACTGGATTGAACCCGTTTAAACCGGACACAACCGGACAGAACTGGATTGAACCGGTTTAAACCGGTTTAAACCGGATAGAACTGGATTGAACCGGTTTAAACCAGATAGAACCGGATTGAACCGGTTTAGATCGGTTTAAACCGGATAGAACTGGATTGAACCGGTTTAAACCAGTTTAAACCGGATAGAACCGGATTGAACCGGTTTAAACCAGATAAAACCGGATTGAACCGGTTTAAACCAGATAGAACCGGATAGAACCGGTTTAAACCTGTTTGAACTGGATAGAACCGGATAGAACCGGTTTAAACTGGATAGATCCGGATTGAACTGGTTTAATCCGGTTTAAACCGGATAGAACCGGATTCAACTGGTTTGAAACGGATAAAACCGGATTGATCCGGATTGAACCGGTTTAAACCGGATAAAACCGGATTGATCCGGCTTAAACCTGTTTAAACCGGGTAGAACAGGATTGAACCGGTTTAAACCGGAAAAAACCAGATTGAACCGGTTAAACCGGTTTCAACGGGATAAAACAGGATTTAACCAGTTTAAATCAGATAAAACCGGATTGATCCGGCTTAAACCTGTTTAAACCGGATAGAACTGGATTGAAACGGTTTAAACCGCATAGAACTGGTTTAAACCGGTTTAAACCGGATAGAACCGGAAAGAACCGGATTGAACCGGTTTATACTGGATAGAACCGGATTGAACCGTTTTAAACTGGATAGAACCGGATTGAACCGGATTGAACCGGTTTAAACCGGTTTAAATCAGATAGATCCGGATTGAACCGGTTTAAACCGGATAGAACTGTATTGAACCGGTTTAAACCGTTTTAAACCGGATAGACCCGGATTGAACCGGTTTAACCCGGATACAACCGGATTGAACCGGTTCAAACCGCTTTAAACCGGATAGAACCGGATTGAACCAGTTTAAACCTGTTTGAACCGGATAGAACCGGATTGAACCGGATTGAACCAGTTTAAAGCTGTTTAAACCGGATAGAACCGGATTGAACCGGTTTAAACCGGTTTAAACCGGAAAGAACCGGATAGAACCGGTTTAAACCGGATAAAAATGGATTGAACTGGTTAAACCAGTTTCAACCGGATAAAACCAGATTGAACCAGTTTAAACCAGATAAAACCGATTGAACCAGTTTAAAACAGATAAAACCGAATTGAACCGGTTTAAAACGGATAAAACCGGATTGAACCTGTTTAAACCGGATAGCACCGTATTGAACCTGTTTAAACCGGTTTAAACCGTATAGAACCCGATTGAACCGGTTTAAACCGGAAAGAACCGGATTGAGCCGGTTTAAACCTGTTTAAACCGGATAGAACCGGATTGAACCGGTTTATTCCCGTTTAAACCGGATAGAACCGGATAGAACCGGTTTAAACCAGAAAGAACCGGATTGAACCGGTTTAAACTGGATAAAACCGGATTGAACTAGTTTAAACCTCTTTAAACCGGATAGAACCGGATCGAACCAGTTTAAACCGGATAAAACCAGATTGAACCGATTTAAACAGGTTTAAACCGGATAGAACCGGATAGAACCGGTTTAAACCGGATTGAACCGGTTAAACCGGTTTCAACTGGATAAAACGGGATTGAACCAGTTTAAACCAGATAATACCGGTTTAAACCGGTTTAAACCGGATAGAACCGGATAGAACCGGTTTAAACTGGATAGAACAGTTTAAAACGGTTTAAACCGGATAGAACTGGATTGAACCGGTTTAAACCGAACACAACCGGATAGAACTGGATTGAATCGGTTTAAACCGGTTTAAACCGGATAGAACCGGATTGAACTGGTTTAAACAGGTTTAAATCGGATAGAACCGGAAGGAACTGGTTTAAACCGGATTAAACCGGATTGAACCGGTTTAAACCGGATAGAACAGGTTTAAACCTGTTTAAACCGGATAGATCCGGATTGAACCGGTTTAAACCGGATACAACCGGATAGAACCGGATTGAACCGTTTTAAAACAGTTTAAACCAGATAGAACCGGAGTGAAACGGTTTAAACCAGATAGAAACAGATTGAACTGGTTTTAACCGGTTTAAACCGGATAGAAGCGGATTGAACCGGTTTAAACCGGATAGAACCGGATTGAACAGGTTTAAACCGGTTTAAACCGGATAGAACCGGATTGAACCGGTTTAAACCGGATAAAACCGGATTGATCCGGATTGAACCGGTTTAAACCGGATAGAACCGGATTGAAACGGTTTAAACCTGTTTAAACCGGGTAGAACCGGATTGAACCGGTTTAAACCGGATAAAACCAGATTGAACCTTCTAAACCGGTTTCAACCGGATAACACCGGATTGAACCAGTTTAAACCAGATAAAACCGATTGAACCGGTTTAAACCGGTTTAAACCTGATAGAACCGGATAGAACCGGTTTAAACCTGTTTAAACCGGATAGAACCGGATTGAACCGATTTAAACAGGTTTAAACCGGATAGAACAGGATAGAACCGTTTTAAACCGGATTGAACCGGTTAAACCGGTTTCAACCGGATAAACCGGGATTGAGCCAGGTTAAACCAGATAAAACCGATTGAACCGGTTTAAACCGGTTTAAACTGGATAGAACCGGATAGAACCGGTTTTAACCAGATAGAACAGTTTAAACCGGTTTAAACCGGATAGAACCGGATTGAACCGGTTTAAACCGGATACAACCGGATAGAACTGGATTGAACCAGTTTAAACCAGTTTAAACCGGATACAACCGGATTGAACCGGTTTAAACCAGATAGTACCGGACTGAACCGGTTTATATCGGTTTAAACCGCATAGAACCGGACTGAACCGGTTTAAACCGGATAGAACCGTATTGAACCGGTTTAAACCGGACAAATCCGTATTGAACCGGATTAAACAGGTTTAAACCGGATAAAAACGGAATGAACCGGTTTAAACCAGATAGAACCAGATTGAACCAGTTTAAACCGGATAGAAACAGAGTGAACCGGTTTAAACCAGATAGAACCAGATTGAACCGGTTTAAACCGGTTTAAACCGGATAGAACTGGATTGAACCGGGTTAAACCGGTTTAAACCGGACAGAACCGGATTGAACCGGTTTAAACCGGTTTAAACCGGATAGAACCGGATTCAAGTGGTTTAAAATGGATAAAACCGGATTGAACCGGATTAAACAGGTTTAAACTGGATAGAACCAGATAGAACTGGTTTAAACCGGATAAAACCGGATTGAACCGGTTTTAACTGGATAAAACCGGATTGAACTGGTTTAAACCGGTTTAAAATGGATAGAACCGGATTGAACCGTTTTAAACCGGATAAAACCGGATTGAACCGGTTTAAACCGGATAGAACCGGTTTAAACCGGTTTAAACTGGATAGAAACGGATAGAACCGGTTTAAACTGGATAGAACCTGATTGAACCGGTTTATACCGGTTTAAACCGGATAGAACCGGATTGAACCGGATTAAACCGGATAAAACCGGATTGAAACGGTTTAAACCTGTTTCAACCGAGTAGAAACAGATTGAGCCGGTTTAAACCGGATAGAACCAGATTGAACCGGTTTAAACTGGTTTAAACCGGATAGAACCGGATAGAACCGGGTTAAACCGGATAAAACCGGATTGAACCGGTTAAACCGGTTTCAACCGGATAACACCGCATTGAACCAGTTTAAACCAGTTAAAACCGATTGAACCGGTTGAAACCGGTTGAAACCGGATAGAACCGGTTTAAACCTGTTTAAACCGGATAGAACCGGATTGAACCGGTTTCAACCGGATAGAACAGGTTGAAACCGGTTTAAACCGGATAGAACCAGATTGAACCAGTTTAAACCGGATACAAGCGGATAGAACAGGATTGAACCGGTTTAAAACAGATAGAACCGGATTGAACCGGTTTAAACCAGTTTAAACCGGTTTAAACCGGATTAAACCGGGTTAAACCTGTTTAAACCGGATAGAACTGGATTGAACCGGTTTAAACCGGATAGAACCGGATTGAACCGGTTGAAACCGGTTTAAACCAGATAGAACCGGATTGAACCGGATTAAACAGGTTTAAACCGGATAGAACCGGATAGAACTGTTTTAAACCGGATAAAACCGGATTGAACCGGTTTAAACCGGATACAACCGGATTGAACCGGTTTAAACAGGTTTAAACCGGATAAAAACGGAATGAACCGGTTTAAACCAGTTTAAACCGGAGAAAACCGGATGGAACCGGTTTAAACCGGTTTAAACTGGATAGAACCGGATAGAACCGGTTCAAACCGGATAAAACTGGATTGAAGCGGTTAAACCAGTTTCAACCGGATAAAACCGGATTGAACCAGTTTAAACCAGATAAAACCGGATTGAACCGGTTTCAACTGTTTTAAACCGGATAGAACCGGATAGAACCGGTTTAAACCGGATAAAAACGGATTGAATCGGTTTAAACCTGTTTAAACCGGATAGAACCGTATAGAACCGGTTTAAACCAGTTTAAACCGGATCGAAACGGATTGAACCGGTTTAAACCGGATAAAAACGGATTGAATCGGTTTAAACCTGTTTAAACCGGATAAAACCGGATAGAACCGCTTTAAACCGGATAGAACCGGATTGAACCGGTTTAAACCGGTTTATATCGGATAGATCCGGATTGAACCGGTTTAAACCCGATAGAACCGTATTGAACTGGTTTAAACCGGTTTAAACCGGATAGAACCAGATTGAACCGGTTTAAACCGGATAGAAACAGATTGAACCGGTTTAAACCGGTTTCAACCGGATAGAACAGGATTGAACAGGTTTAAACCAGTTTAAAGCAGATAGAACTGGATAGAACCGGTTTAAACCAGATAAAACCGGATTGAACCGGTTAAAACCAGTTTAAGCTGGATAGAACCGGTTCAAACCGAATACAACCGGATTGAACCGGTTAAACCAGTTTCAACCGGATAGAACCGGATTGAACCAGTTTAAACCTGTTTAAACCGGATAGAACCGGATTGAAACGGATTGAACCAGTTTAAAGCTGTTTAAACCGGATAGAACCGGATTGAACCGGTTTAAACCGTTTTAAACCGGAAAGAACCGGATAGAACCGGTTTAAGCCAGATAAAACCGGATTGAACCGGTTTAAACCAGATAGAACCGGATAGAACCGGTTTAAACCTGTTTGAACCAGATAGATCCGGATAGAACCGGTTTAAACTGGATAGATCCGGATTGAACTGGTTTAATCCGGTTTAAACCGGATAGAACCGGATTCAACCGGTTTGAAACGGATAAAACCGGATTGATCCGGATTGAACCGGTTTAAACCGGATAAAACCGGATTGATCCGGCTTAAACCTGTTTAAACCGGGTAGAACAGGATTGAACCGGTTTAAACCGGAAAAAACCAGATTGAACCGGTTAAACCGGTTTCAACGGGATAAAACAGGATTTAACCAGTTTAAACCAGATAAAACCGGATTGATCCGGCTTAAACCTGTTTAAACCGGATAGAACTGGATTGAAACGGTTTAAACCGCATAGAACTGGTTTAAACCGGTTTAAACCGGATAGAACCGGAAAGAACCGGATTGAACCGGTTTATACTGGATAGAACCGGATTGAACCGTTTTAAACTGGATAGAACCGGATTGAACCGGATTGAACCGGTTTAAACCGGTTTAAATCAGATAGATCCGGATTGAACCGGTTTAAACCGGATAGAACTGTATTGAACCGGTTTAAACCGGTTTAAACCGGATAGACCCGGATTGAACCGATTTAAGCTGGATACAACCGGATTGAACCGGTTCAAACCGGTTTAAACCGGATAGAACCGGATTGAACCAGTTTAAACCTGTTTGAACCGGATAGAACCGGATTGAACCGGATTGAACCAGTTTAAAGCTGTTTAAACCGGATAGAACCGGATTGAACCGGTTTAAACCGGTTTAAACCGGAAAGAACCGGATAGAAACGGTTTAAACCGGATAAAAATGGATTGAACCGGTTAAACCAGTTTCAACCGGATAAAACCAGATTGAATCAGTTTAAACCAGATAAAACCGATTGAACCGGTTTAAACCGGATAAAACCGGATTGAACCAGTTTAAAACAGATAAAACCGAATTGAACCGGTTTAAAACGGATAAATCCGGATTGAACCGGTTTAAACCGGATAGAACTGTATTGAACCGGTTTAAACCGGATAAAAACGGATTGAATCGGTTTAAACCTGTTTAAACCGGATAGAACCGGATAGAACCTGTTTAAACCGGATAGAACCGGATTGAACCAGTTTAAACCGGTTAAAACCGGATAGAACCGGATAGAACCGGATAGAACCGGATTGAACCGGTTTAAACTGAATAGAACCGGATTGAACCGGTTTACACCGGATAGAACCACATAGAACTGGATTGAAACGGTTTAAACCGCATAGAACCGGTTTAAACCTGTTTAAACCGGATAGAACCGGATTTAACCAGTTTAAACCGGTTTAAACCGGATAGAACCGGAAAGAACCGGATTGAACCGGTTTATACCGGATAGAACCGGATTGAACCGTTTTAAACCGTATAGAACCGGATTGAACCGGATTGAACCGGTTTAAACCAGTTTAAATCAGATAGATCCGGATTGAACCGGTTTAAACCGGATAGAACCGTATTGAACCGGTTTAAACTGGTTTAAACCGGATAGACCCGGATTGAACCTGTTTAAACCTGTTTAAACCGGATAGAACCGGATTGAACCGGATTGAACCAGTTTAAAGCTGTTTAAACCGGATAGAACCGGATTGTACCGGTTTAAACCGGTTTAAACCGGAAAGAACCGGATAGAACCGGTTTAAACCAGATAAAACCGGATTGAACCAGTTAAAACCGGTTTAAGCTGGATAGAACCGGATAGAACCGGTTCAAACCGGATAAAAATGGATTGAACCGGTTAAACCAGTTTCAACCGGATAAAACCAGATTGAACCAGTTTAAACCAGATAAAACCGATTGAACCGGTTTAAACAGGATAAAACCGGATTGAACAAGTTTAAAACAGATAAAACCGAATTGAACCGGTTTAAAACGGATAAAACCGGATTGAACCTGTTTAAACCGGATAGCACCGTATTGAACCTGTTTAAACCGGTTTAAACCGGATAGAACCCGATTGAACCGGTTTAAACCGGATAGAACCGGATTGAGCCGGTTGAAACCTGTTTAAACCGGATAGAACCGGATTGAACCGGTTTATTCCCGTTTAAACCGAATTGAACCGGATAGAACCGGTTTAAACCAGAAAGAACCGGATTGAACCGGTTTAAACTGGATAAAACCGGATTGAACTAGTTTCAACCTCTTTAAACCGGATAGAACCGGATCGAACCAGTTTAAACCGGATAAAACCAGATTGAACCGATTTAAACAGGTTTAAACCGGATGGAACCGGATAGAACCGGTTTAAACCGGATTGAACAGGTTAAAACGGTTTCAACCGGTTAAAACGGGATTGAACCAGTTTAAATCAGATAATACCGGTTTAAACGGGTTTAAACCGGATAGAACCGGATAGAACCAGTCTAAACTGGATAGAACAGTTTAAAACGGTTTAAACCGGATAGAACTGGATTGAACCGGTTTAAACCGGACACAACCGGATAGAACTGGATTGAACCGGTTTAAACCGGTTTAAACCGGATAGAACCGGATTGAAACGGTTTAAACCAGATAGAACCGGATTGAACCGGTTTAAATCAGTTTAAACCGGATAGAACCGGATTGAACCGGTTTAAACCGGTTTAAACCGGATAGAACCGGATTGTACCGGTTTAAACCGGTTTTAACCGGAAAGAACCGGATAGAACTGGTTTAAACCAGATAAAACCGGATTGAACCGGTTAAAACCGGTTTAAGATGGATAGAACCGGATTGAACCGGTTTAAACCGGTTTAAACCGGATAGAACCGGACTGAAACGGTTTAAACCGGATAGAACCGGATTGAACCGGTTTAAACCGGACAAAACCGTATTGAACCGGCTTAAACAGGTTTTAATCGGATAGAACCGGAAGGAACTGGTTTAAACCGGATAAAACCGGATTGAACCGGTTTAAACCGGATAGAACAGGTTTAAACCAGTTTAAACCGGATAGAACCAGATTGAACCGTTTTAAACCGGTTTAAACCGGATAGAACCGGATTGAGCCGGTTTAAACCTGTTTAAACCGGATAGAACCGGATTGAACCGGTTTATTCCCGTTTAAACCGGATAGAACCGGATAGAACCGGTTTAAACCAGAAAGAACCGGATTGAACCGGTTTAAACTGGATAAAACCGGATTGAACTAGTTTAAACCTCTTTAAACCAGATAGAACTGGATCGAACCAGTTTAAACCGGATAAAACCAGATTGAACCGATTTAAACAGGTTTAAACCGGATAGAACCGGATAGAACCAGTTTAAACCGGATTGAACCGGTTAAACCGGTTTCAACCGGATAAAACGGGATTGAACCAGTTTAAACCAGATAATACTGGTTTAAACCGGTTTAAACCGGATAAAACCGGATAGAACCGGTTTTAACTGGATAGAACAGTTTAAAACGGTTTAAACTGGATAGAACTGGATTGAACCCGTTTAAACCGGACACAACCGGACAGAACTGGATTGAACCGGTTTAAACCGGTTTAAACCGGATAGAACTGGATTGAACCGGTTTAAACCAGATAGAACCGGATTGAACCGGTTTAGATCGGTTTAAACCGGATAGAACTGGATTGAACCGGTTTAAACCAGTTTAAACCGGATAGAACCGGATTGAACCGGTTTAAACCAGATAAAACCGGATTGAACCGGTTTAAACCAGATAGAACCGGATAGAACCGGTTTAAACCTGTTTGAACTGGATAGAACCGGATAGAACCGGTTTAAACTGGATAGATCCGGATTGAACTGGTTTAATCCGGTTTAAACCGGATAGAACCGGATTCAACTGGTTTGAAACGGATAAAACCGGATTGATCCGGATTGAACCGGTTTAAACCGGATAAAACCGGATTGATCCGGCTTAAACCTGTTTAAACCGGGTAGAACAGGATTGAACCGGTTTAAACCGGAAAAAACCAGATTGAACCGGTTAAACCGGTTTCAACGGGATAAAACAGGATTTAACCAGTTTAAACCAGATAAAACCGGATTGATCCGGCTTAAACCTGTTTAAACCGGATAGAACTGGATTGAAACGGTTTAAACCGCATAGAACTGGTTTAAACCGGTTTAAACCGGATAGAACCGGAAAGAACCGGATTGAACCGGTTTATACTGGATAGAACCGGATTGAACCGTTTTAAACTGGATAGAACCGGATTGAACCGGATTGAACCGGTTTAAACCGGTTTAAATCAGATAGATCCGGATTGAACCGGTTTAAACCGGATAGAACTGTATTGAACCGGTTTAAACCGTTTTAAACCGGATAGACCCGGATTGAACCGGTTTAACCCGGATACAACCGGATTGAACCGGTTCAAACCGCTTTAAACCGGATAGAACCGGATTGAACCAGTTTAAACCTGTTTGAACCGGATAGAACCGGATTGAACCGGATTGAACCAGTTTAAAGCTGTTTAAACCGGATAGAACCGGATTGAACCGGTTTAAACCGGTTTAAACCGGAAAGAACCGGATAGAACCGGTTTAAACCGGATAAAAATGGATTGAACTGGTTAAACCAGTTTCAACCGGATAAAACCAGATTGAACCAGTTTAAACCAGATAAAACCGATTGAACCAGTTTAAAACAGATAAAACCGAATTGAACCGGTTTAAAACGGATAAAACCGGATTGAACCTGTTTAAACCGGATAGCACCGTATTGAACCTGTTTAAACCGGTTTAAACCGTATAGAACCCGATTGAACCGGTTTAAACCGGAAAGAACCGGATTGAGCCGGTTTAAACCTGTTTAAACCGGATAGAACCGGATTGAACCGGTTTATTCCCGTTTAAACCGGATAGAACCGGATAGAACCGGTTTAAACCAGAAAGAACCGGATTGAACCGGTTTAAACTGGATAAAACCGGATTGAACTAGTTTAAACCTCTTTAAACCGGATAGAACCGGATCGAACCAGTTTAAACCGGATAAAACCAGATTGAACCGATTTAAACAGGTTTAAACCGGATAGAACCGGATAGAACCGGTTTAAACCGGATTGAACCGGTTAAACCGGTTTCAACTGGATAAAACGGGATTGAACCAGTTTAAACCAGATAATACCGGTTTAAACCGGTTTAAACCGGATAGAACCGGATAGAACCGGTTTAAACTGGATAGAACAGTTTAAAACGGTTTAAACCGGATAGAACTGGATTGAACCGGTTTAAACCGAACACAACCGGATAGAACTGGATTGAATCGGTTTAAACCGGTTTAAACCGGATAGAACCGGATTGAACTGGTTTAAACAGGTTTAAATCGGATAGAACCGGAAGGAACTGGTTTAAACCGGATTAAACCGGATTGAACCGGTTTAAACCGGATAGAACAGGTTTAAACCTGTTTAAACCGGATAGATCCGGATTGAACCGGTTTAAACCGGATACAACCGGATAGAACCGGATTGAACCGTTTTAAAACAGTTTAAACCAGATAGAACCGGAGTGAAACGGTTTAAACCAGATAGAAACAGATTGAACTGGTTTTAACCGGTTTAAACCGGATAGAAGCGGATTGAACCGGTTTAAACCGGATAGAACCGGATTGAACAGGTTTAAACCGGTTTAAACCGGATAGAACCGGATTGAACCGGTTTAAACCGGATAAAACCGGATTGATCCGGATTGAACCGGTTTAAACCGGATAGAACCGGATTGAAACGGTTTAAACCTGTTTAAACCGGGTAGAACCGGATTGAACCGGTTTAAACCGGATAAAACCAGATTGAACCTTCTAAACCGGTTTCAACCGGATAACACCGGATTGAACCAGTTTAAACCAGATAAAACCGATTGAACCGGTTTAAACCGGTTTAAACCTGATAGAACCGGATAGAACCGGTTTAAACCTGTTTAAACCGGATAGAACCGGATTGAACCGATTTAAACAGGTTTAAACCGGATAGAACAGGATAGAACCGTTTTAAACCGGATTGAACCGGTTAAACCGGTTTCAACCGGATAAACCGGGATTGAGCCAGGTTAAACCAGATAAAACCGATTGAACCGGTTTAAACCGGTTTAAACTGGATAGAACCGGATAGAACCGGTTTTAACCAGATAGAACAGTTTAAACCGGTTTAAACCGGATAGAACCGGATTGAACCGGTTTAAACCGGATACAACCGGATAGAACTGGGTTGAACCAGTTTAAACCAGTTTAAACCGGATACAACCGGATTGAACCGGTTTAAACCAGATAGTACCGGACTGAACCGGTTTATATCGGTTTAAACCGCATAGAACCGGACTGAACCGGTTTAAACCGGATAGAACCGTATTGAACCGGTTTAAACCGGACAAATCCGTATTGAACCGGATTAAACAGGTTTAAATCGGATAGAACCGGAAGGAACTGGTTTAAACCGGATAAAACCGGATTGAAGCAGTTTAAACCGGATAGAACCTGTTTAAACCTGTTTAAACCGGATAGAACCGGATTGAACCGGTTTAAACCGGATAGAACAGGTTTAAACCGGTTTAAAAAGCATAGAACCGGATTGAACCGGTTTAAAACGGATACAACCGGATAGAACCGGATTGACCCGGTTTAAACCAGTTTAAACCGTATAGAACCGGAGTAAACCGGTTTAAACCAGATAGAACCAGATTGAGCCGGTTTAAACTGGATAAAACCGGATTGAACCGGAATAAACAGGTTGAAACTGGATTGAACCGGATTAAACGGGTTTAAACCGGACAGAACCGGATTGAACCAGTTTAAACTGGATAGAACCGGATTGAACTGGTTTAGACCTGTTTAAACCGGATAGAACCGGACGGAACCGGTTTAAACCGGATAGAACCGGATTGAACCGGTTTAAACCGGATAAAACCTGATTGAACCGGATTAAACAGGTTGAAACTGGATAGAACCGGGTAGAACTGGTTTAAACCGGATAAAACCGGATTGAACCGGTTTAAACCGGTTTTAACCGGATAGAACAGGATTGAACCGGTTTAAACTGGTTTAAACCGGATAGAACCGGATTCAACCGGTTTAAACCGGATAAAACGGGATTGAACCGGATTAAACCAGTATAAACCGGGTAGAACCGGACTGAACCGGTTTAAACTGGATAAAACCGGATTGAACCGGATTAAACAGGTTTAAACTGGATAGAACCAGATAGAACTGGTTTAAAACAGATAAAACCGGATAGAACCGGTTTTAACCGGATAAAACCGGATTGATCTGGTTTAAACCGGTTTAAACCGGATAGAACCGGATTGAACCAGTTTAAACGGGATAAAACCGGATTGAACCGGTTTGAACCGGTTTAAACCGGATAGAACAGGATTGAACCAGTTTAAACCGGATAGAACCGGATAGAACCGGTTTAAACCGGTTTAAACCGGATTGAACCTGTTGAAACCGATTTAAACTGGATAGAACTGGATTGAACTGGTTTAAAACGGATAAAACCGGATTGAACCGGTATAAACCAGATGGAACCGGATAGAACCGGTTTAAACTGGATAGATCTGTATTGAACCGGTTTAAACCGGATAAAACCGGATTGAATCTGTTAAACCGGTTTAAACTGGATAAAACCGGATTGAACCAGTTTAAACCAGATAAAACAGATTGAACCGGTTTAAACCAGTTTAAACCGGATAGAACTGGATTGAACCGGTTTAAACCGGATAGAACAGCTTTAAACCGGTTTAAAAAGCATAGAACCGGATTGAACCGGTTTAAACCGGATACAACCGGGTAGAACCGGATTGACCCGGTTTAAACCAGTTTATACCGGATAGAACCGGATAGAACCGGTATAAAACTGTTTAAACCGGATAGAACCGGATTGAACCGGTTAAAACCGGATAGAACAGGTTTAAACCGGTTTAAACCGGATAGAAGCGGACTGAACCGGTTTAAACCGGATAGAACCGGATTGAACAGGTTTAAACCGGTTTATACCGGATAGAACCGGATTGATCCGGTTTAAACCGGATAGAACTGGATTGAAACGGTTTAAACCGGTTTAAACCGGATAGACCCGGAAAGAACCGGATTGATCCGGTTTATACTGGATAGGACCGGATTGAACCGTTTTAAACTGGATAGAACCGGATTGAACCGGATTGAACCGGTTTAAACCGGTTTAAATCAGATAGATCCGGATTGAACCTGTTTAAACCGGATAGAACTGTATTGAACCGGTTTAAACCGGTTTAAACCGGATAGACCCGGATTGAACCGGTTTAAGCCGGATACAACCGGATTGAACCGGTTCAAACCGGTATAAACCGGATAGAACCGGATTGACCAGTTTAAACCTGTTTGAACCGGATAGAACCGGATTGAACCGGATTGAACCAGTTTAAAGCTGTTTAAACCGGATAGAACCGGATTGAACCGGTTTAAACCGGTTTAAACCGGAAAGAACCGGATAGAACCGGTTTAAACCAGATAAAACCGGATTGAACCGGTTAAAACCGGTTTAAGCTGGATAGAACCGGATAGAACCGGTTCAAACCGGATAAAAATGGATTGAACCGGTTAAACCAGTTTCAACCGGATAAAACCAGATTGAACCAGTTTAAACCAGATAAAACCGATTGAACCGGTTTAAACCGGATAAAACCGGATTGAACCTGTTTAAAACAGATAAAACCGAATTGAACTGGTTTAAAACGGATAAAACCGGAATGAACCTGTTTAAACCGGATAGCACCGTATTGAACCTGTTTAAACCGGTTTAAACCGGATAGAACCCGATTGAACCGGTTTAAACCAGAAAGAACCGGATTGAGCCGGTTTCAACCTGTTTAAACCGGATAGAACCGGATTGAACCGGTTTATTCCCGTTTAAACCGGATAGAACCGGTTTAAACCAGAAAGAACCGGATTGAACCGGTTTAAACTGGATAAAACCGGATTGAACTAGTTTAAACCTCTTTAAACCGGATAGAACCGGATCGAACCAGTTTAAACCGGATAAAACCAGATTGAACCGATTTAAACAGGTTTAAACCGGATAGAACCGGATAGAACCAGTTTAAACCGGATTGAACCGGTTAAACCGATTTCAACCGGATAAAACGGGATTGAACCAGTTTAAACCAGATAATACCGGTTTAAACCGGTTTAAACCGGATAGAACCGGATAGAACCGGTTTGAACTGGATAGAACAGTTTAAAACGGTTTAAACCGGATAGAACTGGATTGAACCGGTTTAAACCGGACACAACCGGATAGAACTGGATTGAATCGGTTTAAACCGGTTTAAACCGGATAGAACCGGATTGAACCAGTTTAAACAGGTTTAAATCGGATAGAACCGGAAGGAACTGGTTTAAACCGGATTAAACCGGATTGAGCCGGTTTCAACCTGTTTAAACCGGATAGAACTGTATAGAACCGGTTTAAACCAGTTTAAACCGGATCGAAACGGATTGAACCGGTTTAAACCGGATAAAAACGGATTGAATCGGTTTAAAACTGTTTAAACCGGATAGAACTGGATAGAACCTGTTTAAACCGGATAGAACCGGATTGAACCGGTTTAAACCGGTTAAAACCGGATAGAACCGGATAGAACCGGATTTAACCGGTTTAAACCGAATAGAACCGGATTGAACCGGTTTACACCGGATAGAACTGCATAGAACTGGATTGAAACGGTTTAAACCGCATAGAACCGGTTTAAACCAGTTTAAACCGGATAGAACCGGATTGAACCAGTTTAAACCGGTTTAAACCGGATAGAACCGGAAAGAACCGGATTGAACCGGTTTATACTGGATAGAACCGGATTGAACCGTTTTAAACCGGATAGAACCAGATTGAACCGGATTGAACCGGTTTAAACCGTTTTAAATCAGATAGATCCGGATTGAACCGGTTTAAACCGGATAGTACCGTATTGAACCGGTTTAAACCGGTTTAAACCGGATAGACCCGGATTGAACCGGTTTAAGCCAGATACAACCGGATTGAACTGGTTCAATCCGGTTTAAACCGGATAGAACCGGATTGAATCAGTTTAAACCTGTTTAAACCGGATAGAACGGGATTGAACCGGATTGAACCAGTTTAAAGATGTTTAAACCGGATAGAACCGGATTGTACCGGTTTAAACCGGTTTGAACATGAAAGAACCGGATAGAACTGGTTTAAACCAGATAAAACCGGATTGAACCGGTTAAAACCGGTTTAAGCTGGATAGAACCGGATAGAACCGGTTCAAACCGGATAAAAATGGATTGAACCGGTTAAACCAGTTTCAACCGGATAAAACCAGATTGAACCAGTTTAAACCAGATAAAACCGATTGAACCGGTTTAAACCGGATAAAACCGGATTGAACCAGTTTAAAACAGATAAAACCGAATTGAACCGGTTTAAACCGGATAAAACAGGATTGAACCTGTTTAAACCGGATAGCACCGTATTGAACCTGTTTAAACCGGTTTAAACCAGATAGAACCCGATTGAACCGGTTTAAACCGGATAGAACCGGATTGAGCCGGTTTAAACCTGTTTAAACCGGATAGAACCGGATTGAACAGGTTTATTCCCTTTTAAACCGGATAGAACCGGATAGAACCGGTTTAAACCAGAAAGAACCGGATTGAACTGGTTTAAACTGGATAAAACCGGATTGAACTAGTTTAAACCTCTTTAAAACGGATAGAACCGAATCGAACCAGTTTAAACCGGATAAAACCAGATTGAACCGATTTAAACAGGTTTAAACCGGATAGAACCGGATAGAACCGGTTTAAACCGGATTGAACCGGTTAAACCGGTTTCAACCGGATAAAACGGGATTGAACCAGTTTAAACCAGATAATACCGGTTTAAACCGGTTTAAACCGGATAGAACCGGATAGAACCGGTTTAAACTGGATAGAACAGTTTAAAACGGTTTAAACCGGATAGAACTGGATTGAACCGGTTTAAACCGGACACAACCGGATTGAACCGGTTTAAATCGGTTTAAACCGGATAGAACTGGATTGAACCGGTTTAAACCGGTTTAAACCGGATAGAACCGGACTGAACCGGTTTAAACCGGATAGAACCGGATTGAACCGGTTTAAACCGGATAAAACAGGATTGAACCGGTTTAAACCGGATAGAACCAGATAGAACCGGATAGAACCGGTTTAAACCGGTTTAAACTGGATAGAAACGGATAGAACCGGTTTAAACTGGATAGAACCGGATTGAACCGGTTTAAACCGGTTTAAACCGGATAGAACCGGATTGAACCGGTTTAAACCGGATAAAACCGGATTGAAACGGTTTAAACCTGTTTAAACCGAGTAGAACCGGATTGAACCGGTTTAAAACGGATAGAACCAGATTGAACCGGTTTAAACTGGTTTAAACCGGATAGAACCGGATAGAACTGGTTTAAACCGGATAAAACCGGATTGAACCGGATTAAACCGGATACAACCGGATTGAACGGGTTTAAACAGGTTTAAACCGGATAAAAACGGAATGAACCGGTTTAAACCAGTTTAAACCGGAGAAAACCGGATGGAACCGGTTTAAACAGGTTTAAACTGGATAGAACCGGATAGAACCGGTTCAAACCGGATAAAACTGGATTGAAGCGGTTAAACCAGATTCAACCGGATAAAACCGGATTGAACCAGTTTAAACCAGATAAAACCGGATTGAACCGGTTTCAACCGGTTTAAACCGGATAGAACCGGATAGAACTGGTTTAAACCGGATAAAAACGGATTGAATCGGTTTAAACCTGTTTAAACCGGATAGAACCGTATAGAACCGGTTTAAACCAGTTTAAACCGGATCGAAACGGATTGAACCGGTTTAAACCGGATAAAAACGGATTGAATCGGTTTAAACCTCTTTAAACTGGATAGAACTGGATAGAACCTATTTAAACCGGATAGAACCGGATTGAACCAGTTTAAACCGGTTAAAACTGGATAGAACCGGATAGAACCGGATTGAACCGGTTTAAACCGTTTAGAACCTGATAGAACCGGTTTAAACCGGATAAAAACGGATTGAATCGGTTTAAACCTGTTTAAACCGGATAGAACCGGATAGAACCTGTTTAAACCGGATAGAACCGGATTGAACCAGTTTAAACCGGTTAAAACCGGATAGAACCGGATAGAACCGGATAGAACCGGATTGAACCGGTTTAAACTGAATAGAACCGGATTGAACCGGTTTACACCGGATAGAACCGCATAGAACTGGATTGAAACGGTTTAAACCGCATAGAACCGGTTTAAACCGGTTTAAACCGGATAGAACCGGATTTAACCAGTTTAAACCGGTTTAAACCGGATAGAACCGGAAAGAACCGGATTGAACCGGTTTATACCGGATAGAACCGGATTGAACCGTTTTAAACCGGATAGAACCGGATTGAACCGGATTGAACCGGTTTAAACCAGTTTAAATCAGATAGATCCGGATTGAACCGGTTTAAACCGGATAGAACCGTATTGAACCGGTTTAAACTGGTTTAAACCGGATAGACCCGGATTGAACCTGTTTAAACCTGTTTAAACCGGATAGAACCGGATTGAACCGGATTGAACCAGTTTAAAGCTGTTTAAACCGGATAGAACCGGATTGTACCGGTTTAAACCGGTTTAAACCGGAAAGAACCGGATAGAACCGGTTTAAACCAGATAAAACCGGATTGAACCAGTTAAAACCGGTTTAAGCTGGATAGAACCGGATAGAACCGGTTCAAACCGGATAAAAATGGATTGAACCGGTTAAACCAGTTTCAACCGGATAAAACCAGATTGAACCAGTTTAAACCAGATAAAACCGATTGAACCGGTTTAAACAGGATAAAACCGGATTGAACAAGTTTAAAACAGATAAAACCGAATTGAACCGGTTTAAAACGGATAAAACCGGATTGAACCTGTTTAAACCGGATAGCACCGTATTGAACCTGTTTAAACCGGTTTAAACCGGATAGAACCCGATTGAACCGGTTTAAACCGGATAGAACCGGATTGAGCCGGTTGAAACCTGTTTAAACCGGATAGAACCGGATTGAACCGGTTTATTCCCGTTTAAACCGAATTGAACCGGATAGAACCGGTTTAAACCAGAAAGAACCGGATTGAACCGGTTTAAACTGGATAAAACCGGATTGAACTAGTTTCAACCTCTTTAAACCGGATAGAACCGGATCGAACCAGTTTAAACCGGATAAAACCAGATTGAACCGATTTAAACAGGTTTAAACCGGATGGAACCGGATAGAACCGGTTTAAACCGGATTGAACAGGTTAAACCGGTTTCAACCGGTTAAAACGGGATTGAACCAGTTTAAATCAGATAATACCGGTTTAAACGGGTTTAAACCGGATAGAACCGGATAGAACCAGTCTAAACTGGATAGAACAGTTTAAAACGGTTTAAACCGGATAGAACTGGATTGAACCGGTTTAAACCGGACACAACCGGATAGAACTGGATTGAACCGGTTTAAACCGGTTTAAACCGGATAGAACCGGATTGAACCGGTTTAAACCAGATAGAACCGGATTGAACCGGTTTAAATCAGTTTAAACCGGATAGAACCGGATTGAACCGGTTTAAACCGGTTTAAACCGGATAGAACCGGATTGTACCGGTTTAAACCGGTTTTAACCGGAAAGAACCGGATAGAACTGGTTTAAACCAGATAAAACCGGATTGAACCGGTTAAAACCGGTTTAAGCTGGATAGAACCGGATTGAACCGGTTTAAACCGGTTTAAACCGGATAGAACCGGACTGAAACGGTTTAAACCGGATAGAACCGGATTGAACCGGTTTAAACCGGACAAAACCGTATTGAACCGGCTTAAACAGGTTTAAATCGGATAGAACCGGAAGGAACTGGTTTAAACCGGATAAAACCGGATTGAACCGGTTTAAACCGGATAGAACAGGTTTAAACCAGTTTAAACCGGATAGAACCGGATTGAACCGTTTTAAACCGGTTTAAACCGGATAGAACCGGATTGAGCCGGTTTAAACCTGTTTAAACCGGATAGAACCGGATTGAACCGGTTTATTCCCGTTTAAACCGGATAGAACCGGATAGAACCGGTTTAAACCAGAAAGAACCGGATTGAACCGGTTTAAACTGGATAAAACCGGATTGAACTAGTTTAAACCTCTTTAAACCAGAGAGAACTGGATCGAACCAGTTTAAACCGGATAAAACCAGATTGAACCGATTTAAACAGGTTTAAACCGGATAGAACCGGATAGAACCAGTTTAAACCGGATTGAACCGGTTAAACCGGTTTCAACCGGATAAAACGGGATTGAACAAGTTTAAACCAGATAATACTGGTTAAAACCGGTTTAAACCGGATAGAACCGGATAGAACCGGTTTTAACTGGATAGAACAGTTTAAAACGGTTTAAACCGGATAGAACTGGATTGAACCCGTTTAAACCGGACACAACCGGACAGAACTGGATTGAACCGGTTTAAACCGGTTTAAACCGGATAGAACCGGATTGAACCGGTTTAAACCAGATAGAACCGGATTGAACCGGTTTAGATCGGTTTAAACCGGATAGAACTGGATTGAACCGGTTTAAACCAGTTTAAACCGGATAGAACCGGATTGAACCGGTTTAAACCAGATAAAACCGGATTGAACCGGTTTAAACCAGATAGAACCGGATAGAACCGGTTTAAACCTGTTTGAACTGGATAGAACCGGATAGAACCGGTTTAAACTGGATAGATCCGGATTGAACTGGTTTAATCCGGTTTAAACCGGATAGAACCGGATTCAACCGGTTTGAAACGGATAAAACCGGATTGATCCGGATTGAACCGGTTTAAACCGGATAAAACCGGATTGATCCGGCTTAAACCTGTTTAAACCGGGTAGAACAGGATTGAACCGGTTTAAACCGGAAAAAACCAGATTGAACCGGTTAAACCGGTTTCAACGGGATAAAACAGGATTTAACCAGTTTAAACCAGATAAAACCGGATTGATCCGGCTTAAACCTGTTTAAACCGGATAGAACTGGATTGAAACGGTTTAAACCGCATAGAACTGGTTTAAACCGGTTTAAACCGGATAGAACCGGAAAGAACCGGATTGAACCGGTTTATACTGGATAGAACCGGATTGAACCGTTTTAAACTGGATAGAACCGGATTGAACCGGATTGAACCGGTTTAAACCGGTTTAAATCAGATAGATCCGGATTGAACCGGTTTAAACCGGATAGAACTGTATTGAACCGGTTTAAACCGTTTTAAACCGGATAGACCCGGATTGAACCGGTTTAAGCCGGATACAACCGGATTGAACCGGTTCAAACCGCTTTAAACCGGATAGAACCGGATTGAACCAGTTTAAACCTGTTTGAACCGGATAGAACCGGATTGAACCGGATTGAACCAGTTTAAAGCTGTTTAAACCGGATAGAACCGGATTGAACCGGTTTAAACCGGTTTAAACCGGAAAGAACCGGATAGAACCGGTTTAAACCGGATAAAAATGGATTGAACCGGTTAAACCAGTTTCAACCGGATAAAACCAGATTGAAACAGTTTAAACCAGATAAAACCGATTGAACCAGTTTAAAACAGATAAAACCGAATTGAACCGGTTTAAAACGGATAAAACCGGATTGAACCTGTTTAAACCGGATAGCACCGTATTGAACCTGTTTAAACCGGTTTAAACCGTATAGAACCCGATTGAACCGGTTTAAACCGGAAAGAACCGGATTGAGCCGGTTTAAACCTGTTTAAACCGGATAGAACCGGATTGAACCGGTTTATTCCCGTTTAAACCGGATAGAACCGGTTTAAACCAGAAAGAACCGGATTGAACCGGTTTAAACTGGATAAAACCGGATTGAACTAGTTTAAACCTCTTTAAACCGGATAGAACCGGATCGAACCAGTTTAAACCGGATAAAACCAGATTGAACCGATTTAAACAGGTTTAAACCGGATAGAACCGGATAGAACCGGTTTAAACCGGATTGAACCGGTTAAACCGGTTTCAACTGGATAAAACGGGATTGAACCAGTTTAAACCAGATAATACCGGTTTAAACCGGTTTAAACCGGATAGAACCGGATAGAACCGGTTTAAACTGGATAGAACAGTTTAAAACGGTTTAAACCGGATAGAACTGGATTGAACCGGTTTAAACCGAACACAACCGGATAGAACTGGATTGAATCGGTTTAAACCGGTTTAAACCGGATAGAACCGGATTGAACTGGTTTAAACAGGTTTAAATCGGATAGAACCGGAAGGAACTGGTTTAAACCGGATTAAACCGGATTGAACCGGTTTAAACCGGATAGAACAGGTTTAAACCTGTTTAAACCGGATAGATCCGGATTGAACCGGTTTAAACCGGATACAACCGGATAGAACCGGATTGAACCGTTTTAAAACAGTTTAAACCAGATAGAACCGGAGTGAAACGGTTTAAACCAGATAGAAACAGCTTGAACTGGTTTTAACCGGTTTAAACCAGATAGAAGCGGATTGAACCGGTTTAAACCGGATAGAACCGGATTGAACAGGTTTAAACCGGTTTAAACCGGATAGAACCGGATTGAACCGGTTTAAACCGGATAAAACCGGATTGATCCGGATTGAACCGGTTTAAACCGGATAGAACCGGATTGAAACGGTTTAAACCTGTTTAAACCGTGTAGAACCGGATTGAACCGGTTTAAACCGGATAAAACCAGATTGAACCGTCTAAACCGGTTTCAACCGGATAACACCGGATTGAACCAGTTTAAACCAGATAAAACCGATTGAACCGGTTTAAACCGGTTTAAACCTGATAGAACCGGATAGAACCGGTTTAAACCTGTTTAAACCGGATAGAACCGGATTGAACCGATTTAAACAGGTTTAAACCGGATAGAACAGGATAGAACCGTTTTAAACCGGATTGAACCAGTTAAACCGGTTTCAACCGGATAAACCGGGATTGAGCCAGGTTAAACCAGATAAAACCGATTGAACCGGTTTAAACCGGTTTAAACTGGATAGAACCGGATAGAACCGGTTTTAACCGGATAGAACAGTTTAAACCGGTTTAAACCGGATAGAACCGGATTGAACCGGTTTAAACCGGATACAACCGGATAGAACTGGATTGAACCAGTTTAAACCAGTTTAAACCGGATACAACCGGATTGAACCGGTTTAAACCAGATAGTACCGGACTGAACCGGTTTATATCGGTTTAAACCGCATAGAACCGGACTGAACCGGTTTAAACCGGATAGAACCGGATTGAACCGGTTTAAACCGGACAAATCCGTATTGAACCGGATTAAACAGGTTTAAATCGGATAGAACCGGAAGGAACTGGTTTAAACCGGATAAAACCGGATTGAAGCAGTTTAAACCGGATAGAACCTGTTTAAACCTGTTTAAACCGGATAGAACCGGATTGAACCGGTTTAAACCGGATAGAACAGGTTTAAACCGGTTTAAACCAGATAGAACCAGATTGAGCCGGTTTAAACTGGATAAAACCGGATTGAACCGGAATAAACAGGTTGAAACTGGATTGAACCGGATTAAACGGGTTTAAACCGGACAGAACCGGATTGAACCAGTTTAAACTGGATAGAACCGGATTGAACTGGTTTAGACCTGTTTAAACCGGATAGAACCGGACGGAACCGGTTTAAACCGGATAGAACCGGATTGAACCGGTTTAAACCGGATAAAACCTGATTGAACCGGATTAAACAGGTTGAAACTGGATAGAACCGGGTAGAACTGGTTTAAACCGGATAAAACCGGATTGAACCGGTTTAAACCGGTTTTAACCGGATAGAACAGGATTGAACCGGTTTAAACTGGTTTAAACCGGATAGAACCGGATTCAACCGGTTTAAACCGGATAAAACGGGATTGAACCGGATTAAACCAGTATAAACCGGGTAGAACCGGACTGAACCGGTTTAAACTGGATAAAACCGGATTGAACCGGATTAAACAGGTTTAAACTGGATAGAACCAGATAGAACTGGTTTAAAACAGATAAAACCGGATAGAACCGGTTTTAACCGGATAAAACCGGATTGATCTGGTTTAAACCGGTTTAAACCGGATAGAACCGGATTGAACCAGTTTAAACGGGACAAAACCGGATTGAACCGGTTTGAACCGGTTTAAACCGGATAGAACAGGATTGAACCAGTTTAAACCGGATAGAACTGGATAGAACCGGTTTAAACCGGTTTAAACCGGATTGAACCTGTTGAAACCGATTTAAACTGGATAGAACTGGATTGAACTGGTTTAAAACGGATAAAACCGGATTGAACCGGTATAAACCAGATGGAACCGGATAGAACCGGTTTAAACTGGATAGATCTGTATTGAACCGGTTTAAACCGGATAAAACCGGATTGAATCTGTTAAACCGGTTTAAACTGGATAAAACCGGATTGAACCAGTTTAAACCAGATAAAACAGATTGAACCGTTTTAAACCAGTTTAAACCGGATAGAACTGGATTGAACCGGTTTAAACCGGATAGAACAGCTTTAAACCGGTTTAAAAAGCATAGAACCGGATAGAACCGGTTTAAAACTGTTTAAACCGGATAGAACCGGATTGAACCGGTTAAAACCGGATAGAACAGGTTTAAACCGGTTTAAACCAGATAGAAGCGGACTGAACCGGTTTAAACCGGATAGAACCGGATTGAACAGGTTTAAACCGGTTTATACCGGATAGAACCGGATTGATCCGGTTTAAACCGGATAGAACTGGATTGAAACGGTTTAAACCGGTTTAAACCGGATAGACCCGGAAAGAACCGGATTGATCCGGTTTATACTGGATAGAACCGGATTGAACGGTTTTAAACTGGATAGAACCGGATTGAACCGGATTGAACCGGTTTAAACCGGTTTAAATCAGATAGATCCGGATTGAACCGGTTTAAACCGGATAGAACTGTATTGAACCGGTTTAAACCGGTTTAAACCGGATAGACCCGGATTGAACCGGTTTAAGCCGGATACAACCGGATTGAACCGGTTCAAACCGGTTTAAACCGGATAGAACCGGATTGAACCAGTTTAAACCTGTTTGAACCGGATAGAACCGGATTGAACCGGATTGAACCAGTTTAAAGCTGTTTAAACCGGATAGAACCGGATTGAACCGGTTTAAACCGGTTTAAACCGGAAAGAACCGGATAGAACCGGTTTAAACCAGATAAAACCGGATTGAACCGGTTAAAACCGGTTTAAGCTGGATAGAACCGGTTCAAACCGGATAAAAATGGATTGAACCGGTTAAACCAGTTTCAACCGGATAAAACCAGATTGAACCAGTTTAAACCAGATAAAACCGATTGAACCGGTTTAAACCGGATAAAACCGGATTGAACCTGTTTAAAACAGATAAAACCGAATTGAACTGGTTTAAAACGGATAAAACCGGAATGAACCTGTTTAAACCGGATAGCACCGTATTGAACCTGTTTAAACCGGTTTAAACCGGATAGAACCCGATTGAACCGGTTTAAACCGGAAAGAACCGGATTGAGCCGGTTTCAACCTGTTTAAACCGGATAGAACCGGATTGAACCGGTTTATTCCCGTTTAAACCGGATAGAACCGGTTTAAACCAGAAAGAACCGGATTGAACCGGTTTAAACTGGATAAAACCGGATTGAACTAGTTTAAACCTCTTTAAACCGGATAGAACCGGATCGAACCAGTTTAAACCGGATAAAACCAGATTGAACCGATTTAAACAGGTTTAAACCGGATAGAACCGGATAGAACCAGTTTAAACCGGATTGAACCGGTTAAACCGATTTCAACCGGATAAAACGGGATTGAACCAGTTTAAACCAGATAATACCGGTTTAAACCGGTTTAAACCGGATAGAACCGGATAGAACCGGTTTGAACTGGATAGAACAGTTTAAAACGGTTTAAACCGGATAGAACTGGATTGAACCGGTTTAAACCGGACACAACCGGATAGAACTGGATTGAATCGGTTTAAACCGGTTTAAACCGGATAGAACCGGATTGAACCAGTTTAAACAGGTTTAAATCGGATAGAACCAGAAGGAACTGGTTTAAACCGGATTAAACCGGATTGAGCCGGTTTCAACCTGTTTAAACCGGATAGAACTGTATAGAACCGGTTTAAACCAGTTTAAACCGGATCGAAACGGATTGAACCGGTTTAAACCGGATAAAAACGGATTGAATCGGTTTAAACCTGTTTAAACCGGATAGAACTGGATAGAACCTGTTTAAACCGGATAGAACCGGATTGAACCGGTTTAAACCGGTTAAAACCGGATAGAACCGGATAGAACCGGATTTAACCGGTTTAAACCGAATAGAACCGGATTGAACCGGTTTACACCGGATAGAACCGCATAGAACTGGATTGAAACGGTTTAAACCGCATAGAACCGGTTTAAACCGGTTTAAACCGGATAGAACCGGATTGAACCAGTTTAAACCGGTTTAAACCGGATAGAACCGGAAAGAACCGGATTGAACCGGTTTATACTGGATAGAACCGGACTGAACCGTTTTAAACCGGATAGAACCAGATTGAACCGGATTGAACCGGTTTAAACCGTTTTAAATCAGATAGATCCGGATTGAACCGGTTTAAACCGGATAGTACCGTATTGAACCGGTTTAAACCGGTTTAAACCGGATAGACCCGGATTGAACCGGTTTAAGCCGGATACAACCGGATTGAACTGGTTCAATCCGGTTTAAACCGGATAGAACCTGATTGAACCAGATTAAACCTGTTTAAACCGGATAGAACGGGATTGAACCGGATTGAACCAGTTTAAAGCTGTTTAAACCGGATAGAACCGGATTGTACCGGTTTAAACCGGTTTAAACATGAAAGAACCGGATAGAACTGGTTTAAACCAGATAAAACCGGATTGAACCGGTTAAAACCGGTTTAAGCTGGATAGAACCGGATAGAACCGGTTCAAACCGGATAAAAATGGATTGAACCGGTTAAACCAGTTTCAACCGGATAAAACCAGATTGAACCAGTTTAAACCAGATAAAACCGATTGAACCGGTTTAAACCGGATAAAACCGGATTGAACCAGTTTAAAACAGATAAAACCGAATTGAACCGGTTTAAACCGGATAAAACAGGTTTGAACCTGTTTAAACCGGATAGCACCGTATTGAACCTGTTTAAACCGGTTTAAACCGGATAGAACCCGATTGAACCGGTTTAAAACGGAAAGAACCGGATTGAGCCGGTTTAAACCTGTTTAAACCGGATAGAACCGGATTGAACAGGTTTATTCCCTTTTAAACCGGATAGAACCGGATAGAACCGGTTTAAACCAGAAAGAACCGGATTGAACTGGTTTAAACTGGATAAAACCGGATTGAACTAGTTTAAACCTCTTTAAAACAGATAGGACCGAATCGAACCAGTTTAAACCGGATAAAACCAGATTGAACCGATTTAAACAGGTTTAAACCGGATAGAACCGGATAGAACCGGTTTAAACCGGATTGAACCGGTTAAACCGGTTTCAACCGGATAAAACGGGATTGAACCAGTTTAAACCAGATAATACCGGTTTAAACTGCTTTAAACCGGATAGAACCGGATAGAACCGGTTTAAACTGGATAGAACAGTTTAAAACGGTTTTAAACCGGATAGAACTGGATTGAACCGGTTTAAACCGGACACAACCGGATTGAACCGGTTTAAATCGGTTTAAACCGGATAGAACTGGATTGAACCGGTTTAAACCGGTTTAAACCGGATAGAACAGGACTGAACCGGTTTAAACCGGATAGAACCGGATTGAACCGGTTTAAACCGGATAAAACAGGATTGAACCGGTTTAAACCGGATAGAACCAGATAGAACCGGATAGAACCGGTTTAAACCGGTTTAAACTGGATAGAAACGGATAGAACCGGTTTAAACTGGATAGAACCGGATTGAACCGGTTTAAACCGGTTTAAACCGGATAGAACCGGATTGAACCGGTTTAAACCGGATAAAACCGGATTGAAACGGTTTAAACCTGTTTAAACCGAGTAGAACCGGATTGAACCGGTTTAAAACGGATAGAACCAGGTTGAACCGGTTTAAACTGGTTTAAACCGGATAGAACCGGATAGAACTGGTTTAGACCGGATAAAACCGGATTGAACCGGATTAAACCGGATACAACCGGATTGAACCGGTTTAAACAGGTTTAAACCGGATAAAAACGGAATGAACCGGTTTAAACCAGTTTAAACCGGAGAAAAGCGGATGGAACCGGTTTAAACCGGTTTAAACTGGATAGAACCGGATAGAACCGGTTCAAACCGGATAAAACTGGATTGAAGCGGTTAAACCAGATTCAACCGGATAAAACCGGATTGAACCAGTTTAAACCAGATAAAACCGGATTGAACCGGTTTCAACCGGTTTAAACCGGATAGAACCGGATAGAACTGGTTTAAACCGGATAAAAACGGATTGAATCGGTTTAAACCTGTTTAAACCGGATAGAACCGTATAGAACCGGTTTAAACCAGTTTAAACCGGATCGAAACGGATTGAACCGGTTTAAACCGGATAAAAACGGATTGAATCGGTTTAAACCTCTTTAAACTGGATAGAACTGGATAGAACCTATTTAAACCGGATAGAACCGGATTGAACCAGTTTAAACCGGTTAAAACTGGATAGAACCGGATAGAACCGGATTGAACCGGTTTACACCGGATAGAACCGCATAGAACTGGATTGAAACGGTTTAAACCGCATAGAACCGGTTTCAACCGGTTTAAACCGGATAGAACCGGATTGAACCAGTTTAAACCGGTTTAAACCGGATAGAACCGGAAAGAACCGGATTGAACCGGTTTATACTGGATAGAACCGAATTGAACCGTTTTAAACCGGATAGAACCAGATTGAACCGGATTGAACCGGTTTAAACCGTTTTAAATCAGATAGATCCGGATTGAACCAGTTTAAACCGGATAGAACCGTATTGAACCGGTTTAAACCGGTTTAAACCGGATAGACCCGGATTGAACCGGTTTAAGCCGGATACAACCGGATTGAACTGGTTCAATCCGGTTTAAACCGGATACAACCGGATTGAACCAGTTTAAACCTGTTTAAACCGGATAGAACGGGATTGAACCGGATTGAACCAGTTTAAAGCTGTTTAAACCGGATAGAACCGGATTGTACCAGTTTAAACCGGTTTAAACATGAAAGAACCGGATAGAACTGGTTTAAACCAGATAAAACCGGATTGAACCGGTTAAAACCGGTTTAAGCTGGATAGAACCGGATAGAACCGGTTCAAACCGGATAAAAATGGATTGAACCGGTTAAACCAGTTTCAACCGGATAAAACCAGATTGAACCAGTTTAAACCAGATAAAACCGATTGAACCGGTTTAAACCGGATAAAACCGGATTGAACCAGTTTAAAACAGATAAAACCGAATTGAACCGGTTTAAACCGGATAAAACCGGATTGAACCGGTTTAAACTGGATAGAACAGTTTAAAACGGTTTAAACCGGATAGAACTGGATTGAACCGGTTTAAATCGGACACAACCGGATTGAACCGGTTTAAATCGGTTTAAACCGGATAGAACTGGATTGAACCGGTTTAAACCGGTTTAAACCGGATAGAACCGGACTGAAACGGTTTAAACCGGATAGAACCGGATTGAACCGGTTTAAACCGGATAAAACAGGATTGAACCGGTTTAAACCGGATAGAACCAGATAGAACCGGATAGAACCGGTTTAAACCGGTTTAAACTGGATAGAAACGGATAGAACCGGTTTGAACTGGATAGAACCGGATTGAACCGGTTTAAACCGGTTTAAACCGGATAGAACCGGATTGAACCGGTTTAAACCGGATAAAACCGTATTGAAACGGTTTAAACCTGTTTAAACCGAGTAGAACCGGATTGAACCAGTTTAAAACGGATAGAACCAGATTGAACCGGATTAAACCGGATACAACCGGATTGAACCGGTTTAAACAGGTTTAAACCGGATAAAAACGGAATGAACCGGTTTAAACCAGTTTAAACCGGAGAAAACCGGATGGAACCGGTTTAAACCGGTTTAAACTGGATAGAACCGGATAGAACCGGTTCAAACCGGATAAAACTGGATTGAAGCGGTTAAACCAGATTCAACCGGATAAAACCGGATTGAACCAGTTTAAACCAGATAAAACCGGATTGAACCGGTTTCAACCGGTTTAAACCGGATAGAACCGGTTTAAACCGGATAAAAACGGATTGAATCGGTTTAAACCTGTTTAAACCGGATAGAACCGTATAGAACCGGTTTAAACCAGTTTAAACCGGATCGAAACGGATTGAACCGGTTTAAACCGGATAAAAACGGATTGAATCGGTTTAAACCTGTTTAAACCGGATAGAACCGTATAGAACCGGTTTAAACCAGTTTAAACCGGATCGAAACGGATTGAACCGGTTTAAACCGGATAAAAACGGATTGAATCGGTTTAAACCTGTTTAAACCGGATAGAACTGGATAGAACCTATTTAAACCGGATAGAACCGGATTGAACCAGTTTAAACCGGTTAAATCTGGATAGAACCGGATAGAACCGGATTGAACCGGTTTAAGCCGAATAGAACCGGATTGAACCGGTTTACACCGGATAGAACCGCATAGAACTGGATTGAAACGGTTTAAACCGCATAGAACCGGTTTAAACCGGTTTAAACCGGATAGAACCGGATTGAACCAGTTTAAACCGGTTTAAACCGGATAGAACCGGAAAGAACCGGATTGAACCGGTTTATACAGGATAGAACCGAATTGAACCGTTTTAAACCGGATAGAACCAGATTGAACCGGATTGAACCGGTTTAAACCGTTTTAAATCAGATAGATCCGGATTGAACCGGTTTAAACCGGATAGAACCGTATTGAACCGGTTTAAACCGGTTTAAACCGGATAGACCCGGATTGAACCGGTTTAAGCCGGATACAACCGGATTGAACTGGTTCAATCCGGTTTAAACCGGATAGAACCGGATTGAACCAGTTTAAACCTGTTTAAACCGGATAGAACGGGATTGAACCGGATTGAACCAGTTTAAAGCTGTTTAAACCGGATAGAACCGGATTGTACCGGTTTAAACCGGTTTAAACATGAAAGAACTGGATAGAACTGGTTTAAACCAGATAAAACCGGATTGAACCGGTTAAAACCGGTTTAAGCTGGATAGAAACGGATAGAACCGGTTCAAACCGGATAAAAATGGATTGAACCGGTTAAACCAGGTTCAACCGGATAACACCAGATTGAACCAGTTTAAACCAGATAAAACCGATTGAACCGGTTTAAACCGGATAAAACCGGATTGAACCAGTTTAAAACAGATAAAACCGAATTGAACCGGTTTAAACCGGATAAAACCGGATTGAACCTGTTTAAACCGGATAGCACCGTATTGAACCTGTTTAAACCGGTTTAAACCGGATAGAACCCGATTGAACCGGTTTAAACCGGATAGAACCGGATTGAGCCGGTTTAAACCTGTTTAAACCGGATAGAACCGGATTGAACCGGTTTATTCCCGTTTAAACCGGATAGAACCGGATAGAACCGGTTTAAACCAGAAAGAACCGGATTGAACCGGTTTAAACTGGATAAAACCGGATTGAACTAGTTTAAACCTCTTTAAAACGGATAGAACCGGATCGAACCAGTTTAAACCGGATAAAACCAGATTGAACCGATTTAAACAGGTTTAAACCGGATAGAACCAGATAGAACCGGTTTAAACCGGATTGAACCGGTTAAACCGGTTTCAACCGGATAAAACGGGATTGAACCAGTTTAAACCAGATAATACCGGTTTAAACCGGTTTAAACCGGATAGAACCGTATAGAACCGGTTTAAACTGGATAGAACAGTTTAAAACGGTTTAAACCGGATAGAACTGGATTGAACCGGTTTAAACCGGACACAACCGGACAAAACTGGATTGAACCGGTTTAAACCGGTTTAAACCGGATAGAACCGGATTGAACCGGTTTAAACCAGATAGAACCGGATTGAACTGGTTTAAATCGGTTTAAACCGGATAGAACTGGATTGAACCGGTTTAAACCGGTTTAAACCGGACAAAACCGTATTGAACCGGCTTAAACAGGTTTAAATCGGATAGAACCGGAAGGAACTGGTTTAAACCGGATAAAACCGGATTGAACCGGTTTAAACCGGATAGAACAGGTTTAAACCAGTTTAAACCGGATAGAACCGGATTGAACCGTTTTAAACCGGATACAACCGGATAGATCCGGATTTAACCGGTTTAAACCAGTTTAAACCGGATAGAAACAGAGTGAACCGGTTTAAACCAGATAGAACCAGATTGAACCGGTTTAAACCGGTATAAACCGGATTGAACCGGTTTAAACCGGTTTAAACCGGATAGAACCGGATTGAACCGGGTTAAACCGGTTTAAACCGGACAGAACTGGATTGAACCGGTTTAAACCGGTTTAAACCGGATAGAACCGGATTCAAGTGGTTTAAAATGGATAAAACCGGATTGAACCGGATTAAACAGGTTTAAACTGGATAGAACCAGATAGAACTGGTTTAAACCGGATAAAACCGGATTGAACCGGTTTTAACTGGATAAAACCGGATTGAACTGGTTTAAACCGGTTTAAAATGGATAGAACCGGATTGAACCGTTTTAAACCGGATAAAACCGGATTGAACCGGTTTAAACCGGATAGAACCGGATAGAACCGGTTTAAACCGGTTTAAACTGGATAGAAACGGATAGAACCGGTTTAAACTGGATAGAACCTGATTGAACCGGTTTATACCGGTTTAAACCGGATAGAACCGGATTGAACCGGTTTAAACCGGATAAAACCGGATTGAAACGGTTTAAACCTGTTTCAACCGAGTAGAAACAGATTGAGCCGGTTTAAACCGGATAGAACCAGATTGAACCGGTTTAAACTGGTTTAAACCGGATAGAACCGGATAGAACCGGGTTAAACCGGATAAAACCGGATTGAACCGGTTAAACCGGTTTCAACCGGATAACACCGCATTGAACCAGTTTAAACCAGTTAAAACCGATTGAACCGGTTGAAACCGGTTTAAACCGGATAGAACCGGTTTAAACCTGTTTAAACCGGATAGAACCGGATTGAACCGGTTTCAACCGGATAGAACAGGTTGAAACCGGTTTAAACCGGATAGAACCAGATTGAACCAGTTTAAACCGGATACAAGCGGATAGAACAGGATTGAACCGGTTTAAACCAGATAGAACCGGATTGAACCGGTTTAAACCAGTTTAAACCGGTTTAAACCGGATTAAACCGGGTTAAACCTGTTTAAACCGGATAGAACTGGATTGAACCGGTTTAAACCAGATAGAACCGGATTGAACCGGTTGAAACCGGTTTAAACCAGATAGAACCGGATTGAACCGGTTTAAAGCGGATAAAACCGGATTGAACCGGATTAAACAGGTTTAAACCGGATAGAACCGGATAGAACTGTTTTAAACCGGATAAAACCGGATTGAACCGGTTTAAACCGGATACAACCGGATTGAACCGGTTTAAACAGGTTTAAACCGGATAAAAACGGAATGAACCGGTTTAAACCAGTTTAAACCGGAGAAAACCGGATGGAACCGGTTTAAACCGGTTTAAACTGGATAGAACCGGATAGAACCGGTTCAAACCGGATAAAACTGGATTGAAGCGGTTAAACCAGTTTCAACCGGATAAAACCGGATTGAACCAGTTTAAACCAGATAAAACCGGATTGAACCGGTTTCAACTGGTTTAAACCGGATAGAACCGGATAGAACCGGTTTAAACCGGATAAAAACGGATTGAATCGGTTTAAACCTGTTTAAACCGGATAGAACCGTATAGAACCGGTTTAAACCAGTTTAAACCGGATCGAAACGGATTGAACCGGTTTAAACCGGATAAAAACGGATTGAATCGGTTTAAACCTGTTTAAACCGGATAAAACCGGATAGAACCGCTTTAAACCGGATCGAACCGGATTGAACCGGTTTAAACCGGTTTATATCGGATAGATCCGGATTGAACCGGTTTAAACCCGATAGAACCGTATTGAACTGGTTTAAACCGGTTTAAACCGGATAGAACCAGATTGAACCGGTTTAAACCGGATAGAAACAGATTGAACCGGTTTAAACCGGTTTCAACCGGATAGAACAGGATTGAACAGGTTTAAACCAGTTTAAAGCAGATAGAACTGGATAGAACCGGTTTAAACCAGATAAAACCGGATTGAACCGGTTAAAACCAGTTTAAGCTGGATAGAACCGGTTCAAACCGAATACAACCGGATTGAACCGGTTAAACCAGTTTCAACCGGATAGAACCGGATTGAACCAGTTTAAACCTGTTTAAACCGGATAGAACCGGATTGAAACGGATTGAACCAGTTTAAAGCTGTTTAAACCGGATAGAACCGGATTGAACCGGTTTAAACCGTTTTAAACCGGAAAGAACCGGATAGAACCGGTTTAAACCAGATAAAACCGGATTGAACCGGTTTAAACCAGATAGAACCGGATAGAACCGGTTTAAACCTGTTTGAACCAGATAGAACCGGATAGAACCGGTTTAAACTGGATAGATCCGGATTGAACTGGTTTAATCCGGTTTAAACCGGATAGAACCGGATTCAACCGGTTTGAAACGGATAAAACCGGATTGATCCGGATTGAACCGGTTTAAACCGGATAAAACCGGATTGATCCGGCTTAAACCTGTTTAAACCGGGTAGAACAGGATTGAACCGGTTTAAACCGGAAAAAACCAGATTGAACCGGTTAAACCGGTTTCAACGGGATAAAACAGGATTTAACCAGTTTAAACCAGATAAAACCGGATTGATCCGGCTTAAACCTGTTTAAACCGGATAGAACTGGATTGAAACGGTTTAAACCGCATAGAACTGGTTTAAACCGGTTTAAACCGGATAGAACCGGAAAGAACCGGATTGAACCGGTTTATACTGGATAGAACCGGATTGAACCGTTTTAAACTGGATAGAACCGGATTGAACCGGATTGAACCGGTTTAAACCGGTTTAAATCAGATAGATCCGGATTGAACCGGTTTAAACCGGATAGAACTGTATTGAACCGGTTTAAACCGGTTTAAACCGGATAGACCCGGATTGAACCGATTTAAGCTGGATACAACCGGATTGAACCGGTTCAAACCGGTTTAAACCGGATAGAACCGGATTGAAACAGTTTAAACCTGTTTGAACCGGATAGAACCGGATTGAACCGGATTGAACCAGTTTAAAGCTGTTTAAACCGGATAGAACCGGACTGAACCGGTTTAAACCGGTTTAAACCGGAAAGAACCGGATAGAACCGGTTTAAACCGGATAAAAATGGATTGAACCGGTTAAACCAGTTTCAACCAGATAAAACCAGATTGAATCAGTTTAAACCAGATAAAACCGATTGAACCGGTTTAAACCGGATAAAACCGGATTGAACCAGTTTAAAACAGATAAAACCGAATTGAACCGGTTTAAAACGGATAAAACCGGATTGAACCTGTTTAAACCGGATAGCACCGTATTGAACCTGTTTAAACCGGTTTAAAACGGATAGAACCCGATTGAACCGGTTTAAACCGGATAGAACCGGATTGAACCGGTTGAAACCTGTTTAAACCGGATAGAACCGGATTGAACCGGTTTATTCCCGTTTAAACCGAATTGAACCAGATAGAACCGGTTTAAACCAGAAAGAACCAGATTGAACCGGTTTAAACTGGATAAAACCGGATTGAACTAGTTTCAACCTCTTTAAACCGGATAGAACCGGATCGAACCAGTTTAAACCGGATAAAACCAGATTGAACCGATTTAAACAGGTTTAAACCGGATGGAACCAGATAGAACCGGTTTATACCGGATTGAACAGGTTAAACCGGTTTCAACCGGTTAAAACGGGATTGAACCAGTTTAAACCAGATAATACCGGTTTAAACGGGTTTAAACCGGATAGAACCGGATAGAACCAGTCTAAACTGGATAGAACAGTTTAAAACGGTTTAAACCGGATAGAACTGGATTGAACCGGTTTAAACCGGACACAACCGGATAGAACTGGATTGAACCGGTTTAAACCGGTTTAAACCGGATAGAACCGGAGTGAACCGGTTTAAACCAGATAGAACCGGATTGAACCGGTTTAAATCGGTTTAAACCGGATAGAACCGGATTGAAACGGTTTAAACCGGTTTAAACCGGATAGAACCGGATTGAACCGGTTTAAACCGGTTTAAGCTGGATAGAACCGGATTGAACCGGTTTAAACCGGTTTTAACCGGAAAGAACCGGATAGAACTGGTTTAAACCAGATAAAACCGGATTGAACCGGTTAAAACCGGTTTAAGCTGGATAGAACCGGATTGAACCGGTTTAAACCGGTTTAAACCGGATAGAACAGGACTGAAACGGTTTAAAACGGATAGAACCGGATTGAACCGGTTTAAACCGGACAAAACCGTATTGAACCGGCTTAAACAGGTTTAAATCGGATAGAACCGGAAGGAACTGGTTTAAACCGGATAAAACCGGATTGAACCGGTTTAAACCGGATAGAACAGGTTTAAACCAGTTTAAACCGGATAGAACCGGATTGAACCGTTTTAAACCGGATACAACCGGATAGATCCGGATTGAACCGGTTTAAACCAGTTTAAACCGGATAGAAACGGAGTGAACCGGTTTAAACCAGATAGAACCAGATTGAACCGGTTTAAACCGGTATAAACCGGATTGAACCGGTTTAAACCGGTTTAAACCGGATAGAACCGGATTGAACCGGGTTAAACCGGTTTAAACCGGACAGAACCGGATTGAACCGGTTTAAACCGGTTTAAACCGGATAGCACCGGATTCAAGTGGTTTAAAATGGATAAAACCGGATTGAACCGGATTAAACAGGTTTAAACCGAGTAGAACCGGATTGAACCGGTTTAAACCAGATAGAACCAGATTGAACCAGTTTAAACTGGTTTAAACCGGATAGAACCGGATAGAACTGGTTTAAACCGGATAAAACCGGATTGAACCGGTTAAACCGGTTTCAACCGAATAACACCGCATTGAACCAGTTTAAACCAGTTAAAACCGATTGAACCGGTTGAAACCGGTTTTAACCGGATAGAACCGGTTTAAACCTGTTTAAACTGGATAGAACCGGATTGAACCGGTTTAAACCGGATAGAACAGGTTGAAACCGGTTTAAACCGGATAGAACCGAATTGAACCGGTTTAAATCGGATACAACCGGATAGAACAGGATTGAACAGGTTTAAACCAGATAGAACCGGATTGAACCGGTTTAAAATGGTTTAAACCGGTTTAAACCGGATTGAACCGGGATAAACCTGTTTAAACCGGATAGAACTGGATTGAACCGGTTTAAACCGGATAGAACCGGATTGAACCGGTTGAAACCGGTTTAAAACAGATAGAACCGGATTGAACCGGTTTAAAGCGGATAAAACCGGATTGAACCGGATTAAACAGGTTTAAACCGGATAGAACCGGATAGAACTGGTTTAAACCGGATAAAACCGGATTGAACCGGTTTAAACCGGATACAACCGGATTGAACCGGTTTAAACAGGTTTAAACCGGATAAAAACGGAATGAACCGGTTTAAACCAGTTTAAACCGGAGAAAACCGGATGGAACCGGTTTAAACCGGTTTAAACTGGATAGAACCGGATAGAACCGGTTCAAACCGGATAAAACTGGATTGAACCAGTTTAAACCAGATAAAACCGGATTGAACCGGTTTCAACCGGTTTAAACCGGATAGAACCGGATAGAACCGGTTTAAACCGGATAAAAACGGATTGAATCGGTTTAAACCTGTTTAAACCGGATAGAACCGTATAGAACGGGTTTAAACCAGTTTAAACCGGATCGAAACGGATTGAACCGGTATAAACCGGATAAAAACGGATTGAATCGGTTTAAACCTGTTTAAACCGGATAGAACCGGATAGAACCGGTTTAAACCTGATAGAACCGGATTGAACCAGTTAAAACCGGTTAAAACCGGATAGAACCGGATAGAACCGGATTGAACCGGTTTAAACCGGATAGAAACGGATTGAACCGGTTTACACCGGATAGAACCGGATAGAACCGGATTGAACCGGTTTAAACCGGTTTATATCGGATAGATCCGGATTGAACCGGTTTAAACCCGATAGAACCGTATTGAACTGGTTTAAACCGGTTTAAACCGGATAGAACCGGTTTAAACCGGATTGAACCGGTTAAACCGGTTTCAACCGGATAAAACGTGATTGAACCAGTTTAAACCAGTTAAAACCGATTTAACCGGTTTAAACCGGTTTAAACCGGATAGAACCGGATAGAACCGGTTTAAACTGGATAGAACAGTTTAAAACGGTTTAAACCGAATAGAACTGGATTGAACCGGTTTAAAACGGACACAACCGGATAGAACTGGATTGAACCGGTTTAAACCGGTTTAAACAGGATAAAACCGGATTGAACTGGTTTAAACCAAATAGAACCGGATTGAACCGGTTTAAATCGATTTAAACCGGATAGAACCTGTTTAAACCTGTTTAAACCGGATAGAACCAGATTGAACCGGTTTAAACCGGATAGAACAGGTTCAAACCGGTTTAAAAAGCATAGAACCGGATTGAACCGGTTTAAACCCGATACAACCGGATAGAACCGGATGGACCCGGTTAAAACCAGTTTAAACCGGATAGAACCGGAGTAAACCGGTTTAAACCAGATAGAACCGGATTGAACCGGTTTAAACTGGATAAAACCGGATTGAACCGGAATAAACAGGTTGAAACTGGATTGAACCGGGTTAAACGGGTTTAAACCGGACAGAACCGGATTGAACCGGTTTAAACCGGATAGAACCGGATTGAACTGGTTTAAACCGGTTTAAACCGGATAGAACCGGACGGAACCGGTTTAAACCAGATAGAACCGGATTGAACCGGTTTAAACCGGATAAAACCGGATTGAACCGGATTAAACAGGTTGATACTAGATAGAACCGGGTAGAACTGGTTTAAACCGGATAAAACCGGATTGAACCGTTTTAAACTGGATAAAACCGGATTGAACCGGATTAAACAGGTTTAAACTGGATAGAACCAGATAGAACAGGTTTAAACCGGATAAAACCGGATTGAACCGGTTTTAACCGGATAAAACCGGATTGATCCGGTTTAAACCGGTTTAAACCGGATAGAACCGGATTGAACCGGTTTAACCGGATAAAACCGGATTGAACCGGTTTAAACCGGTTTAAACTGGATAGGACCGGATTGAACCAGTTTAAACCGGTTTAAAATGGATAGAACCGGATTGAACCGGTTTAAACCGGATAAAACCGGATTGAACCGGTTTAAACCGGATAGAACCGGTTTAAACCGGAGAGAAACGGATAGATGCGGTTTAAACTGGATAGAACCGGATTGAACCGGTTTAAACCGGTTTAAACCGGATTGAACAGGATTGAACCGTTTTAAACCGGATAAAACCGGATTGATCCGGATTGAACCGGTTTAAACCAGATAAAACCGGATTGAAACGGTATAAACCTGTTTAAAAGAGTAGAACCGGATTGAACCGGTTTAAACCGGATAGAACCAGATTGAACCGGTTTAAACTGGTTTAAACCGGATAGAACCAGATAGAACCGGTTTAATCCGGATAAAACCGGATTGAACCGGTTAAACCGGTTTCAACCGGATAACACCGCATTGAACCAATTTAAACCAGATAAAACCGATTGAACCGGTTTAAACCGGTTTAAACTGGATAGAACAGGTTGAAACCGGTTTAAACCGGATAGACCCGGATTGAACCGGTTTAAACCGGATACAACCGGATAGAACCGGATTGAACAGGTTTAAACCAGATAGAACCGGATTGAACCAGTTTAAACCGGTTTAAACCGGATAGAACCGGATTGAACCGGGTTAAACCTGTTTAAACCGGATAGAACTGGCTTGAACCGGTTTAAACCGGATAGAACAGGATTGAACCGGTTTAAAACGGTTTAAACCAGATAGAACCGGATTGAACCGGTTAAAATCGGATAAAACCGCATTGAACCGGTTTAAACAGGTTTAAACCGGATAGAACCGGATAGAACTGGTTTAAACTGAATAAAACCGGATTGAACCGGTTTAAACCGGATACAACCGGATTGAACCGGTTTAAACAGGTTTAAACCGGATAAAAACGGAATGAACCGGTTTAAACCAGTTTAAACCGGAGAAAACCGGATGGAACCGGTTTAAACCGGCTTAAACTGGATTGAACCGGATAGAACCGGTTCAAACCGGAAAAAACTGGATTGAAGCGGTTAAACCAGTTTCAACCGGTTAAAACCAGATAGAACCGGATAGAACCGCTTTAAACCGGATAAAAACGGATTGAATCTGTTTAAACCTGTTTAAACCGGATAGAACCGGTATAAACCAGTTTAAACCGGATAGAAATGGATTGAACCGGTTTAAACCGGTTAAAAACGCATTGAATCGGTTTAAACCTGTTTAAACCGGATAGAACCTGATAGAACCGGTTTTAACCAGTTTAAAAAGGATAGAAACGGATTGAACCGGTTTAAACCGGATAGAACCGGATTGAACCGGTTTAAACCGGTTTAAACAGGATAGAACCGGATAGAACCGGTTTAAACCGGAAAAAACCGGATTGAACCGGTTTAAACCGGTTTAAACTGGATAAAACCAAATTGAACCGGTTTAAACCGGATAGAACCGGACTGAACCGGTTTAAACGGGATAAAACCGGATTGAACCGGTTTAAACCGGTTTGAACCGATTAGAACAGGATTGAACCGGTTTAAACTGGATAGAACCGGATAGAACCGGTGTAAACTGGTTTAAACCGGATTGAACCTGTTGAAACCGATTTAAACTGGATAGAACTGGATTGAACTGCTTTAAAACGGATAAAACCGGATTGAACCGGTATAAACCGGATGGAACCGAATAGAACCGGTTTAAACTGGATAGATCTGTATTGAACCGGTTTAAACCGGATAAAACCGGATTGAACCAGATAGAACCGGTTTAAACCTGTTTAAACCGGATAAAACGGGATTGAACCAGGTTAAACCAGATAAAACCGATTGAACCGGTTTAAACCGGTTTAAACTGGATAGAACCAGATAGAACCAGTTTTAACCGGATAGAACAGTTTAAACCGGTTTAAACCGGATAGAACCGGATTGAACCGGTATAAACCGGATACAACCGGATAGAACTGGATTGAACCGGTTTAAACCGGTTTAAACCGGATACAACCGGATTGAACCAGTTTAAACCAGATAGAACCGGATTGAACCGGTTTAAATCGGTTTAAACCGGATAGAACCGGATAGTACCGGTTTAAACCGGTTTAAACCGGATAGAAACGGATAGAACCGGTTTAAACTGGATAGAACCGGATTGAACCGGTTTAAACTGGTTTAAACCGGATAGAACCGGACTGAACCGGTTTAAACCGGATAGAACCGGATTGAACCGGTTTAAACCGGACAAAACCGGATTGAACCGGTTTAAACCAGTTTAAACCGGATTGAACCGGAGTGAACCAGTTTAAACCAGATAGAACCGGATTGAACCGGTTTAAACCGGTTTAAACCGGATAGAACCGGATAGTACCGGTTTAAACCGGTTTAAACCGGATAGAAACGGATAGAACCGGTTTAAACTGGATAGAACCGGATTGAACCGGTTTAAACCGGTTTAAACCGGATAGAACCGGATTGAACCGGTTTAAACCGGATAAAACCGGATTGATCCGGATTGAACCGGTTTAACCGGATAAAACCGGATTGAAACGGTTTAAACCTGTTTAAACCGAGTAGAACCGGATTGAACCGGTTTAAACCGGATAGAACCAGATTGAACCGGTTTAAACTGGTTTAAACCGGATAGAACCAGACAGAACCGGTTTAAACCGGATAAAACTGGATTGAACCGGTAAAACCGGTTTCAACCGTATAACACCGCATTGAACCAGTTTAAACCAGATAAAACCGATTGAACCGGTTTAAACCGGTTTAAACCGGATAGAACAGGTTGAAACCGGTTTAAACCGGATAGACCCGGATTGAACCGGTTTAAACCGGATACAACCAGATAGAACCGGATTGAACCGGTTTAAACCAGATAGAACCGGATTGAACCGGTTTAAACCGGTTTAAACCAGATAGAACCGGATTGAACCGGTTTAAAGCGGATAAAACCGGATTTAACTGGATTAAACAGGTTTAAACCGGATAGAACCGGATAGAACTGGTTTAAACCGGATAAAACCGGATTGAACCGGTTTAAACCGGATACAACCGGATTGAACCGGTTTAAACAGGTTTAAACCGGATAAAAACGGAATGAACCGGTTTAAGCCAGTTTAAACCGGAGAAAACCGGATGGAACCGGTTTAAACCGGTTTAAACTAGATAGAACCGGATAGAACCGGTTCAAACCGGATAAAACTGAATTGAAGCGGTTAAACCAGTTTCAACCGGATAAAACCGGATTGAACCAGTTTAAACCAGATAAAACCGGATTGAACCGGTTTCAACCGGTTTAAACCGGATCGAAACGGATTGAACCGGTTTAAACCGGATAAAAACGGATTGAATCGGTTTAAACCTGTTTAAACCGGATAGAACCGGATAGAACCGGTTTAAACCGGATAGAACCGGATTGAACCAGTTTAAACCGGTTAAAACCGGATAGAACCGGATTGAACCGGTTTAAACCGGATAGAACCGAATGAACCGGTTTACACCGGATAGAACCGGATAGAACCGGATTGAACCGGTTTAAACCGGTTTATATCGGATAGATCCGGATTGAACCGGTTTAAACCCGATAGAACCGTATTGAACTGGTTTAAACCGGTTTAAACCGGATAGAACCAGATTGAACCGGTTTAAACCGGATAGAAACAGATTGAACCGGTTTAAACCGGTTTAAACCGGATAGAACAGGATTGAACCGGTTTAAACCAGTTTAAACCAGATAGAACTGGATAGAACCGGTTTAAACCGGATAAAACCGGATTGATCCTGTTAAAACCAGTTTAAGCTGGATAGAACCGGATAGAACCGGTTCAAACCGGATAAATCCGGATTGAACCGGTTAAACCAGTTTCAACCGGATAAAACCGGATTGAACCAGTTTAAACCAGATAAAACCGGATTGAACCGGTTTAAACCGGATAGAACCGGATAGAACAAGTTTAAACCGGATAAAAACGGATTGAATCGGTTTAAACCTCTTTAAACCGGATAGAACCGGATAGAACCGGTTTAAACCAGTTTAAACCGGATAGAAATGGATTGAACCGGTTTAAACCGGATAGAACCGGATAGAACCTGTTTAAACCGGATAAAACCGGATTGATCCGGATTGAACCGGTTTAACCGGATAAAACCGGATTGAAACGGTTTAAACCTGTTTAAACCGAGTAGAACCGGATTGAACCGGTTTAAACCGGATAGAACCAGATTGAACCGGTTTAAACTGGTTTAAACCGGATAGAACCAGACAGAACCGGTTTAAACCGGATAAAACTGGATTGAACCGGTAAAACCGGTTTCAACCGGATAACACCGCATTGAACCAGTTTAAACCAGATAAAACCGATTGAACCGGTTTAAACCGGTTTAAACCGGATAGAACAGGTTGAAACCGGTTTAAACCGGATAGACCCGGATTGAACCGGTTTAAACCGGATACAACCAGATAGAACCGGATTGAACCGGTTTAAACCAGATAGAACCGGATTGAACCGGTTTAAACCGGTTTAAACCAGATAGAACCGGATTGAACCGGTTTAAAGCGGATAAAACCGGATTTAACTGGATTAAACAGGTTTAAACCGGATAGAACCGGATAGAACTGGTTTAAACCGGATAAAACCGGATTGAACCGGTTTAAACCGGATACAACCGGATTGAACCGGTTTAAACAGGTTTAAACCGGATAAAAACGGAATGAACCGGTTTAAGCCAGTTTAAACCGGAGAAAACCGGATGGAACCGGTTTAAACCGGTTTAAACTAGATAGAACCGGATAGAACCGGTTCAAACCGGATAAAACTGAATTGAAGCGGTTAAACCAGTTTCAACCGGATAAAACCGGATTGAACCAGTTTAAACCAGATAAAACCGGATTGAACCGGTTTCAACCGGTTTAAACCGGATCGAAACGGATTGAACCGGTTTAAACCGGATAAAAACGGATTGAATCGGTTTAAACCTGTTTAAACCGGATAGAACCTGATAGAACCGGTTTAAACCGGATAGAACCGGATTGAACCAGTTTAAACCGGTTAAAACCGGATAGAACCGGATTGAACCGGTTTAAACCGGATAGAACCGGATTGAACCGGTTTACACCGGATAGAACCGGATAGAACCGGATTGAACCGGTTTAAACCGGTTTATATCGGATAGATCCGGATTGAACCGGTTTAAACCCGATAGAACCGTATTGAACTGGTTTAAACCGGTTTAAACCGGATAGAACCAGATTGAACCGGTTTAAACCGGATAGAAACAGATTGAACCGGTTTAAACCGGTTTAAACCGGATAGAACAGGATTGAACCGGTTTAAACCAGTTTAAACCAGATAGAACTGGATAGAACCGGTTTAAACCGGATAAAACCGGATTGATCCTGTTAAAACCAGTTTAAGCTGGATAGAACCGGATAGAACCGGTTCAAACCGGATAAATCCGGATTGAACCGGTTAAACCAGTTTCAACCGGATAAAACCGGATTGAACCAGTTTAAACCAGATAAAACCGGATTGAACCGGTTTAAACCGGATAGAACCGGATAGAACAAGTTTAAACCGGATAAAAACGGATTGAATCGGTTTAAACCTCTTTAAACCGGATAGAACCGGATAGAACCGGTTTAAACCAGTTTAAACCGGATAGAAATGGATTGAACCGGTTTAAACTGGATAGAACCGGATAGAACCTGTTTAAACCGGATAAAACCGGATTGAACCGGTTAAAACCGGTTTAAGCTGGATAGAACCGGATAGAACTGGTTCAAACCGGATAAAACCGGATTGAACCGGTTAAACCAGTTTCAACCGGATAAAACCGGATTGAACCAGTTTAAACCAGATAACACTGGATTGAACCGGTTTAAACCGGTTTAAACCGGATGAAACCAGATTGAACCGGTTTAAACCTGATGAAACTGGATTGAACCCGTTTAAACCAGTTTAATCCGGATAAAACCGAATTGAACCAGTTTAAACCAGATAACACTGGATTGAACCGGTTTAAACCGGTTTAAACCGGATGAAACCAGATTGAACCGGTTTAAACCTGATGAAACTGGATTGAACCCGTTTAAACCAGTTTAATCCGGATAAAACCGAATTGAACCGGTTTAAACCGGATAAAACCGGATTGAACCAGTTTAAACCGGTTTAAACTGGTAGAACCGGGTAGAACTGGTTTAAACCGGATAAAAACGGATTGAATCGGTTTAAACCGGTTTAAACCAGATAGAACGGGATAGAACCAGTGTAAACCAGTTTAAACCGGATGGAACCGGATTGAACCGGTTTAAACCGGACAGAACCGGTTTAAACCGGTTTAAACCGGGTAGAACCGGATTGAACCGGTTTAAACTGGATAGAACCGGATTGAACCGGTTTAAACCGGATAGAACCGGATTGAATGGGTTTAAACCGGATAGAACCGGATAGAACCGGATTGAAGCGGTTTAAACCAGTTTAAATCAGATAGATATGAATTGAACCGGTTTCAACCGGATAGAACCGTATTGAACCGGTTTAAACCGGTTTAAACCAGATAGAACCGGATTGAACCGGTTTAAACCGGATAGAACCGGATTGAACTGGTTTAAACCGGTTTAAACCGGATAGAACAGGATTGAACTGGTTTAAACCGGTTTAAACCGTATAGAACCGGATAGAACCCGTTTAAACCGGATAAAACCGGATTGAACCGGTTAAAACCGGTTTAAGCTGGATGGAACCTGATAGAACCGGTTCAAACCGGATAAAACCGGATTGAACCGGTTAAACCAGTTTCAACCGGGTAAAACCGGATTGAACCAGTTTAAACCACATAAAACCGGATTGAACCGGTTTAAACTGGTTTAAACCAGATGAAACCAGATTGAACCGGTTTACACCAGTTTAAACCGGATGAGACTGGATTGAACCCGTTTAAACCAGTTTAATCCGGATAAAACCGGATTGAACCAGTTTAAACCGGTTTAAACCGGATAGAACCGGATAGAACCGGTTTAAACCGGATAAAAACGGATTGAATCGGTTTAAACCGGTTTAAACCGGATAGAACCAGTTTAAACCAGCTTAAACCGGATAGAACCGGATTGATCCGGTTTAAATGATAGAAGAATAGCCACTCCTGCTCAGTTTTTGTTTCCATTTGTGTGGTATATCTTTTTCCATCCCATCACTTTTAGTCTGTGTTTCTTTATAGGTGAGGTGGGTCTCTTGAAGACAGCGTATAGTTGGTTCTAGCTTCTTTATAGTCAGGCAATCTGTGTCTTCCTAATGGGGAGTTTAGTCCATTTGCATTTATGGTTATTGGTTAATGTTGCTTTTTGCCTGTCATTATATTGCTTTTTATTTAGATGTTTTAAATATCATTTGTTCCTTTTTTCCCCTTTTATTTTTCCCCTTTGATGTTAATTAGATTTTTGAGGTGACATGATTTAACTTCTTTTTCTTTCTTGTTAGTGTTTTGGTTTTAATGATGGGTTTTGCTCTTTCTTGTAAATCCATGAGAGTGATTATCACTTTGCAGTTTCTGGATGCAGGGCTCATTTGAGAATTTCTTGCAGGGCTGGTCATGTGGTACTGAACTCCCATAATGTTTGTCTGTCTGGGAAATACACTACTTCTCCCTCATTTCTAAAGGATAACCTTGTTGGGTATAGAATTCTTGAGTGGGGGCCGGCCCCGTGGCCCACTTGGGAGAGTGCGGAGCTGGTAGCGCCAAGACTGTGGGTTCAGACCCTATATGGGGATGGCCAGTGTGCTCGCGGACAACACCGTTCCAAGGGTTGCGATCCCCTTACTGGTCAAAATAATAATAATAATAATAATAAAAGAAAAAAGGAAAAAGAATTTTTGACTGGAAGTTTTTCCCTTTCAGTATTTTTAATGTATCATCTCATTTTCTTCTGGCATGTAAGGTTTCATTTGAGAAGTCTGCCGTTATTTTGATGGGGACTCCCTTATAGGCGACTTTTAGGAAATATTCTGTCATCACTTTCTTGGCTAGGTTGACAATGACTTTTCATTTCTCCTCCCTTTCTGGAATACCCATGATTTGAATGTTTGTGCACTTGAGGTTTTCTATCCGCTCTCTTAAATTTTCTTTATTTTAAAATTTTTTTTCCCTTTCTTGTCTGCCTGGGTTATTTCAAAAAGACCATCTTCTGGGTCTGAAATTCTTTCTTCTGCTTGCTGTAGCCTGCTGCTCAAGCTTCCTGTTCTGTTTTTTATTTCACTGAATGAATCCTTCCTTTCTAGTTTTGTTACATTCTTTTCAAAAGAATTAATCTCTTTGTAAATGTTCTCCTTCATAACCTGGATATTTTTTCTTGCTTCATCCTGTTCTCTAATTGATTATTCTCTAATCTCTCTGAGTTTTATTAAGATCAGGGCTTGCAATTCCTTTTCAGACATCTCAAGGTTTTCCTGCTTGATGGAGTCTGGAACTTGAGAATCACCATATTCCTTTGGTGGTGTCATATCTTCTTATTTATTTGTACTTCTATTATTTTCATTGGTGTTTGGTCATGTGATAGGACACTTGTTTCTTCTATTACTCTGTAGTGGGCTATGAGGGAACATACTTCCTCCTCTGTTTGTAGGCTGTGGTGGTGACTCTTCTTGTATCGATGCAGTTGAGTGCATGTTTGGCTGCCTTGGCTCCTTTTGGGTCAATGTGCATGCCCCTCTGGGACTCTGGTGGGCGTGGGTGGGCCCGCAACTAAATAGGAGTTTGGCTTGCAGAATCCTGCACTCACTTGGGTGCTGGCTCAGTTGGTATGTGTAAGCCCCTCCAGGGCTCATGCATGTGTGGGTGGGCCTGCAACTGCTTTAAGGAACTGTCTTGCTTTTTATAAATTACAAAAGCAGCCTCCTGTTCAGAAAATTAGGTCTGGGAAAGGTTTCACTTCTCTGTAAACTTGAGCCTGCCAGGTGAAATCCCGTCAGCACTATCCTGTGGCGTCCTTCAGTCTATCCCTTACCTGTTCCCTTTGTTCTTGTTCTTCAGCCATCTTGGGTAAGTGGGGTGAGGGATAGAATTTCCAGCAGGAGTGGTATCAGTAAATTTGCCCACTCTTCAGTAACCTTCATAGAGCCTTTTAGAGCTAAGGATCTACTGTACTATTCCTTAAAGGATAATACTCTAAGAAAGTCCCTTTGATAGCATTATCAGTGTCATAGATTGCAAAGGTCACCTCTGAAGATACTTGCTACAATTCCTCTGCTATGGTGCACAAGCTACAGATAAATTTGTATAAAGTTGTAAACTATTTAATATTTGTTTGTTATACATGAACACTAATGTAGTTATAGTCTTAGCTTTTGGGACTTAGAGAAGTAAATTTAGGAAATCAGTAAGAGTTTTTGCAGCTTTTATCTACTTAAATGAAAGTTGAGGCAACTTTTACTTGATGCAAACCTGGAAGTGTTCAGTGAGAAGAACACACGGTAACTGGCCGCATATACTGCACCGTGCTTTGCACAGTGCCTTCAGCTCTGGGGATATGTGCATGTGACCCTCTGGGAGAAGAGGAGTGTAAATGGACTGTTTTCACATGCTTCTATCTTGCTGGGGTATGTAGTCAACAATTTAGGCACCAAAAAAATGATGTTGGTTTAAACTTAACCTTATTAAAGTGAACAGTGCTTGTTTCTGGCTTGGAAAATCTGGAAATGCAGCAGCTCTGCTCCCAAATGAGCTATGGCCTTGGCCCCAGACACATCACCACACAGCTGGGAGGTGACCCACATTCCAATTGAGGGCAATCCCCATCTCCCCTCGTGACGTGAAATTCACTTGAAGATGTTGAAGCATACTGAGGGGAGCAAAAGCAAAACATTTTCTTTTGCTACTGACACCTTGATCTCTCACACCAAAAGAAATCTTGACAGTGAAGAAACAGTTGAGATGGGAAACTACATTGTGCATGTGCCTCACTGAGGTCGAAAAATATAGCAGAATTTCCTCACATGCTTTCTCCACTGTGTCGCTTCAGACCCTTAGCTTGCAGGTTCACAGAAGAGAAACAGTCCTTGCAGCTGTAGCTGATGGTGAGGATTCAGGACACGGTGGGAGTGAGAGAGGGCCTGGAGCCTGACTTCCCTGAATCCGTCACCAGTACAGAGAAGGGGTATGTCTCACCTGTTCCTTTGCCTGCGGGGAGCCATCCAGTGTGTGCGGTTACTGGACATGGGTATCTGTGGGGTTGGTTGGGATTGTGCAGACTTGATCTCTTGCCCCATATTTTTCATCCCTGTCCTGCTGCGACTTCCATGTGGGTTATTGTGCAAATTCTACCCAGAGGAGCACATTAGCATCATTCCTTTGCTGGAGACCAGATTGTCTGCTCCTGGTTTCTGTGAGCCCCTCTACTGCCACCCAGCGTCCAGCGATGCTGTAGTGCCACAGCCATCCTTGGAGTGAGACAAGACACCTAGTTTCATGCTTTGGGGAAATTAGCCCACTAGGATGTGCTGTTGCTCCCTGTGCCCAAGGGCCCACTTCATTCTAGAGTCAGCTGAACCCCAAACAACTTATTTCCATTGGGAACAGATGGCCAGGCCCGGCAGCAACAGTTTCATCTGGGGCAGTGGCCTGGCCATGGGCAGCTAGCTGTTCCTCCTGCTGCTAAGGTTTAAGCCAGCTGCTGCAGGTGACAGCTTTCCTCCCAACAAGCAGGCCCCAAGGGTGCAGGTGCTGAAGGAAGCTGTGTGGACAGAATGGCGCCCCTCCTGTCCAGTGGACAGATGGGAGGGGACTGGGTGACGCACATCTGATGGTGACGCAGTCAGTGCTACCGGGACGACATCACCGCTGACCAGCAGAGAGCTCAGCAGCTTGCAGGGATGTCTCATCCCTGAAAGGTAGAGCTGCTGTTTTTCTAGAATAGGTTTTTTTTTCCCTTTGGTCACAGAGTTATCCCTTGGCCGCCTGTAAATGGATACACGACACTGTTCACTAAAAAGTGCACTTGCACGTTTACGTCTTAGCTGTGCTCAAACATGAGTTTCTCTTTCACTGCCATTCCAGCAGGGCTGACTCGAGTCCAGCACCGCCGATGTGGTTGCCACTCGCAGTGGGACAGAAGTGCATGCAGGTTCCCGGGGCGGCTGCTGGGTAGAACTTTGGGCATGTTTTGAACATTTTTCCTCAAAGTACAACGGAGGCTTAAATATGTGTCACAGGACACCAGCAGGTAAGCTGTGGGCAACTGACCATTGAGTTCTCCCAGTTATAGAACATTTTATCAATAATTTACTTATTCCTGTTTGTATAGTCTTTAAAGAGTAGGTAAAGGATAATGAAGGTTGGCTTGTAAGAGAAGCAGCAAATTTTATAAAATGCCATCTTCGTGGTTAAGGAAGGCAATTACCTTTTTTAATGTATTACATTAATTTCCTAATAGGTAACTTTAGTCACGTGTCTTGGAAATGTCCCAGCAATAATCTCTTTCTCCCTGAATGAGGGAGAAAATACATCAACTAGTCCAGTCGGGGAAGTTTTAATCTTTCGTGGACGTCTCATTTTGAAGCTTATGATTTGGAGAAATGTCATTGATGTTTTTGAAGTGAGTGTGTATTTGTAACCTGTAACACGGTGATTGTTAAATGTCCCTAAGGTTTGGTTTCAGGTCACATTGCACAGCTTTCCCATGTGCTGTGCATTCAAGGTGCTCTGTTGAGGTTTCTGGAAATGTCTTAGAGCACTTTTTAGAGTTATTTAGAAGTACAATGTTAAAATATTCTCAGAAAAGTTTCTGTTTGTAAGGCAGTGACTGAACTGGTTTTGGTCTCAATTCAATCATGATAGGTTCACTCTTTTCATGACTGCTGGTTGGTTGGCTTCCCGGCTGGTGGTTAGTTATGCACCTCCCTAGGCCAGTAGTTGGTTCACCGTGCCCCTGCTCAATGTCAGAATCCTTTTGACATTGTCATCTAGCACTTCGTCCTTGCTATGCTTTACATGTTCAGCCCTTTCCTGCCCCCTGCACTTCTTCCTTCACAGAAAGTGGACTCGCCAGTTTCACCTAATCTAAATTGTTGGAGCCAGACAAGTTAGATGCTACAAACCTTGCCAACTAAATCTGAATTGTTAAAAAATAAATTTTCAAATACTAATGTAGAGTGATCCCTTAGGTATAAAAACGATCTGATAAAACAATACACATAAAAATGTTAAAATGTTCCTAGCGTGTCCCTATTTTCAATTTTGTCAGACACTGTTATTGCTGTATAGTGCACTTCATTTGAAAACCCGGCTCCCTGAGGCATGTAGCATTTAGAGTTGTGGCTTTTGTAGCATGTGAGCCACAGTCCCCAGGGGACATAGTGGTCTGTGGAGAGACTCGACCACTAATGCCTGGAAATGCTGCCAAGTATGGGGTGCTGTGGGCAGCCTCCTGTGGCTAGAGGCAGGCAGGGTATATGAGGTTGGAAGGGCTCTAGGGGAGAAAAATATGGGATTTGTCTTTTGTGTGAATTACCATTAAAAGGATGGTTAGGACAAAAAGCATGAAAGAAGTTGGAATTGAAGTTAACTTTAATGTCTGTTCACACTGTCTAACTGTCCTAAGATTTGCATCCATGTTGTACTGTTGCAAATTTGTAAAATTAAGGGATTTTATTTGTCGTGTAAAGTGGGGAAACTTTACAGCTCCAAGGTTTTTAGTGAATTGACTGAAAACTGAGGGATAGCTGGAACATGTGTTGAACCCTCCCACTTAGATATTTGGGAGTTTGCAAACTTGCTGCTGAGTGGATAGTTTGAGAAGGACCTGTACCTCTACCACTCACCCTGGGAAACCCTCACCCCACATGGCCCAAGACCGCCTGCAGCCCTCCCTGTACCTGTTGGCATTTCATGCCTTGTCCCACTACCTGGATTTCTATCAGGTATTACACAGCTGCCCAAACCAGCACCGTCCACTGACACACAATCTGCACCCGGGCCTCTGCCTCCCTGAGGGGCTACAGTGCTGATCTTTGAGTTCTGGTGGGTTATATAGGATTATACTGCAGTGGGTTCTTCCTGGCATAGAAAGGTTGAGGGCTTTTGAGATTTATTTTTAGCTTTCAACTACAACCCTAGTTTGAAGTAAAAGCACTATACTGTTTACCACATTAATTGAATTATGACTAGAGTGCTGTAAATGGGGGCATTTATACAGCAGCATTACTGTATTGTTGGCTGCCAACTCTTAGTATGGAAACATGATTGACTTTCCCCATGTTGCAAATTCCTGTCACCTTTCCATATTTCATTAATGGCATCACTTCCAAGTGATTCGTCCAGTAGGACAATGACATGGCATGTGAGACCTCCCCATCCCCATGCTCAGATGTGGTGGCTGCAGAGGTCTGCTTAGGGGGTTGAATGTGCATGTAAGGAGCACTCGTCTGTTTACTCTTCCTGAGAAGACTTTTGAAATTCAAGAGTGCAAAAAAAATTCTTAGGTGCCATCCTACATCTACATAGGGGTTTTTGTTTGTTCATTTTTGGTAAAATGAAGTTTGTCCTTCAGTTTTAAAGCTCAGCTGAGGAGGAAGTTGAGTCTTTGACTATGGAATTTGTTGGTTGAAGTCAAGGCTTTAATATAGTAATATAATAAAGCATTTTTCTTTTGAAATAAGCCATAGTCACTGTCATAAACACCGCTGGCAGCCCTTAATTACACTTCTTTTTTGAATTTTAAGGTTTTTAAAATCCTTTTCTCTCAATGTATTTTTTTCAGTGATGCCTAGTAAGCTCCTGCTAGTTAAGGGTGGGCGTGCTTTGAGGCCTGTTCTCCTGTGTCACCCGCACACCTGCGCTCTCTCTCTAGACGCAGCCAGGAAGGCAGACGGAAGAGCAGAGAAGGCAGCGGTGGCCTCGGCCTCAGAGAGAACAGCCCGCCTGGGCTGCTTGGTGGGCAAACGACCATCGCTGAGATGTCTTGCTCCAAAGAAGTCTCCTCCTTTTGCTAATGTGGCAGCAGCCAAACTGGCCATTGAAAAGTCACCCTCTGGCTTCAAGGGCACCATCCCCAAGAAGCTGTGGCTCTCAGCCACCTCGTCAGGCGGTGCTTCTGCTCTCAGACAGACGGCCACTTCCAAACAGTTCCCTGCATCTGCTGCTTTGGTTGGAGCCATCGGAAAGCTGGTAGCAACTTCTCTTCCTGTGGCCTCTCCAGTCCCAGGACACCTCAGGACCTGGAGCCCTGCCCAGTCACAGCCCAATTCACAAATTCGGCAGAATATAAGACGCTCCTTGAAAGAGATCTTGTGGAAAAGGTGGGCTGTTGTCCTTGGGTTTTATCTGTGCAAGCTCTTCCAGGTATAGCGTGATCATTTTGAGATTGCCCCACTGTTTAAAAAATGCAATATATCCAAATACAAAGGGTTTATGTGGTTTCTTTTTCACTCCATTCAGAGCCAATGACAGTGATGACTTAATCATGAGAGAAAACAAAGTTAGGAAACATCGCCCTTCATATGGACAAGGAAATGCTTAACCTGTTTCAAGTTACAGGTATTCACTACATGAGGAAATACGACAGCCTCCTGTTCAGCCTCAAGGTTCCTAAAAATCAGGTGTGTGTGATCTCTATGTACTGCAGTATTCCTGACGCAGAAGTAGACTTGGTGTCTGCGTTCTATTAGCTGAGTTTCACAGTAATGCATCAAACAGCATTTGCAACATTTATATTCTTTCTGTGAAAGTTAAAAAGTATTTTCATCCTCTGTGACACTTCTGTATGCCCCCATGTTCTTGGTGTTATTTGAGGATCTTTCTGTTCCCTACCTTAAGTGGAGTCTTGTCAGGGATCTCACTGGCTCCCCTGAAGTTCATCTTTTATTTCACCAGATTAGCCTCTTCTAAACATTGTAGTGCCAAATTACATGCCCGTCCCTTCATTGGCTCTAAAGGAAAGTACAGATTCTTTAATCTAGAATACGGCTGTGTCCATATTCTGGCTTCAGACAACCTTTTCTGCCTTATTTTCTTCTCTCTCATCACCTGAGTGAGCCTGACAATTTGGGCTACTTTGCAGTAATCATAAGGAGCAGCCCCTCCAGTTCTCCCCATTTGGACGGGTGCTGAGGGTAGTTCAGTCCTCATAGCAGCCGTCTGGTTGTGGGTGTTCTCCTGTGTTCAAAATGGAAAGGAACTCTGAAAAGGCTGAGCTGCACACCTGGTACAGCCTCTTGCTTCCTGCCACCAGGGATCACAGTCTTCTGGTCCTCTGTGTCACCCTCTGAGCTCTTAGCTGTGTAGTACAACCAGGGTCAGATGCTCTGCATGTCATTATGGTTAACAGCCCTTTAGCACAAGTCATTTCTTCCTGTCTGTATTCCTAACACTGTATCTTTCTGACCTGTATTCCAAATTGTGAACATGATTTTGTTTTTCCTGAGGAGGTGACTTTTTTTTTAAAGAAGAATCAGTGCAGCATGGGCCTTGCTTGAGTCTGACACCCATGTTTTCTGGGCCTCCATTTGCTCTCAGCTGGGCAGCCTGGTGCATGCTCCCAAGGGGCTATTTGGGGAGGCAGGTGAGGTCACAACTCTTCAGGGCTCAGTGCAGTGTTGCCCTCCATTGAAAGCTTCAGTCTTTGTCCTGTGGCCCTTGAACCTCCAGGCAGAGCTTCTTGTGCTGCTTTGTTGTTTCAGTAGCCTCCACATTAACACACTCAGATATCGTTTGAATGAATGAATGAATGAATGAATGATGTTTCTTTATAGGGACTCTTCTGTTGTTATTTCTGTGAAGAAATCTCTTTGGCAAAACTTGTGAGAATGAAGCCAGAAGAACTTGGATGTAAGGAAATTTCCCTGTGTAAAGAAAAACCGATGAAATCTGTGAGTACTGTCTTAGAATGGCTGCTTCAGATACCAGGTACTTAACTTTACCAGAAATAAGATAATAGACTGCATGAGTGATGTGCTCTCCTCATGGAAAACAAGGTGTAGGCCTTGATTTTTGTCTTTTTTTATTTTAGGTGATAGATTCCAGAACTAAATTGTGTAATGAAAGCAAAATGACTGACATTAAATAGGAAACCATTCCCAATATAAAAGATTCCACAGCCATGTCAGACTTAGATGTGAGCATTTGGTATTTTCAGGGTTCACAAAGGATAGAGTAAAATTTATCCATTCCAAATGTTTTTAGGTATCTTAAATTATTAGGCAGGATACTGAGCTTATAACAAATATATATAATTTTATTAATTCTCAAGTACTTGTATCCAGTGATCCTTTTTTTTTCTTCTAGTGGCTCTTAATCACATCAAACTTTTTTCATGTGTGCTAATTTGGAAATGGCATTGGAAAATAAATTACCTACTCATTTTTTTTTCTTCGAGGAACAGCAAGAATCAGTACAAGCTGTCCCTGAAAAAAGCCCCTCCCCCCTTCTGGACATCCTTAACAGTTTGTTGAAAGACACAAGTCCCCATCAGGTGCATGTTTTTAATCTAAATCGTAAAATCTGTACAGGTGATTACCTGCTCATGAGCACGCTGTACTCTTGGATGTGTCAGATTTCTCACCATGTCTTTCCTCATCTACCTCAGGTCAGATTTCCTCATCAGAAGATGAGCCACCTCTGGAATTCTTGGACTTTCAAGATGGCGGTGGCTGCGGCCGCTGGCGCGGAGTAGCTGAGGTGGAAAAGGCAGCCACTGGGCCTCAGGCAGCCGGGAAACTTGTGGACCTTCCTCTTGCCATCTCTTAAGGGAGGACCGCTGCTGCTGGCCAGTCTTGGGGGGTGACCACCACTTTGCCCTCGGCAGGAGAGGCTGCCTCAATTACAGGCAACAGCTTTGAAGTGTGGAGCAGGAAAAGAACTGTTTCTTAGCTGCAAAAGCGAGTCTCGAAACAGGGAACACAGCGCCAGGGCTGCTGTGGATGCAGCCAGGATCCCGGAGGCCGGGGAGGCACTGAAGGCGGCCAGCTGCCCTATTCAGGATTCGAGGTTTCAGGCCGGCATTAAAGAAGATTCCTGGGAGTGCCCGAGCCGCACCACGACTGAACAGCCCGAGGCGGCAATGGCCGAGAACGGGAAAGGCGACAAACCAGAGACAGAGAGTGAGCACCCGACCTGGCACAACCCTGTGAGTGACCCCTGGACCAGTCCTGCGGGCAGCAAACGCCCACCCGGCTCCCACCTGCATCACCAGGCCACTCACCGCCCCAGGGCAGCCTCCATTTTCCCAGGTCCAGGCAGCTCCGCACCGCTCGGCCGGCACTGAGCCGTCCCACTTGCTTGGCCCGGCATGGGGCTTTCCGGAGCCTGCGGACCAGCCTACCCTCCCACTCCCTCCGTGGTTCTCTGGCGGGTTGGTTGCATGGGGCGTCCCCGGCCAGTGTTGGGAGGGCAAGGAAGTATGGGTGAGCCGACTGCCACTCCACCACACCCTGGACTCCGGCCCCCAGTAAACTTCCTGTTACTGGGAGGCAGATACCATCTCTGCGGTGACCAGTTTGGAAAAAAGCCTAGCCAATTTCTGGTTGGGAATAGTGTGGTAGGAGAGTTCCCAGGTCCGCTTGAACCTGCCGGAGAGCTGGCTACAGGCGGGCGCTAGACTTGGTTTATACCGGGGGGATACAAAGGTGAACAAGACCCGAGAAAGATCTACACAGTGCTACAAAGGCACCCAGAGCGACCGGTCGTCTGTGCCTAGCAGAAACCTGGTAGACTTCCTGGGCGAGGCGGTGCTGAGCAGGGTCTTGAAGGCCCAGCTGATAGACGAGTGTTGCAGAAGACACGCCCCAGCCCAGCACAGTGCGCACAGAGGGGGGAGATGTGCGGCCAGGGAGGTGGAGACTTGACAGAAACCACACACCCGATGGGGTCGCCACTGCACGATCCAACAGCCTGGGCCAGAGCACACGGAAAAGGGAGAAGTCCTGCACAGGAAGTAAAAGCTCAACAGCGATCACACACCCTGTGGTACGTGATCCACCAGCCCAGCAGAGTCCAAGCTGACCAGAAAGGTGGCTCCCCGGAGAAGCCCAAGACGCGAGGCAACCACACACACAAGGCACTAGAAGCCAACTCAGCAGCCACAGAGGTAGCCATACGAAATTGGCAACCACAGCAACATCCTAGTTATTCATTAGTCTCAAACTGGTGGACTGTGAAACCCCCTGCCACAATGAATAAACATCAAAAAAAAGATACCAGAAATACAAAAAATCAAGAAAGTACACCACCAAAAGTTAATAAATCTCAAACTCTAGATCCCATAGAACAAGAAGCCCTTGAAATGACTGACAAGGAATTTCGAGTGATAATTCTAAGGAAACTGAATGAGATACAAGAAAACACAGCTAGACATCATGATGAAATGAGGAAAAGTATACAGGATCTGAAAGAGGAAATGTACAAAGAAATCAATGTCCTGAAAAAAAATGTAGCAGAACTTGCTGAACAGAAGAAGTTATTCAGCGAAATAAAAAACACAAAGGAGAGTTTAACCAGCAGGCTTGTCGAAGTTGAAGAGAGAACCTCTGAACTTGAAGATGGGCTGTTTGAAATAACACAAGCAGACAAAAAGAAAGAAAAAAGAATCAAGGACATGGAAGAAAATCTGAGAGAGATATCAGACAACCTTAAGCGCTCAAATATCCGAGTCATGGGTATTCCAGAAGGGGAGGAAAATGGAGATTCCATTAAAAATGTATTCAAAAAAATAGTGGCAGAACACTGCCCAGGTATAGGAAAAGCCACACATCTTCAGATCCAGGAAGCTCAACGATCTCCAAACGTATTCAACCCAAAAAGGCCTTCTCCAAGACATGTCATAGTCAAATTGGCAAAACTCAGAGACAAAGAGAGAATCTTAAAAGCTGCAAGAGAGAAGCGTCAAATCACCTATAAGGGAGCCCCAATCAGGCTAACATCAGACTTTTCATCACAAACCCTAAAAGCTTGAAAGGAATGGGATGATATTTTCAAAATACTAAAAGACAAAGATTGCCAGCCAAGAATACTTTACCCTGCAAGGCTATCCTTCCGAAATGAAGGACAAATAGTATATTTCTCAGACAAACAAAAACTGCAGGAGTTCACTACCACACGACCACCCTTACGAGAAATCCTCAAGGGAGTACTGGGTTTGGTTCTTGAAAAATAACTACCACTGCCATAAAAACCCAAGAAAAATCAAAACCCACTAGTATAATAAAAATGGCATTCATGAAGAGAAAACAAGCAAACAAAAACGCTATCTACAACCTAAGGAACCAACAAACACAACAACCAAACAGTAAATCAGAGAGCAAGGAACAAAAAACACCTAAGACAACCAAACAACCAACAAAATGCTAGGAATAAATCAACACCTTTCAATAACAACTCTTAATGTAAAAGGCTTAAATTCCCCAATCAAAAGACACAGACTGGCTGACTGGATCAAAAAGGAGGACCCAACTATATACTGCCTGCAAGGGAACCACCTCACCCATAAAGATTCACACAGACTAAGAGTGAAAGGATGGAAAAAGATTTACCATGCAAACAAAAAAGAAAAACGAGCTGGAGTAGCTATTCTTATATCTGACAAAATAGACTTTAAACTAAAAACCATAAAAAGAGACAATGAGGGACACTACTTAATGATAAAAGGACTGATCCATCAACAAGACATAACAATCATAAATATGTACGCAACCAATGTTGGAGCAGACAGATTTATAAAACAAACTCTATTAGACCTAAAGAAGGAAATAGACACTAATACCATAATAGCAGGGGACCTGAACACCCCACTGTCAATATTAGACAGATCATATAGGCAAAGAATCAGTAGAGAAACACAAGATCTAAACAAGACTCTAGACCAATTGGAATTGGCAGATATCTACAGAACATTCCACCCAACAACCTCAGAATATTCATTCTTCTCATCAGCACATGGATCATTCTCCAGGATAGATCACATATTAGGTCACAAATCAAGTCTCAATAAATTAAAAAAAGTTGGAATTATCCCATGTATCTTCTCAGACCACAGTGGATTAAAACTAGAACTTAATAACAAACGAAACTCTGGAAACTATACAAACACATGGAAATTAAACAGCATTCTACTTAATGACATATGGGTCCAAGAAGAAATCAAGCAAGAAATCAAAAAATTTATTGAAACTAATGAAAATAATGATACATTATACCAAAACCTGTGGGATACTGCAAAAGCAGTATTAAGGGGGAAATTTATTGCATTAAACGCTCACCTCACAAGAATGGAAAGATGGCAAGTGAACAACCTAACACTTCACCTTAAAGAACTAGAAAAACAAGAACAATCCAAACCTAAAGTTAGCACATGGAAAGAAATCATTAAGATCAGAGCAGAACTAAATGAAATTGAAAACCAAAAAACAATTCAAAAGATCAACGAATCAAAAAGTTGGTTTTTTGAAAAGATAAATAAAATTAACAAACTATTAGCATGGCTAACAAAAAAAAGAAGAGAGAAGACTCAAATAACAAAAATTAGAAATGAAAAAGGCAATATTACAACTGATTCATCTGAAATACAAGGAATCATTCAAGACTACTATAAAAAACTATACGCCAACAAATTTGAAAATCTGGAGGAAATGGATAAATTTCTGGACACACACAAGCTCCCAAAACTGAACCATGAAGACGTAGAAAATTTGAACAGACCAATAACAATAAAGGAGATTGAAGCTGTTATCAGAAGGCTCCCAACAAAGAAAATCCCAGGACCAGATGGATTCACAGCAGAATTTTACCAAACATTCAAAGAGGAATTGACACCAATTCTTTACAAACTATTCCAAAAGATTGAAATGGACACAAATCTCCCAAACTCATTCTATGAAGCAAACATCATCCTGATACCAAAACCAGGTAAAGATATAACCAAAAAAGAAAACTACACGCCAATATCCTCGATGAATATAGATGGAAAAATCCTCAGTAAAATACTAGCAAACAGAATACAGCAACACATACGTAAAATTATTCACCACGACCAAGTGGGATTCATCCCAGGGATGCAAGGTTGATTCAACATACGCATAATTGTGATACACCATATTAATAAACTCAAACACAAGGACCATATGATCATCTCTATAGATGCTGAAAAAGCATTAGATAAAATTCAGCACTCATTCTTGACAAAGACTCTCTATAAGTTAGGTATAGAGTGGAAGTATCTCAACATAATTAAAGCCATATATGCCACACCCACTGCCAATATCATCCTGAATGGGGAAAAGCTGAAAGCTTTTCCTTTAAGAACAGGAACTAGACAAGGATGCCCACTCTCACCACTCCTATTCAACATAGTGTTGGAAGTACTAGCCAGAGCAATCAGAGAAGAGAAGGAAATAAATGGCATCCAGATTGGAAAAGATGAAGTCAAACTGTCCCTGTTTGCAGATGACATGATCCTATATATCGAACAGCCTAAAACCTCTACAAAAAAACTCTTGGAATTGATAAATGATTTCAGCACAGTAGCAGGATACAAAATCAACACACAAAAATCAGTAGCATTTCTTTTCTCCAATAGTGAACATGCAGAACGAGAAATCAAGAAAGCCTGCCCATTTACAATAGCCACCAAAAAAATAAAATACTTAGGAAGTGAGTTAACCAAGGAGGTGAAAAATCTCTATAATGAGAACTACAAACCACTGCTGAGAGAAATTAGAGAGGATACAAGAAGATGGAAAGATATTCCATGTTCTTGGATGGAAGAATCAACATAGTGAAAATGTCCATACTACCCAAAATGATATACAAATTCAATGCAAAGCCCATCAAAATTCCAAGGACATTTTTCTCAGAAATGGAAAAAACTATCCAGTCATTTATATGGAACAATAAAAGACCACGCATAGCCAAAGCAATGGTGAGCAAAAAAAAAAAAGCTGGAGGCATAACACTACCTGACTTTAGGCTATACTACAAAGCTATAATAACCAAAACAGTATGGTACTGGCATAAAAACAGACACACTGACCAATAGAATAGAATAGAGAATCCAGAAATCAACCCACACACTTACTGCCATCTGATCTTTGACAAAGGCACCAAGCCTATTCACTGGGGAAGGGACTGCCTCTTCAGCAAATGGTGCTGGGATAACTGGATATCCATATGCAGGAGAATGAAACTAGATCCATACCTCTCACCGTATACTAAAATCAACTCAAAATGGATTAAGGATTTAAATATACACCCTGAACCAATAAAACTTCTTAAAGAAAACATAGGAGAAACACTTCAGGAAATAGGACTGGACACAGACTTCATGTACACGACCCCAAAAGCACGGGCAACCAAAGGAAAAATAAACAAATGGGATTATATCAAACTAAAAAGCTTCTGCACAGCAAAAGAAACAATTAACAGAGTTAAAAGACAACCAACAGAGTGGGAGAAAATATTTGCAAAATATACATCTGACAAAGGATTAATATCCAGAATATACAAGGAACTCAAACAACTTTACAAGAAGAAAACAAGCAACCCAATTAAAAAATGGGCAAAAGAGCTAAGTAGGCATTTCTCTAAGGAAGATATACAAATGGCCAACAGACATATGAAAAAATGCTCAACATCACTCAGCATCCGGGAAATGCAAATCAAAACCACACTGAGATACCACCTAACCCCAGTTAGGATGGCTAAAATCCAAAGACTCTGAACTATAAATGCTGGCGAAGTTGCGGAGAAAAAGGAACTCTCATACATTGTTGGTGGGACTGCAAAATGGTGCAGCCTCTATGGAAAATGGTATGGAGGTTCCTCAAACAACTGCAGATAGATCTACCATACGACCCAGCTATCCCACTGTTGGGAATATACCCAGAGGAATGGAAATCATCAAGTCGAAGGTATACCTGTTCCCCAATGTTCATCGCAGCACTCTTTACAATAGCCAAGAGTTGGAACCAGCCCAAATGTCCATCATCAGATGAGTGGATACGGAAAATGTGGTATATCTACACAATGGAATACTACTCAGCTATAAAAACGAATGAAATACTGCCATTTGCAACAACATGGATGGACCTCGAGAGAATTATATTAAGTGAAACAAGTCAGGCACAGAAAGAGAAATACCACATGTTCTCACTTATTGGTGGGAGCTAAAAATTAATATATAAATTCACACACACACACACACACAAAACCGGGGGGGGGGGAAGAAGATATAACAACCACAATTACTTGAAGTGGATACGATAAGCAAACAGAAAGGACATTGTTGGGGGGGAGGGGGGAGGGAGAAGGGAGGGAGGTTTTGGTGATGGGGAGAAATAATCAGCCACAATGTATATCGCCAAATAAAATTTTAAAAAAATAAAAATAAAAAAATAAAGTAATTCTTGAAGGGAAAAAAAAAAAAAAGAAGAAGATGAGCCACCTGTGAAAAACAGAAATTGTTGGCTTCTGCTAAGAAGGAAGACTTAAAATCCAAGTGTGTCAGCTCTCCATCTGATCCAGTTCCTAACTCAGCTGATGAAGAGATACCAGGAACTCTACCCAGAAATGCTCCTGAGCCAGACCTGGAAAGCACTTCTCATCCAGACCTGGAGAGAAAGTATTTCCCTGGGACCCCAGGAGATGTCTATCGTGAGCTCTCCCCACTGGAAGGCCATGGGGATGGAGTGGTCACCACTGTCACTATGTCCGCTGGGACTCCAGGACTGCTCCAAGTGGGTTGTGCACAGTCACGGCCCCATGGCAGCCCATTCAGCCAGTGCCCACGTGGTAGGAACCAAACAAGACACACTGATGCCAGCTTTGACTTCTGTGATGGTGCCCAGGTTCATACTGTCTAAGCCGTCCTTATCCCCTGACCCAGGACACTTGTCAGTTCCATCACGGAATATCAGACGTGTACTTCAGGTATGTCTGAAAGAGTCAAGGAAGTTTTATTTCTTTTAAACTAAGGAGCAGAAAGGAAACTGGTGATTTCAACTCTGAATTTTACTCAGAAACACAATTCAGTTTATTTTTCTTTGACCAAAATGTCTGTTTATACCATTGTGATTAAAGCGTTTAGTTGGCAAAAGTGAGCTCCCAAAACTTGTAGGAGTCCACTTTTACTTTTAAACACACAGCCTTCATTCTTTGGAAATTCTCATTGTACACAGAGAGATTTACTTATTTTTCATGGTTTTGTTTTACAGTGTCTCAGAGTCACGTTCCTCTCCAAAAGGAGATATGACCCACTTTCTATCTCAACTCAGCAGTGTTTGGAAAGGATTTCTTAACATAAAAAGTGTAGCAAAATTCATCACTAAGGCATATCCTTTATCTGGGTGTTTTGATTATCTCAGTGAGGTTAGCACCAAAAGTGTGTATGTGCGTGTGCTTGTGTGTATGTGTCTTTCACAGGAGTTCCTCTACTACAGACGACATGTGACACTCTTACGCTGGCTGCCTGGGTACTTAAGTACCTCTGAAGGCAAGATAATGGTTGCCACAATGGGTCAGCAGGTTATGCAGTTTGCACGGAGCAGAAATTTGTCTGAGCAGTTGGGAAGCCCAGTGATCTGTTTAGCAGTGATCTGCTTAGCAAGGGCATTTACCAGACATGTGTGCCCAGCCACCAGCAAGGCCAGGAGTCTGTAACCTGTATAGTGTGGGTGGCAAGTGTAACCCCCTGACAGGTCCTTTATTTTTCAAAGTTAACAAACATGGCACTAGAATTTATGACCTTAGAAAGGAGTGGGAAGTCAGTTATCCTGGTAATAACTGAATCATTACTGTATGTGTGTGTGTTCATAAAAGATAAAATAAAAATGTTGGGCAGTAGTTTCTAAACAGTCCTGTTTGTCAGAAGGTTATTATACCACCTTTGGGTTTGGGAGCTCATAATCCTGGATGGTAGTTCACCAGTCAGTATCTAGTGCAGTTATCACCATTTTCCTTGGAATAGTTGTTTTCTTGAATTTTGGATAGTTTGGTGCCTTCATGTTACTACATTAGTCTCTTTTTGAACGCTAGAGTTTCACAGGTTATTTACTCAAAGTACTTTTTATTTAGGACTTGGGAGGATCGCACCGGAGATGGTTTGGGATTATGTTGGTGAACTCAAGTCTTCTGTGTCTAAGGTATCTGCTTATAGTATAGTCTCTGCAACAATGGAGCATAGAGCTTATTTAAACATCATTTTTAACATGTCATTTTGATGGTTAACACTTGAAATGTCAGCCTGTAACTTACTAGATACTTTCAGGTGAATGTTAAAATAAGTTAACATAGTTACATTCCTGTGTGGCGGTGTGTTTGAGAAATACAATGATAGAAGTTTTTTTTTTTTTTTACTGTAATCACATATATATGATTACATTTTAGTTTAAAAATGTATAAACTTTATTTCCTTATTTTTATTTATTTATTCTTTTTATGATTGAAGGAGTAGAATGGGAATTTGGAGGTGATCTGGCAAAGGGCACTCAGCCTGGGCTCTTGAGAGGGTTTTGGTTTTCTGGGAACCCCTGAGATTTAGCTACAGCTGCGTGTGTCTGTATGTACAGTTTTCCATCAGATTCCCAAAAGGGTTTAGACCCTGTGCCTAGTTAAACCCTGACGTGTGGAGACACACAGGTAATGGCTGCAGATTGTGCAGCTGCTCACCATGCCTGCAGCCACTGTGCGTGCGGTGAAGCTCACTGTGCTCCAGATGTGGCTAAGCCTACACCTTACATGGCCTGTCCCTCTCACAGGAGAGCTCTCTGAAATCAAGGCTGTGAGTAGAAGTCATTTTAAAGGGTCTCCTGCTGAAACCAAGATTTGAGTCGGGCATTCAGATGCTTGATTGTGTATTTCTTTTACTACTTCATTATTTCAAATGTTAATGTTGGACAATAAGGCTATGAAAATCAAAATCAGAATCACTAAAATCTCCTATTTCAGGCTGTACTTTTGAGGTCTGGGGACAAACTTTAAAGCAGATGTTTTCCTCACATGGCCACAGGTGAAGACTCTTCCCTGTCCTCTATTTGCATTGTAGGAGCTCTGTCTGATCCGCTTTCACCCCCTGACAGAGGAGGAAGAGGCTGCCTATGCTTCTCTCTACTCCTACTTTAGCAGTCGTGGCTGTTTTGGTGTTGTACCTAATAAGACCAGGCACATCAAGAACCTCTACCTCATCCCACTGGGTGCTGAGGACCCTATTCCATCCCCACTCTTGCCTTTTGAGGGAAAAGGTAAGTGCCAACTTTCTGGGTGGCAGGTAGGAACGTCTGATACCCACACATATTCTCCACTGACATGGAGTCCTGCTGAGTTGTCACAAGATAGATCTGTCAGAATTGTGAAATACAGATGAAGCCATGTTTAGCAGTAGAATTCATTGTGTAGGATACAGGAGTGTGACACTAGGAGTGCCCCTTGTTAGTAGCATAAATCATCCCAGAAAAGTTTTATATGGAGGAAAAAGCCCATGGCTCACAATCAGCCTGTCATGGCCTCAGACCAGTGGGTTGACCAATTGCTCAGGGTCAGTGGAGAGGAAAGGCAGTGCTTTCTATCTGCTTCTGTCATATTCTTCTCTCTAAATGGGATTCGTGTTCTTATTCTCAGCCCTGGAGTAAGCAGATGTCAATAAGTAACTTTCTTCCTCCTGAGGTCACTTCTGTAATGCGGATTAATTTCTAGCACATACAAAAAATAGTGATATAGAAAAATATTTCTAGAAATGGTTACTTTTATGACTACTGCTCAAATTTTATTAAGTTATTTCATCTTTGGTAAATTGCTTTTTGTTTGCTTCTCCTTAGAAAGTACTGTGGAAAGGGGTTATTTATAAATGAACCTAAAAGACTATTTCAGATTTGTCAGGGATTGAGGGTGATTCCAATGGGGGCAGGTCTGTTAGTGTCCAGTTTTCTTTGCCCCTCAGAGGAAATTGATGTGACTTCAATTAGTAAATTGGCACCAGGTGCCTAAAATGGAGTGTTCTTGGCCACGAAGTCCAAAGAGGATTGCTCTTATCTGAAAGCTGATGTCTCTGACACATGACAAGTGCTCTTAAGGGTGTTTTGTCATAGCGGTGGCAACTGAACACTTTGAGCACTGACTGGTGCTGCCTAGACCCTGCGCCTTTGTCCCCATCAACAGCTGCATCCACACATCACCTAAGCCAGCTGGGATACTGTAGGGGTCCCTCCACATCCTGGGCTTGTGTTGGGGGCTGGAATCCATCACCCCCAGCATGGCCCACGCACCGACTGGAGCCCACTCTTAACACCTGGCATGGACTTGGCTTGTGCCGACATTTTGGAATTAAATGCCCATAGAGGTATTGATTGGTATCAGTATGTACCCCTTGTCCTAGGTTTCTTTTCCCATACCTGTGGCCTAATTCTAACCACTGAGTCTGAGGCTAGACCTTCCACCATGAACTCTAGGGACACAGACATAGAGCTAAAAAGTCTTCGTATACACTGTACACGCTGGTGTTTTGGAGGGCATCAGGTGGGGGTGTCGCCTCTGTGGAAGTGCAGGATGGCACATTTTAAATGCAGCGGGTCTTTCAATATCTCACCTACCTACTTGCTTATTTTCACACACTTTATGAATTGTAAACCTCACAGCAGCCCTCACATGGGAGATGGGTAAGTAGCATCCTGTGCCCAGCACTGCCCAGCTGGTGCCCGGCCTCCCATAGGGCTGCCTCCTCCCTGCTGCAGCCAGTGTGGCCTCTGCTTCTGCACTTTCTTGGGACACATGCTCCTCTCTGGAGGTTAACACTCATGATGCAGGAGCTGCCAAAATGGGGTGAGCCCAGAGAGTTGCCCCCGGGAAACCTGGTCCTCCGGTCCTCTCTTGCTCCTCCCCTAGATGTGGGGCACAGTTGGGGTGCTCATGTGGCCCTTTGCCCTCATTTGTTTGGTATTGTCATGCTGGACACACCTGTCTTACAGCAGTGTAGAGCATCATTAAATTTGAGACAAGTCCCTTCATCTCAGTAAACATTGCTTCTAAGGTCCAAGATAGACAAGTGAATTTTATTGTTTTTTCCATGAATATAAGTTATTGTTTTATGGTTTCTCCTAGGAATATAAGTTATTTCCAAGGTGCCAGTTATATTTCAAATATTCATGCAACTGTAACATAACATAAATATGTGAGTGAGGTGATAAGATTTGACTATTTCAAGATAGGGGCACGCATTTTGGGACAGCCCTATTTAAATTTAAAATCTGGGAAGATTGCTGGGAATGTTCAAAACTGTGGAGCTTTAGTAGATCATTTCCCAGTGTGTGCAGATGAGATAGGCGAGAGTTGAAAGTATCTAAAAATACTAGCTGCTTATTAGATGCCAATCTCCAGATAGCTTGCTGTTTTCAAGACCAACATAAATATTAAGTAACCTCACCTATGAATATGACAACAAAGGTTAAAGCCAGCTTGCCATGGCTGGGATATACTAATTCTTTTCATCAATAAGCATATTAGGCTTTTAAAAGATAGTTGGAGTGAAGCACCTTACAGAGCCTGGGGACCGTGTCTTCCTGGGTTTAACACAATGGTTAACCCAGCATATGCAGTTGATTCATGCAAGAAACTTGATTTGTGCAAGAGCCCTGATGTAAAGCCTTTAGAAGTTGAGACTTTCCCTGAGTGAGGTGGTCCCTGGTGACTTCCCCATGCAAAGACCCCCCAGTCCCTGCCATCTGGTGCCCCACTCCCACCCTGGCCAAGCCCACTCCTACTTCTGCTCCTGAGACCAAGTTCTGTAGGGCGATGCCTGGTTTCCAGAGCTGCCCCACAGACAGAACTTCAGCTATGACTCAGTAGATCCGAATGTGCTCAGCACTTAAACCTGTACTGAATCTCTGGGACCATCTGCAGCAGAGATACTTGGTTCACAAAGGACATGATAGCCGATTTAACAATTGACCAAACCCCAGAACTGTGGATTTAAATTAGCTATAAAGTATTCAGTCAACAGCTATTATGGTGAAAGAAGTACTATTTGAAGTTAAAATATCCTTAATGAATGCTAATTAGTAAATTAACTTGATGAGTTGCTCTTCGCATTGGCCAAGCAGGAAATTTTGGAAGTGCTGTTCAGTGTGGTGGCCAGACGCCAGAGTCTATCCCCTCCTTTGCCTTTTCTTTTGCTGACACACTGCTGTTACCAGATGGGGCAGGAGGGGACGTTTTGACTGAAAGTTCTCATGAGAAGAGGGTGGTATGGTACTAGGATACGTTGTAATCACAGCTCACCCGTGGGTGCCTTCAACACGAACCTCTTACACAGCAGCCTGTGAAGCAGGAGACCCTTAGAACACCTTTAAGTAGGGAGGGGAGCAGAGCGGTGTCAGCCTGCAGAGGCCGGGTTGTCCCAGCTAAACCTGGTGTCCTCCTCCTAAGTGGCGGGCGGGACATCCACCTGCCCTCGAGTGCTCAGCTGTCAGGAATCAATGCCGTACCGGAATTTTGGAAGAATAACAGCAAACATATTTAGAACTATGAGAACAACCCTGTGAAGTGATGTGTGATCATCTCTAAATCACAAAAAGAGCAGGACAATCTTTGCACTGGTTGAAATTGTAAGAAAAAAGTGTGATTACCTCTTTAATATGCGATGTTATCTGTAAATTGAATGTACGCAGTTTGACTGATTGTATCTTTATGCTGTTGAAACAAATATTCTGCCCTTTTTGAATCATTTTTCTGTAAGTTACTGTTTTGTGACTTGGCTGTTTAGTTAGTTCCCCTTTGGGAATTCTTGACTTAGTGTGAGTGTGGGGGTGGGGGGTCATTATGGGAACGTTAGCATTCCTGATGTAAGTTGTCCCAACTCAGAATGTTTGGGGTAACCCTTTCTTAACAAATACCTATTTTGTAAACTAATGCTGTGCCCTGAAGCTCCCAGGCTGTCTCTGTATGACCGTCCTTCCCCACCAGTGTGCTGAATGCCTCGGCGCTTTACTTAAGCACAAGCCCCGTGTCTACAAAGACTTGAGCATTAGCAAGTTTTTAATAAATTAATGCTAATTGAATTCTTTCCTAAGCCTAAATCATCTACTTTAGCTATTTCAGTCAGCATTATTGTTTCATTCCTTGTAATTCTGGTACCAGAAACTAACTCTTTATTGATCATTATGATCCTATTGGTCATTGCAAATTGAGTTGAATTGGTCATTAATCAAACATCTAATATTAGTATGTTTAGTTTAACTTATATGTTGCAACTCATAAGTGAAATACAAAAAGGGCTGTTACCTTCTGGATATGTAGCAAGAGGTACATAAGAGCACGTCTGAGGTGCGTTTGTTTAAAAGACACGCTGGTCCACATGCACTTTTGATCCCTGCAGGTTAACAATGTTAGTCTTTGCTGTAGTGGCCTTCCCGCCGCCTCCACCATGCTATTGCTTTAGCATTGTGTGTAATTTTTTTATAAAACATGTAACACATTCTGACCATTCGGGTGAGTTTACTCATGAATTGGGCCCTTGGTTCTGTAGTTGCTGGCTAGGGCGCTAATCCCTCCCTTTCAGTGGCCACCGTCAGGACTAGGCAGGCCTGGTGGTGCCTTCATGGGATGGGAACCATTCAGTCTTTTCAATAAGCTTCTCAAACACTTGGCTTTATTTTGCCACAGAATTTTCCAATGGAAGCCCTTAAAAAATTTACCTCTGAAGGATGAAGACTGGATTTAGATTCTAAAATTCACACAAATATTTTGTTTTTCAGGTCTTGAGTCACCATGTCCAAATATAATCCTTGGGTTAATAATCTGTCATAAAATAAAATGTCCTTCAAGTGCCAGAGAGTTAGACAAGATTGAGAAGAAATGGCCCCAACTTCAACAGGAAAAAGTGGACGTTTCCATCTACCCCGAGATAACCACAGCCCCGCAGTCTGAGGAGAAGCCCTCCAAGTGTCCCCTGTACCCTGCAGGCACTGCTGTCAGCACTGCGCCCTCAGGGGCCCCTCCACCTCCACCCTCTCATCCAGGACCATCAGTGTTAAAAATACAGTTGTCCATCAAGCCAGAAGCTACCCACATTGTCACAGCCTCAACTAAGCAAGCAGCAGTCACCACAGCAACTTCCTCTGTCGTGTGGAAAACTATGTGGAAAACAGCTTCACCACTGGAACGCATTTTGCAAATTCTCTTTGGAAAGAAAAAAATCACTTCAGCTCCCTGCCAAGGAGTCTGCTGGAGCTCTTCCTTCCTTCCACTGGGATTCCAAAACCAAGACAGATGATAGGGTGTCAGCAGCTCCTTGGCCAGATCCGACTGTTCACCAGTTTGGTCAGTTCTCAAAGGTTCAGGCTGTAGAGGAAGAGGAGGAGGATCAGCTGCACAGCCCAGAAGAAGAGCAGAACCTGGAGAGAGCCTTGGATGCACAGCTCGCCAAGCAAGGGACATACCATGATGTGGAAGAGGCTCCTGAATCAGCCGAGAGGGAAGAGGTGACCTGTGACCCCAAGGATGAGACAGTCTTAGAAGTGAAAGTGACCATCGAGGACCTGCCCAGCAGGATGTGTGCAGATGTCGGAAGCAGCTCTTCTCAGAGGCCTGCAGAGTACACTTCTGATTTCTCCACTCCCTCTCTGCTTGAGCAGCAGAAAATGTCAGAAAAACAAAATAAGCAGATTGAGGAGCAGAAGAGGCAGCTAAAGGGGCAGGAGGAAGCTGTTAGGCAGCAGAGGGTGACCTCGGGGCCTCTTTGGCGCACTTCTCAGTGTCCGATGCATTGATGTCTCCTCCTCCCAAGGCATCACTGATCAAGACTGAACTGTTTCATCAAGAGCAGCAGACCACAGACTCATCAGCAGGTCAGGTGATCCAGGTGACAAACCAAAGCTCAGACTCGAGACAAAGCAGAGAGCTGTGTCAAGTGTGGCAGTTGACCATCGATAGCAGTGAGAGTGAGCCTCTCTCAAAGCCCCCCATGAATAGCACACAGGGCACCCCATCAGCAAGAGAAGTTTTTGGAGGGGCTGTCAGGAGTCAGGTGCCTGTGCTGGCCACATAAGAAAAGCAGTTGGACTCTCCATGGGCTGCAGGTGAAAAGGTGCCCCTGGTGTCTGACCAGGACAGCTGGAAGCTTGAGCCCTCAGGGAGTCCCGTCCTGCAGCACGTGGAGAGCGCCCACCTTGCAGCAGCTGCAGGCGGCCTGGCCAGACCTGCCCGGAGAGTGCTGCTGCCCACGCCACCCAGCGCCTCCTTCCAGCCTAGTGGCCATCTGCAGAATGACAAGCAGAGTTTTCATTCTCTTGCAGGAAGGGGCCCTTTCTCAAGTCCAGTATTTACATCTCAGGAAAAATCTGGTAGCTCACCTCAGTATGAGGAGCCAAGAAATCTTCAGTCTGCTGCAAAGAGCACCCACCCAGCAGCTAAAACTGAGGGGAACAGAGAGCTACAGTCCAGACCTTGTGAGGGGACTGCCCCTCAGTTCCTTGGACCGAGGGGTATTGCACCCTTTGCTGAAAGAGATGAACAAACACCTCAATTTCACTTTCAAGGCCAGACCCGCAGGTGGTGGAGGCTGCTCCCAGGCCCCTGCTCGAGCTCCCCAGCCACCCCTCACAGCACAAGAAGGACAGGTGGGACAAGGTGGGCCCGCTCTCTGTCCTGCCATCCAGTGCTTCTGGACAGGGCCCTGAGGCCAGCGGGCAGTGGGCATCATTCAGTTTCCAAGAGGGCAAAGGCCATGAAGACAGAAACCAGATTTTGGAAGGGAGGCAGAGAGCAAAAGCTGAAGCTGGGCCCGAAGAAACCTGCTGGATGAGCCTGAGGCTCAGCTGCGAGCTATGCAGCAGGGCCAGGCTTTGGAGGACAGAAGGCGCGAATGGGATCGGGATCACAGCAGGAACTGGAGCAGAGAGAGAGACTGGGAGAGGGGCCGAGAGTGGGAAAGGCACCGAGAAAAGGACTCCAGCGCAGAGGGGAACAAAAGCAGGGAGAAGAGCGTGAACAGGGACAGAGAGCGGGAGGCAGACAGGGCCATGGAATGGGAGCAAAGCCAGGAGAGAAGCAGAGAAGGGGACCAGGACAGGAGGCAGAACCGAGACAGGTCTCAAAGCAGAGCCTGGGACCACGAGAAGGCCAGGGACAAGGACCAAGAGTTGCAAGAGGGAGCACGGGACCACAAGGAGAGGAGCAGGAGCAAGGAGAGAGCTCTGCACATCAAGCCCGGAGCCACATGGGCACCGTAGCCACTAAAACCTAGGCTCCTGCCAGCCGTGCCCAACTGCCAGTGACGGGGTGCAGTCGTGTTTGCAGTCTCCACCTGGCAAAAAGTTCATAAAATGTGGTGAAAGAATAGTTTTTGAAATAACTATGAACTTGGGTGCAGGAAGAGAACATTCTGGACTTCAAAAATTGCTGCAATTTTGTGTATAATCGTTTCTTAGAAAATTTCACATCTTTACAATTTTGATGGCTTTAAAAAAGAAACTAAGAATTCAATATTTCCACTTAAAGTTACAAAGATGTGAAGTACCTACAAAAGCACATTGCTTTTGCAGATTGTAAAGTTATCTTCTCAAATAACATGATTTATAAATTTTAAGGGGATTTTCCTGGACCTCAGAGCTGTGCCTTCACTGACATCTCATCTGGATATCTATGTCTCCACAAGCTCTTCTCAGGGGTCTTTATCGGCTCTCCCACAGGGGACGAGGTGCCGCCCGGGCCAGTGCCATGTGGTGAGCTGCACGTGTCCCTGCCATTCCAGCTGTGGGAGAACAGTGTTAGCGGCTCATTATCTGGCGTGTTGCAAAATACAAAACTTACAAATGCATCTTTTGTCCTAAAAAAATTTGAATTACAAACTTCAATCAGGAAACCAAAACATTTCTTAGTTTTGCTCAGTTTTTATATATCACCTTATAAATTTTTTTCAAAAAAATTATCAAAAAATCTGTCCTAGTATAAATGGCTACATTGTAAATAGCAATTTATTGAAAAGTGTTTAGATTTTACCTTCCTAAAGAAAGTGAGAAAGTAAACCAATTAAGTGCACTTTAAGGAGGGGGGGTGTCTTAGGTTTGACTAATCAGGAACATCTGCCAATCTTACCATCTGAACAGTTTTTTCGATTTCCAGCTCTAAACTGTTGTTTGTCAGGTGATAAATTTAAAAGTTTGCTATTGAAAATGGAGCATTATTTGTATCAAGTCTGAGATGGAAAATAGTGATTATTAAAGAACTACAAACTAAATAGAAAGCTTTTCACTGTGAAGTACAGGATACTGCCTGTTGTACTTTTCAAGTCCTTCTGACGTGTGAAATAAGAGAAAAGCTGGCTAATTTATTTGACTGTACAAATACATGTTGATAATTTTTTATATTTTCATACCTTACTTTTTCAAAAGTAAAATTAGAGAATTTCATATGTTCTTTTGGAATCTGTTGCATTACACATCACTACAGATTTTCACTTTATAGCACAAATTTTTAAGTTAAGGAAATATGGAGAACTTATCTATTTGGGGTGTATGGTGTTATAAACCAAGTGTCGCTAGGTTAAATTACCTTAAAGTAGGTGTCATTTCCAATATTTAATATGTTGTGAAGGGTTTTTCTTCTAATTTAAATATACAAGTGTAAAAATGAAGTGTGTTTCTCTAGGTTTACTTCATAGAAATTTCTGTAAATTGTATTTATAGTGTAGAGTATTTTATCACTGTACATTGGGCTGTCATAGATTCTGTTATTGGAAGTAGAATAAATATCTACAGAGTTTTTGTCTGGTATGCCTTCACTCAGGTTTTTTTTTTAAACACTGGGCAGTTAGAGTTTGGACATGGGCACCTGGACCCCCAGCTTCTGTTGCCCTCGGCCCCTTCCTGAACTTGGGGGATGAGCCTAGTTCATGACTGGCCACTCGGGTTCCTCCTTCATCACTCTGCAGGTACCTCACAGCCCTGCTGGGGGCCACCAAGGAGCCTCCCTCCCAGGGATCCACAGAGCACAGTGAAGGGGACACGTGGACAGAGTGTAACAGTGATGATGTGCAGGGAGGGACTGAGTATGTAGCTCCCAGGCAAGAGCGTGGCCCCAAATCCCAGCCTATTGGGGTTCAAAGGTGCATCCAGCTGCCATTCAGGCTTCTTAGGAAGTGACTGGGCAGAGTTGGTGGCCCAGACCCAGTACTTGCAGGTGGAGGGGAGATGGCTGTGTGTGGCCACCACGGGGGGGAGCATGTAGGTGTCAGTCTGGCCCACTTTCCACATGACAGATTGATCTGGTCACCCTTGAGCAAGCACTTAGCTTCTCAGCAAGCATGTATGTCCACAACTCAGCCATGAGCATAGACACCGAGGGAATATTCCTGAACAAAGTGTCGACCAGCCCAGGCATGACAGGCCTTGTGTGGCAGAGTGTTCATTGGGGCTGGTGACAGACCTGATGTCTCATTTCTCGGCCAAGCTCACGCAGACCAGGCAGACCTGAGGCAAGTGTAACAAGAGAGGGAACTTCATAAGGGGACCCTTCTGGCCACCCATGCTGGCCACACAGCCCCCACTACCTTCAGACTGCTGCCACAGCCATAAACACGGCCTCCACAATGACCTCATCACCTCAAGGGCCTTGTCGAGCTGAGTGGTGGCATGCGTGCAGGTGTCCCTCATGGAAGACTGATCTGAAGAGAGCTCCTAGTGGCTGACTGTGAGGAAGGTGGAGTTGGTTTGGTCAGGTCCCCTCGCCTCATATCCAGCTGGGTATGACTCAGCACATCCGTTGCAAACAAATGATGTAAGAGTACAGTGAGTGTGCACGCACCCAGGCACCGCATGGCTTGTTGCCGCTGCTGTGTACTTCAGTATGGAAGTCAGCGGCTCTGAACTGCTGGTCACTGGAACTAGTGTCTGAAGAATAAAGCATGTCCACTTTGCCATCAGCTGCTTGGTTTTTCTTTCCCTTACCTGACTCAGGACCTGCACAGGATTGGGCAGAGGGGTCTGTGATCCAACCCAACAGTGACACTTTGACAGAGAATGGAAATTTCTATTCCACCACACAGACACTAAGGGGTGCTTGGCACAGCACCTGGCTCCACACTGGTGAGCCCTCTGTGGCCTGCAGGTTGCCATCAGGGTGGCCTCCCAAATGCCTGGGAAAATATGCCCCCACTTACAATCCCTCAGGCCTTGCAGGCCTCAGATGTTTGTCTGGTCTCATTCTCAATTGCCCCAAAGCCCCTTTGAAACCGTCCTGCTGCATCAGGCAGCTCTGCTGTCCTCCTGCCACTGCTCAAGCACCTGTCCACCCTGACATCCCCTCTACAACCAGCTCTAATGGCTCCAGCCCATGGTCCCATTTGGCTGACGTCAACCACAACATGGTGCACCGTGCCATGCATGGCTCTCTAGAAACCTGACAGGTGAGCAGTCCAGCCCCAGCCTGTTCCTAGACAAGGGCACAGCCATGTCCACCTCACAGGGCAGAGAAATGCCCGGGCTAGAGATCCCAGGCTGCCAGTGCACAGGGGCCACTTGTGTGGTTCCTAGTTCTGGCACATTTGCTGAGGCAGCTGTCAGAAAGTGAAAAGAGCCATCTTTCTAGAAAACTTGAAGGTGTTGGGGCCTCCAGTGGAGGGTAATACCCAAAGGGAGTGGGTACCCCCTGCCCCTCCATGCCACACCAGGCCCTTGGCCACACTGAACTCCATGGCATCAGCAATGGTGGCAGCAGTGGGGCCCATGGCTGTGCCTGTGCTCTGGGAGGGGCCCCACCAGGAGGGAAGAAAAGGAAAGGCAGGAGCCACGTGGGTTCAAGCACAGACAGGACCTCGTGCACTCAGTGGCAGGGCAGGGCCAGGGCCAGTGCACTCAACTGGTAGCCACTGGGTCCTGCACCTGCTTCCTGCAGGACACTCAGCAAAAGAGAGGAAGGAAAACCAAACTCACCCATAATTTTATGCCCAGCACTAACTGCTGTTGACATTTTGGAATATTTCCTTAACCTCCTTTTCCCTTCTCTCATATTTTGTTTAACATCCCATTTCCTAGTCCTATAAATCTATTAAATAATATTTTTTAAATGTTTAAACACTTCATATTAAACACTTAAACATTAAATTCAATAGTTAACAAAGTTAATTTTTCCAAATATTTAGATATCAATTATGAATGTATTTAATCAAGTACTCTTAAGCACTTAATTAAAATCACATCCATAAGGAAGGTTTATCAGATGCTCTTAGGTGCTTACATCTATAAGAGCAAACAAAACACAAATCCCAGTGGTCACAAGACACGCATCACGTGGTGTCCACACTGCTGGTGCCGCAGACACACACCTGTTCCTTCCTCTTCCTCTTCCTTGTGTCAGTTAGCCTGTGGCCAAGGAGGAGAACGTGACAGGACCAGATGGATGACAGCCAGTGAGGGGGACAGTGGGAGACAGAGACAGAGAGAGATGGGCAGAGAGAGAGACAGGGAGAGACTGAGACGCAGAGGGACAGAGACAGAGACAGAGATGGGGAGACGGGGAGACAGTGAGACAGAGCGACGGAGAAAGGGTGAGAAAGGGACAGACAAGGAGGGACAGAAAGAGGGAGAGAAAGACTGAGACAGGGGGAGATAGAGGGATAGATATGGGTAGACAGGAAGAAAGTGAGAGACAAAGGGACAGACAGGGAGAGAAAGAGATAACAAAAGATAGTGAGAGACAGAGACAGCAAGAGATACAGATAGGGAGAGACAGTGAGCGATAGGTGGACAGAGACAGAGAGATGGAGAAATAGGTGTGACAGAGACAGGGAGAGATAGCAAGAGACAGAGTCAGAGAGAGATAGAAATAGGGAGGGAGAGAGACAGAGATGGAAGCTGGAGAAAGAGGGTCTTTCAAAGAATCATAACTTACTCGATTAGAAAACATAAGCAAACCTCTGTGAGAAACACTCCAGGTGGAAGAAATCCTAAAGTGGAATTGGTGAATTCATAAAGTTTGAGAGCCAAAATCTCTGGGGTGCCCAGTCTGAAAGTTTCCACAAATTAAGGAGTTTTACCTCCAGAAACACTATCAAGCTCTCACACAGAAGATCACAAAATAATTTCAGCTTCCAGCAGGAGGGGGAAAGTAGGCATTTAAAATAGGTCCATTGAATTCTGTCCTTCTTAACAGGTACTGCCTTCAAAAGGACTATTTCTTAAGAGCCTAATAACCAACTGAGATTTTACCAGGGCCAAACCTCCTGGGGCAGGGGAAATGCCCAACTCCATCCCTCTCTAAACTTCCAGTCCCAAGAAGGGGATAAGGACTGAGAAGTACTTATAAATGTCATAACCCAAAGAAACAGAGTCTTCTTAAAATGAAGACACATCATGGGTCAATGGAATTCTACCCTCACCTCACAGCTCACCTTTATATCAAAAGCAGAATACACGTGTGATAACAGCACAACACAGCTGGGAGAACTGTGTGCCTCTGACTTTACTTAAGAAGTCTCTTTAAGTGTATGCCAACAATTTACACAGCTAAAGTCTAGAAACACACAATGTCCTGAGACTGAGTCATGAGGAAATAGAAACTCTGAAAATGGAAACAGACCTACAGCTGGAGACTGACACTGGTTCCAGAGAGAGCATAGTAGATCTGACTTGCAAAGTGTTGCACTTGCATATTACAGTCTGTTTGGGGTCTATTAGAAGGTCTGAAACAGGCTCTCTTTTCCATTTTGTCTAAGTCAGAAGCCAATCAATATGCAAAATTCACAGAAATTGCTTGAAAATAAGTAAACAAAAAGCCTGCAGCCACCTAGAAGAATAAATTATGCTTGACACATACAATAGATCAACTAAAGCCCAAAAGAAAAAGCTGGAGTGAAAATTTATTTCAGAAATGAGGTATTCAAAAGCACCCAGGAACACTGGGGAAATAAGAAAGCTTTGTGCATGCTGGGGGATGTGAGGACACTTTTTTTAAAAGACCTGAGAAAACCCTCTTTTTTAGCACTGGCTGATTTCCAGGCTCAGTTCAGCAGGAAGTGAAGGCTGTCAGATTTTGAACAGCCTGGGTACATATTAAAGCAGTCCCTCAGCACAGAGCCATCCACAAAAACTGCAAAAGGTGAGGCTTCTCTATGTTGCCTTCCTGGTTTGGAATTCTCATTAGTCTGACACACACATATTCACATATTATGTATGTATTACATACAGGCGTGTGCTTTTATGTAATTCTATTTAATATTTTATCTACATTTTATCAATGTTTTCTGTGACAGAGTTAGTTCAACAAACTACCATCACTGGAATTCAGAACCACAATTTTGTTTGCTGTTTAAATTTTATGAAAATTGAATTATATAGTTGTAGTATGCATACTTCTGTGTCTGGTTGCTTTTATGCAACTTTATATATGAGAGAGTCATTCATGTCACTGTATGTAGGTATACTTTGTTCATTAAAAAAGTTTTGGGGCCGACTCCGTGGCACACTCGGGAGAGTGCAGGGCTGGGAGCACAGCAGAGCTCCCGCCCCGGGTTCGGATCCTATGTAAGGATGGCCAGTGCACTCACTGGCTGAGTGCTGGTCACGAAAAAGACAAAAAAAAAAAAAATTAAAATTAAAAAAAAAAAAAGTTTTGTATGTGTATTTTTTTATTGTTTTATACATGGGGTCTTCAAAAATTAATTGAAATATTTGTATTATATTTCATTTTTCTGTGAACTTTTTGAAGTACACTTGTATGTGCATATGTGTATAGATGGATAGATATAATTTACCATTTTAAACATTTTTAAGTGCATGGTTCAGCCAGTAAGTACATTCACATAATTTTAAGGTGTATAACATTCTGTATGAATAAAGATGATGGTTGCAGAACAGTGTAAATGTTTTTAATGCCACTGAACTGTATACTTTAAATGGCTAAAATGGTAAATGTTATATATTATACACCATAAAATTATGAAATTTTCAATTATGCCTTACTAAAAATGGAAAATTAAAGAAAAAAAACAAAATAAATGTTGATGAGGACATAGGCAGATTGGAAACCTTGTGCTCTGTGGGGATAATTTTAAGACAGTATGGACTGGAGGCAAAACAGTACAGTGGTTTCTCAAAAAAATGAAAAGTAGGGCTGGCCCATGGCTCACTTGGGAGAGTGTGGTGCTGATAACACCAAGGCTATGGGTTCGGATCCTATATAGGGAATATAGGGATGGCCAGTTCACTGACTAGCTGAGCGTGGTGCTGACAACACCAAGTCAGGGGTTAAGATCCCCTTACCGGTCATCTTTGAAAAAAGAAAAATGGAAAGCAGACTGTTCTTATGATTCAGCAATACCATTTCTGGATATGTGCCCAAGTAATTAAAAGTGTGAACCAGAACATACACATTGATACAGCATTATTCAAACTAGTCAAAGGTAGAAGCAGTCTAAATATCCACAGATGTAGACATAAATAAGCAAAATGTGATTAAACACATACAATGGAATACAACTTATTTTTTAAAAGAAAGAAAATTCTGACACATTTTACAATATTCATGAACCTTAAGCCCATTATGACATGTAAAAAAAGTTACAAGAAACTAAATACTGTATAATTCTATGTATATGAGGTACCTAGAGTAGTCAAATGCATACAGACAGAAAGTAGAATGGTGTTTGCAAAGGACAGAAGGAGGAAACATTGGGAGTTATTTTTTAAATAGGTAGAGAGTTTCACTTTTGCAAGATAAAAAATGTTCTGAAGATTAATGGTGATGATAATTGTACAATACAGTAAATGCACTTAATGCCACTAAAATGTACACTTAAAAGTGGTAAAATGGTAAATTTAATAATACATGTTTTTTACCACAATTTTAATAAGTTGATGGAGTTTGGATGTGTTGTCTCCCCAAATCTCAATGGAAATCTGATCCCCAATGTGGCAGTGTTGGAAACTGATTGAGTCATGGGGGCAGATCCCTCATGAATGGGTTAATGCTCTCTCTGGGGGAGGGGGGTAATGAGTGAGTTCTTGCTCTATTAATTCCCGTGAGAGCTCATTGTTAAAAAGACCCTTGCACCTTCTCTCTCTCTCTCTTCCTTCCTCTCTCTTGCTTCCTCTCTCTTGCTTCCTCTCACCATGTGATCTGCTTGTACCCACTGCCAGCCTGCCAATCTTCACCATGAGTAGAAGCAGCCTTAGGCCCATGCCAGACGAAGCTGTCCCAGAATCAGAATCAGAAGGCAAATAAACCTCTTTTCGTTATCAATACCCCAGTCTGAGGTAATTCTGTTATAGCAACACAAAATGGACTAATACGAAATGGAAGCTGTCACCTTTAGGTATAATAACGTAATAGACAAATCTTACAGGTCCAAAAATAGAATGTGATTAAAATCATTATTTTATATAAATCAAATCAGTCTTTAAATGCAGTTTTAAAAATATATCTGAAAGGACGAGTCAACACCAGTTGACGATCCACCGGAGAGGGCTCGTTTATTAGGCGGCACACACACATATATATAGGGCTTTTAGGGAAGGCTGATTGGCTTAAAATACAATCCCTACTTAGCATACTGCATGGGGCTTGGGGTGAGCTGATTGGTGTGCGATTCGCGCCGGCAGGAAGGAGAGTAGGAAGAGAAGGGCAACCAGCACCATGATGGGGTGTGGCCGAGAAGGACTTATGTGATCGGGGTGTGATCCCTTGGGGCATTTGGGTTCTTACAATATCACTGATGAACGAGTGATTTATATAAACGCAAATGACAAAATAAAAACACAGAAATAAAACATGATAACTGTATGTAAATAATTGGGAAGAACTTGGTAAGTATAAAATAAAGCCTAAGAGTCATTTAGGATAAGAATACTACATTTAAATGTCTTGCTTTTTTTCAGGAAGCTTAAATAGAGACAAAGTCTAAATCAATTACAGACCAAATTATGAAATAATGAGTTATAATTAATTTTGTAAGAGATAATTATTTTCAAAAAATACTCTGACAAAGCAAAACTAACAAAACTTGCCCAATCATCTGAAACAGAAACAAATAATGCCTAAAAGTAAAAGTTCTGAAATCCATTTATGTGATTAGATAAATTCTCTTAATAAATGGTCAGCATCACAGACAACAGATGTTGCAAAAGATTGCAGTATTTTTTTTAAACGAGCCAGTCTCCTAGGTGAAATAAATATTCATGATTTCAGAAAAGACACATCATGAGAACAGGTTTGATAGATCCCCAGAATCTCTCATCCAGCTGGCTGCTGTCAGACTTCTCCTAGAAAAAGCTACTTCATAAAGATTGTGTCAGGTGGATCTTTCTGAATGCCTAAATCTTAGAAGATCACAAGAAATATTAAAAGAAAAAGAAAGTCAGGGAAACACAGCTCCATTAAAAGACCCAAATAAATCTTCACATCCCTAAAAAAATGGAGATGTGTTAATTACCTGACAAAGAATCCAGATCACCATTTTAATGATGCCCAGTGAACTATAAATAGAAATACAGACAACTAAACAAAATCAAGAAAAAGAAAGTACCAACAAAGAGATAGAACTATAAAACAAAAACAAAAACAGAATTGGTGAAGCTGAAGAATACAAAGTAAATTATGTCTGAGAAATTCTCAAACTTAAGGAAAAAACAGACATCAAAATTCAATATCTCCATGAACTCCAATTAGGATAAACACAGAGACACACAACCAGACACATTAAAATTAAAGTTTCAAAAGTCACAGACAGAGAGTTTTAAAGGAGCAAGAGAAAAGTGACGTGCCACCTACAAGGGCGCTTCTATGTGATCGTCAGTGAGTTTCTCAGCAGAAACCTTGTAGGCCAGAAAGGAGTAGAGTGACGTAGTCAAAGTGCTTCAAAATCTTCCAACCAAGAACAGTATATCCAGTGAACTGTACTTCCTAATGAAGAAAAAAATAAATACTTTTCATGATAAACAAAAACTGAAAAAGTTTGCCACCACTAGATGTGCCCTAAAAAAATGCTAAAGGGAGTCCCTCCCCTTGGGGGGGGGGATGGTGGCAGAAGCAACACAAAATCATATAAAAATGTAAAGAATGTGTAGCTCTCTGGCAAAGGTATGTACATGTGCATGTATAGATTTCTGTAACATCATAATGATGGTGCATAAAACACTTCAAATTCTGCTTTAGAACTGAAAGACAAAAGCATAAAATAAGCAGAAAACTCTGTCAATAGATAATCAATACAAATATATGATATTTGACAACAGTAGCAAAGCTGAGAGAAGATATATAAAGAAAAAATTAGTATGCAATTGAAGTTGTTACCAGCTTAATAAAACATATTGTTTTATGTTATCCCCATGGTAACCACAAAGAAAATAAATATTGAGATGCACAGAAAGAAATAACATAAACCAAATCATGTCACTGCAGAAACGAACAACACAAGAAGGAAGACAGTGAGAGACAAGGAGGAACAGAACAGCAAGTAGGAACAAAAAATATTGAACAAAATTTCAATAGTGACTTCACCTACTTTGTAAATTTCTGTAAATATACATGGGTTGAACTTTTATGTCAAAAGACATATATTGGCTAAAAAGAATTAGAAATAAAATGATGTTTAGCAGCGACTTTAAATCTAAGAACACAAATAGGCTAATAGTGGCATGATAAAAAAAAAAAAAAAGACAGTCCAGGAAAATGGTAACCAAATCAGAGCAGGAGTGGCCATAATTATATCAGGCAAAACACACTTTAAGTCAAAAACTGTCATGAGAGGTCAAAAAGGACATTGTATGACATGTGAGATTCCGCCTACAGCGCTCTACTGCATTTCTCAGGGTAAAAAGCGGGGAGAATGGCAAGGCAGCCCGAGCACAGAGGTGATGCTGGCATCGCACCAGACCCTCCCTGAGACTCGGACCTCCGGGTCTGAATGTCCTCGTGCTCACAGTGCCTGTCTCGGCAGAGGACGCCTGGGGGAAACACACGGCTGGCCTCACAGAGACGCCCCCTTCCTGAGGACCACTTCCCACCTGGGGGGCTGTCCCAACTGCATGCTGATCACATGGTGTCTACCACGCTGTGATGACCTTGGGATGCCAGCTGGTCTCCCCTGGATTGGAGGGTCCCTCCATCCCTCCACTGTGCTCTAACGATCTCATGGGCTGGCTGGTTCACTCACTTGTTTAGAACATGGCACTGTTAACACAGAGGTCAATGGTCCGGATCCTCATACTGACCTGCTAGTTAAAAAAAAAAAACAGACCTTGGGATGACAGCTGGTCTCCCACAGATGGGAAGGTCTGTCCATCATGCTCTAAAGATCTTGGGGTGCCAAGAGATCTCCTGGGATGTGGATCAGAAGGTCCATCTGCCATGCGCTAATGATCTTGGGGTGTCAGCTGACGGGTCCCTTCTGTGAGTTCCTGTGGTTCTGGAGGAAGGAACTAAATTCTGTTCTTGCTTCTCTACAGAAACCCACAATCAGCTCCTGTGAACACCCATCTAATAGGTATGGGCTCAGCTAGATGCAAGGAGTTAGTCCAGCTCTGCAAACCTGTTTTCCAAGCAAGGTCTCGATGTCTGTGAAAATACTTAGAGAAACACCAAGAGAAGAGGATGAAACCTTTACATGGCAGCATGTGCCAGTACAGCCAATCAGTTAGGACAGGGCCATGGAGACACAGGAGGGGACAACACCTGTGAGGGAGCTGAGAGAGCATGGGACACAGCCAGAACACTGATGATCTTTGATGACCATGAGTCCACCGCCATGCAGAGGGAGAGCCAGCAAGGAGGGTGCAAGCAGAGGCAGGCACACATCACACACATCACACACAACACACACACACACACACAACACACTCACCATACACACACCATGCACACATACGTGTACCACATATGCACAGGCGCCACACATGCACCATGCACACATACCACTCATGCCACACACATCACTTATACACACTGCACACACACCATGCACACACACGAGCATGCTGCACATGCACCACACACACACCACACATGCACATACACACCACAATACAGATATACACACGCCACACACATGCATGACACACACCACGTAAACACACCACACACATGCCATGCATGCGTATGCACCACACACACCTCATGCACCACACACATGTATGCACACTGCACACACACGTACACTCACTACACATACAGATACACACAGCACGCACACCATGCACACAACACACACACCACACACATGCACACACACACAACAGGATTAGCAGATACACACACAAGATACTCTAATTAGAAAAATAAAAAAGAAATTAAAGCAACAAAGTTTTTATCTAAAAAGGATAACCAGTTTGTTTTTGATTTTTTTGGTGGCTGGCTGGTATGAGGATCTGAACACTTGACCTTGGTGTTATAACCCTGTGCCCTAAACGACTAAGCTAATCGGCCAGGCCAGAAGAGGGTAACTACTAAAGTCTACCTGACACATGGTTTTTTTCTCAATTACCCTTAAGAAACCTTGTGTGAGAACAAGAATCTAAATATAGAAAATAAGATCTATACACAGGTTTAAGGTCTGTGGGAAGCACATCATTTTTGTACAGTATTATTGAGACAGCTCTGACCCGGGGCCCGTTCCCTCACGGTGCTTCCATAGTGAAAATTTTTCTTATAAAAATGATCAGGAAGACGAGACTTTTTTATTTTTATTTTTATTTATTGGTTTTTAAAAAATATCCATCATCCACATAGAAAAAGCTCCAAGAGTTTATTAAATACGCAATACCCCATCTCCCCAACTCTGAGAACAATTTTTTTTACAATCATCACAAGAAATGGCTAAAAAAAAATGAATGTCGGTTATAAATCCCTGTCAATAACTTTTGGCAATCTTTTTCTGTCACTTGCTTCTCACATGAATAGAGATTTAAGCTCGGATAGATGGGAGTATAGTTTGACTTGAAAAAAGAGTTTGAATTTTTAGTTTAATTTAATCTACCACAAATTTTCGACCATTTTCTAAGATGGTGTGAAGAGAACATGACTCCGCAAGAGGACTTCTGCCTGGGAGGAGCAGAAGCTGGAGTCGTGCGAGGAGGATTTAACGCTGCCTTTATTTACCATCCTTCCTAAGTAGAATAAGAAAGGGTATAGAGGGAGGTTTTCTCATTTACATTTTAAAAATCAACTTCTGAGCTCATCCCATTTCTCATATTTATTTACAAGGCCATTGAGATATTTATGCCAGTGTGTGTGTGTACGTGTGTGTGCACACAAATTCCACCATATTGCAAACTTCCACTAACTAGTAGAGACAGTCAGTGCATGTTGCAATGAATGGATACTTTAAACACTGTTCTTTATGATGTCTATCAATATCAAGATACCTGAAGAAGGTCACCCTCTCCACACGGATTCCATTTCTAGACAGTCTATCTAGAGGCCACTCTTTTTTTTTTTTTTTGTCTTTTTCGTGACCAGCACTCAGCCAGTGAGTGCACCGGTCATTCATATATAGGACCCGAACCTGCGGCGGGAGCGCCCAGCGCTGCACTCTCCCGAGTGAGCCATGGGCTCGGCCCAAGATGCCACTCTTTTAAGGTTTCTTTCTCCTTTCCTCCCAATAAGACCCATTAAAGAGAACTGCAGTGACACGTGAAGGAGGCACAACAAACAGCTTTGGAAGAGGATGACTCTCTGCTAGAGGTGGGCACTCCTGAAAACCCATGGGCACTGGCCCCTGCACTCCAATCCCCCAAATGAATATTTCATTGAAAAACACAGGCAGCATGTTTATACCTTAATTACTTCACTTGCAAATAAGTTTGAATATATTTTACCTGTGTCATTTGGCATTATATTATATAAAACATTCAGTCATGTGCTTGATAACATAAGATACATAATTTATGGAACAAAGGACTGTTGAAGGATCCATAATACTTTTGCTCCCCAAGTAAACCCTTAGGAAGATAATTCATAATCAGTTGTGAAATAAGAGAGAATCAAACTTGGTTTATGTGAATTTTATTTTCTACAGAGGAAAATGTTGGCCAAGATTCTGCTGCATCATAGACCTACTATAAATTTGGATGTGAGCAGATCTGTACACAGAATTCAGAGAGTCCACAAAAGCCCACCTAGGCCCATCCCCTTCCTGATGACATCGATGACTTCCATGGATGAGAGAGGACAATCATTCAGGGGAGTGAGCTGACCCAGTGAGGTGGCCTCAAAGAGGTCTCAGGATCCGTGCCCCATGTATGCCTGTAACACAACAGTCCTTAGTGTCAAAGGGCAGATACCAATATCAGAGGCAATTGCTACACATGTGCCTCTTTATTATAAAAATTTACAGTTCATTGAAACATCAGGAACACAAACGTCAGGATCTGTAAGAGAGGGAAATGGATAGGCACTTCTCAAATGTTTGTCTTTGTGTTGATCTTTCCATCTCTTGGGCCTATTCCAGGGGGACAAATGAGTGACTTGCTCGAGACTAAAGTCTTCACCTACACTGAACAGAGCAGAACCACTGAAAATTATTTCACCATCAAAATGAGCCTCCTTATCAATTCCCTGAACACACTGGCATAGCCAAGTATGGGGTCTGTTGCACAACTGTCAACTGCTGCCAGGTAAACAGTCATGTCCTACTGAAAACTCTCAAGACTCCTCCCCTGATTTCCAAGGAAGATACTGCGCCCTTTCAGAAATACCTCAGCACCTCCCAATTCCATCTCCACTACTTGCACTGCAGAGCCTTCACTACAGACACTCTGGCCTAGCCTTGCAAACTCACTTACGTGTTGCTGATGCTTCAGGCTCCACACTTGCCTGGCCCATCCCACTACTTCACATTCAGACCATCTTCCATCCTCACACAGTGCTGCCCACTCCAGCCCATGGAGGATGATCCTTTTGAGGGACTCTGAAGTAACAATCACAGTGCCTGCCACTTCACTGCTCCCTCATCAAAGGTTGCCTTGAGTAGTCACATGAGGTTCCATGATTCCACATTTTGACTTCTCTTTTTACTGTAAACAATCTACATGTTGAACATATAGTGCTACATTTCTGTGCTCCAACATGCTGACACAGCCACTAAAATGCATCAGAATTAACAGAGATAATATCTTATTCAGCACTCATTCTTCACCCATCTTTTGTCACTGAATCCCACTGTCTAGTGGCTCAGTCCCCAGTATATACAAGATGGGAAACAAGTCAAGGACTCTGAGAATTTGTAAGGTGAAAGGGGAGGTTGAAACCATCTATTCTCACTCCCCACTTTGAAGCTGAGAAAGCTAAGGCTCAAGTAGATTAAATGGCACATGTAAGATCAAGTTTGTCATGACAAGCAGTGTCAAAATGGGTCTTGCTACCCTCTGGATATTTGTACTGCACAGCTTGGCATCCCTGCCACACACGTATGCCCACAAGACCAGGTGGGATGAATCAAGCCTGGAGCATACTCTCGTCTGCACAGTAAATCGTGAGGAATAAACCAAAGGTATGGAAATGGGCATTGTCTCAGGGAGCGCTGTGAATCCAGCCAGCTGTGCTGAAGGAAGCTGCCTGTGGGCAAGGCACAGTGCTCCACAATGGTGGGGGCAGAGATGAAGGGAACAACGGTCCTGGTACTTCCAGGTCACAACTTAGAATCGTCAAGTAAAAATCTACCTTTGGCTAATTATGATATGGAAGTAGGAGCAAAGTCTTTGGAAACACAGAAGGAGGAATTCCCTATGAATGGAGAAAGTTGTTTTTTGTTTGCTCGTGTATATTTTTTCAGCTGGCCTGCAGGGGTATCCAAACCATTGACCTTGGTGTTTATTAGCACAACATTCTCCCAAGTAAGCTAACCAGCCAGGTCTAGAAGCTGTGATTTTTGAAGGGCTAAAGTTATAGTGTCCAAAGAAGCAGGAATAAATCTTCCAGAAGAATCAAACCCATGGTGTGTGAAGGTGCAAAAGAAATGTATTGAATAACTGTGCCCTTTTCTTGCAATATTATCACATATTATAGGTACTGAGCAGAAAATGGCATTAAATGAAGAATCAATAAAACAAAAAACTTAAATTAATGCACAGTGTCCAAGTAAATAGACTCTTTTAATATTTTTCCAAAAAAAACAACATTTTATTCTTTCAGAAATATAATAAATTAAAGTTTTCTTGACCTCATGTTATAAAATTAAAAAAAATTAAAAAAAACTGTTATAAATGCCAATAATGGTTCTGCTGCAGTGACTTTATTTTATATCTCTCTTCAAAAAAAATTGTTATTACACTTTTGCCTTCTTCCCCTTGTTTATCTCATGATCACCTGGAGGAACAATACAAATAAAGTTTATTAGATAAAGTCATTATTGCAATATTAATTTTATATCAGCAGGTTTTAAAACTAAGTGAAAATTTATTCAATCTACTTGTGTGTTAGCTAAACCAATGAGAAAAGAGAGAGAGTGAGAAACTGCACACAGCAGTAAATTTAACAAAGGAGACAAAAGACCTGTATACTGAAAGCCATAAGATAGTGATCAAAGAAAACTGAAGAAAATACAAATAAATAGTAAGTAGATCATACTCATGTATTAAAAAAAATATTGTGACAATGTCCATATATTCAAAGTGATCCACATATTCAATGCAATCCCTATCAAAAGTCCAATGTCATTTTTCCCAGAAACAAAAAAATCTTTAAATTTGTATAGAATTCCAAAAGACCTCAAATAACCAAAATAATCTTGAGCAAAAAGAACAAAGCTGGAGGCATCACATGGCCAAATTTCCAAACATAAAGTGACTGTAATCAAAATAATATGGTACTAAAATAAAAAAGACACACATAGCCCAATGGAACAGAACAGAAAATCCAGAAATAATCCAAAACATTTATCACCAACTCATTTTTGACAGAGATGTTATAAATCCACAACAGGGAAAAAAACCAATCTTTTCAATAAATGGTTTTGGAAAAACTGGATATCTACATGCAGAAGTGGGAAACTGTCCCTGTATCTTACACCATATCCAAACAATCAATTCAAGAGAGATTAAAGATTCAAAGTATAAGACATGAAACAACAAAATATTAGAAAAAAACATAGGGGAAAAACTCTACAACATTGATTGGTACAATAATCCTTTTTGGGATCTGACCCCAAAGCAAAAATAGACAAACGGAATGGCATCAAACTAATAAAGCTTCAGCACAGCCAAACAAACAAATAAACAAACAAACAAACAAAAAACACAGTTAACAAACTGAAGAAACAATCCAGAGTGGCAGAACATACTTGCAAACCATACATCTGATCAGAAGTTAATATTCAAAATATAGAAGAAACTCAAACAACTCAATAGCAAGAAAACAAACAACCTGATTAAAAAGAAATGGACAAAGGGCATTATTTTAAAAAAGACATGTAGATGGCCAAAAAATAGCCCCCATGACTGAATCATCTATTAATGGCCCCACCTCTCAAATACCATGGTTAGATTTCCCACCCTCTTAATACTGTTATAATGTGCATTAAGTTTTAACATGATTTTTGGAGAAGACATTCAAACCATAGCAGTATGATATATTTTAAAATCACTAAATTTTGAATGTCTCATTCTAAAAAATGATAGTCCCCACCCCACCCGCACAGAAGGCAAGACCATGTGCTGCACCAGCACCAATGGGGAAGGCTCCAGGCAGGCAGCACGAGACCCAGCCCATCACCTATCCAGCCCTCCAACCTGCTCACACTGAAAGCAAGACTCCATACTGCACCACTGCTGATGGGAGAGGCCCCGGTCAGGGAGGAAGGAGACACGGCCAGCCACCATCCAGCCTCCCACTTCACCCATGCGGAAAGCAAGACCACACATCACTGCTATGAGGCCTTGCACAGCTACCATGGAAGTGGTCCACCACCACCACAGCTACGACTGTTACAAGAATGGCTCGCTACCTTAGTAACATCCACAAACACCATACAGTTGGCCCACCACATATTTGACTTAATTGACACAAGGAGAGTCACTGGAGGAGCCTGGAAAAATAGGAGGAAGTTTCCCTCCTCAAAGTCCGCTCCAGAGAAATAGAAGAAGCAACTGATCTACTAGAAGACCAAAAATCAGTGTAGAGGTACTATAATATGAAAAAAATCAGAAACTGCCAAAGGAAATCAGTAACTCTCAAGTATGAGACCCTACAAAACAAGAAACACTTGAAATGACTGAAAAGTAATTTCAAATAACTTAAGGAAATTCAATTAGATAAGAGAAGGCTCTGTATGACAACACAATTAAATGAGAAAAAATGTCTGGGATATGAAAGAGGAAATTTACAAAGAGATGAATACCTTAAAAAAGAATATAGCAGAACTTCTGGAACTGAAAGATGCATTCAATGAAACATAAAACACAACTGGAAGCTTATGTGGCAGATTAGAATAAACAGAAGAAAGAATTTCCAAACTAGTAGATGGTCTTTATGAAATAATCCAGGCAAACAACAACAAAAAAGGACAACAGAATTTTTAAAAAGTGAAAAATGTCTAGGAGAGCTAACAGAGAACCTTAAGCACATAAACATCCAGGAATGGGTGTTCCTGAAGGAGAGGAGAAAAGTAAAAGCATTGAAAATCATTTCAATGAAATAATAATGGAAAACTTCCCAGGTATAGAGAGAGACACAGACCTTTAGATCCAGGAAGCTCAAAGATCTCCAAACAGATTCAATCCAAACATATCCTCTATGAGACACATTATAGTTAAACTAGCAAAGTTGAAAAAGAATCCTGAAATCTGCAAGAGTAAAGCATCAAGTCACTTACAAAGGAGACCCCATCAGACTACAGCAGACTTCTCAATGGAAACTCTACAGGTGAGAAGAAAATGGGATGACATAATTCAAAATACTAAAGGAAAAAAAACCAAAAAAAACTGCCAGCCAAGAATACTACACCCAGCAAGGCTATTTTTCAGAAATGAAGGATAAATAGTGTTATTTCCCAGACAAACAAAAATTGTAGGAGTTCATCACCACATGACCAGCCCTGCAAGACATTCTCAAAGGATTCCTGCCTCTGGAATCTGAAAAAGAAAACCCACTAGTAAAAAACAAATGCAAATGAGAAAGATAAAAGAAACCTAATCAAAGGAGAAGAAAGGAACAATTCCTTTACATTTTTGATTTTATAGTATGTTGCTAGTTTTCTATTTTGGAGAAATGAAATATTTTAAAAAAACACAACTTTTCAACCCTATAAAACAGGTACAGTATGTAATGATTATTCGCGAGTGCGTCAAGGTGTTAGAAAAATTACAACATAAAAGCACTCGGTTATTCATCAAGTGAATTGGCGCCAATACTTAGATTGTGCTTTTATTTTCTTACTGATCTTTGACTGATAAGAGCTGAGAAGTTTTCTGTTATACATTTTTTATAAACAATGATAGGCTCTGATGAAAAGGATTGATTTAGTTTTGAAAATTAATAATTTTCAGTTTGTGCCTCAAATATCCCCAGGCTTTCTGTTAGAGACACTTGTTGGATTTAAGATTCACCAGCATAATCAAGGATGTCTCATTTTGCGGTCATGAATTACATTTGCAAAGACTTTCTCCAAATAAGGTTATGTTTACAGGTTCTGAATAGATATATCTCTTGAGAGGCTTCCATGTCACTAAGAGCAGGTGGCACTCAGGGACCTCTAGAAAAACTCTTCCTGGGTTTCTGCGTCTTTGGAAGAGATTTCACCTATTCATGGTGACATGTGGCTTCTCCTTGCATTATGACTGTAAGAATTTTTTTAAGGACTATTTCTGGTTTTGTTCTGTCTCAGGATTTCTTAACCTCAGAATTGTGCACATTTAGGTCACAGAGTTCTGTGTTGTAAGGGACTGTCCTGTGCACTGTAGGATGTAGGATAGAGACAGCACCCCTGACCCCTGTTCACTAGATGCCAGTCGCATACCTCCCATTGTGATCTGAAAAATATCTCCAGGTATTGCCAAATGTTCTCTGGGGGGAAATAGCCTCTGGTTGAGAAGCAGGGCTCTATGTCCACATTACATATCTATGGGGATAAGTTATTTTCTTTTTCTGGCAGAAATGCAAAGAGATAAGAGAAGCAGACTATTGGAGAGCACAGAAAAGATAATAAATTCTGTCTTTCCCACACGTGAAGCAGAAGGAATAGGTTTTCTCTGGAAAAGCAAAGGACCTGTGGTGCACGAATGGGAACTGTCAGTCACTCATTTTCCCCTTTCCTCAAGCGCACATACCTTAGGCAGCCTGTGGGATTGATAATGCCACAGAGCTCACTTGTCCCAATGTCTGTCTCAGAGATATTCTGGGAAATTACTCCCTGAAGGACCTCATACGGCAGTCCCAATTGGGGTCACCCAGCTACACCAACAGGTTCCACACAGTGTCTCCAAGTCCCTGGGGTGGGTATGGGGAGCTGCATGCTGGACACACCTTTGGAAGTGGGAAGCGGAGAGATGGTGTGGTTCTAGTTTCCTTTCCATTCACACTTTGGATGTCTTCTCAGTATTGGAATAAAGTTGAGGTGGCAGCATTGGGAACTTCTGGCAACAAATTTATTAGTCAAAGTTCTGGTGCTGGAGAATCCCAAACTCAAGGCACTGGCAGATGTGGTGTCTGGTAAGGGCCTGCTTCCTAATTTACAAAGGGCTGTGCCTTCTGGCTGTTTCCTCACATGGTAGAAGGGGTGACAGAGCACTCTGTAATCCCTTTTATAAGGGTGCTAATCCCGATCACGTGGACTGTACCCCATTAAATTGTTAAGCTTGGACTAAACCTGTCTGTATTTTAGGTGATCAAGTTAGTCGCAAAGCAGCCTCCACACATACAGTGCTTGAAACATTTTCTTACTGTTTATAGGTTGAACATTATTTTAAAATTATACAGTAAAGCAAGACATCAGGAAGTGGTCCAAATTTTTTCACTCATTTTATAAGTTAACTACTTTGTTCTTTGAAATAAAATAACATCCAAGGGAAGTTATCTTTTTGCATTTTTCTGACATTTACTCAAAAGCATGCTTGTGAAATGATACCATATTACATGGATCATGCATACCTCACTAAACGGAAAATTTGGAGACCATATCTTTTATCTGACCCATTTACCCATAGTTTTCATCATATTGATTAGTTACATATCTCACTTTTTGGTTTGAAAAATACAGTCTGTTTACAACACAGCATCATTCTTGAGTAATTATCTAAAGCATTTTTCTGTTTTGTTCAAATGTGTACCTCACCTATTTCTAAAGATAATTTGAAAGACCTTATAATAATAATATAAAGATAAACTAAGACAAGGTAGAAGACCAATCACCACATAGAAAGTAGTACAGATTAAAACACTGGGCTGATATAATTGCACTGACTGAACATTGTTAGAAGCAGCAAGATACATCAGAGGATGATCTTGGTGTTGGACAAGCATGTATTTGTCCACTATTTCCTCATTGCATAACACTGGAAAAGTCATTTAATTTCTGAGGTTTAACATCTTCATACATAGAATAATGTAATAATTGTGTTGTACGGTGTTGTGAGAATTAAATAAAATGAGACTACCTGTATTCTGGATTACTCCTTCTCTTAAGCTGTCAGTTAAGACAAAAGGGAGACAAAATTATGGAAATTTTGGTGTTAATAGATATGCTTTCTTTCAGTGAATCTCAAATATGTGGTTCCCATGCTATCAGCATCACCATCACCAGGGAACTTGTTAAAAATGAAAATTCTCTAGTTTTACCCATTATCTACTGAGTCACAAAGTCTGGGGTGAAGCCCAGTGATCTGTATTAAGGTTTGAGAAGCACTGCTTTACCTGATGTCTTTTCCCTGTCCCTGCAACATGGCAGTGGGTGAAACTGAGCAGGAGGTGACTTGGCAAAACCATAAAGTTATTCATTAAAAGAGGCCATTTGAATGCAGGTCACAGGCAGAGAAATGCTGTTGCTGGGAATGTTGGATATCAACAGAACACAGTTTTGTCATCTTTCTGTTGAAAATGTGCAACTCTTTCTGCAGCTATGAAGCTTTATCATCAATGGAATTTAGCGACCTTCTCATGAGATGGTTTCTATGCTCACATGAGGACACTTCAAAAGGTTCAAGGAAGGACTCATACTGTCTTTCAGCTCTATTTTTACACAAATTCTTTGAAGTACCCTCATATTTCTTTTCCCTATCTGTGTCTATATCTAGTGATAAATATCATCTATTCACTTATTAGAGTAAAAAATATGTATAAAAAATTTGAAACTCTGGAAACATAAGTAGGCTCAGAGTAAAGTGGCATCCATAGTATTGGTGGAGCCATTCATGGGCCCTCAGGGTGTCCTTTTAGGGCCTGGGGAAGTTGGCATTTGCAATGAGCAAAACTGTGAAAGTAGACAAGTGTTTGGGACATCAGTGGAGACTGTAGGAGGCCCAGTGTTGAGGCCATCAAGACACAGCTCAGTTTGTACCTATGCAAAGTACAGGGCAGGCTGCGGGTAGGAGGAACTGCCACTCACAGTAAATAGTTACAGGTGAAATCACAAATACTGCCCTAGACCATCTGTTATTGGTGGGCCCAATTTGTGATATGATAGGTCATAGAATACTTCATTCATAAGTAGTTTTAAGTGGTTTCAGAACTTTTATGACTCTTATGGGCAGTAATTGCACTAAAGTGTTATTTCATGATTCTACCCAAAGTTCAGGGGCGTGCATTTGGAAACACTAGTCATCTTTAAAAGGCAGTATTTTGTACTGTTCTTGGGGTATATATTCTTAATGGTAAGTGCTGAGGGGTAGATGTGAGAAGGGCAGAAGGACTGCGGATGCTCCAAACCTAAGTATTGATTGTGTCTAAGTTTCCCAGGAAGGTTTTCTGGGTCTTGTTCATTCTTAAAACAGGTACCTATGAAAGAAGATGAGTCAGTAAATTGGGGTTGGAAAAATGAGGCCACGAAAAGGCCCCAAAGTGGAAGCAACCCAAATGTCCATCAATGGATGAATGACTACATAAAATGTATGTTCATACAATGGAATACTATTCAGCCTTAACAAAGAAGAAAATCTGATACATGTTGCAACATGGATGAACCTTGAGGACACTCTGCTAAGTGAAATAACCCAGTCACAGAAGGACAAATACTATTTGATTCCTCCAGTGTGATGTACAGAGTAGTCAGATTCATAGAAAGTAGAATGATGGCTGCTGACCTATGGGGAGTTATTGTTTAATGGGTGCAGAGTTTAAGTTTTGAAAAATGAAGAGCTTTGGAGATGGATGGTGCTGATGGATGCGCAACAATGTGAATGTGCTTAATGCCACTGAACTCTATACAAAAACACGTTTTAGGTGGTGAGTTTCATTATGTGTATTTTACCACGGATCCTATATAGGGATGGCCAGTGCTCTCACTGGCTGAGCGCGGTGCAGAGGACACCAAGCCAAGGGTTGCGATCCCCTTACCGGTCATGAAAAAAAAAAAAAAGACCCATGACAGATACTACAAGTGGACAAACCACACAACTTCTGGGCCTATAAAGGCACTGCCCAGATGGAAAGTCTTTCCTAAACTCTGAGTGGCTTTTCTCTGACCATCTAGTCTTTGTTCTTTATCTCTTCCTATCTGATCCCAGCAGTAGAAGATCTCCCTTCATTGTGAGGGTGGACACAGAAGCCACCAGTCATGTGGGGTGAGGGGACACAGGCACCCCCAGAGTCCCTGCAGGGCAGCACCTACTGCTTGCTGGGCAGACAAGAGGCCAGTCTGGGTCTTCCTGGGAACAAATTATATAAAAGACAGAAATCTCAATATTTGCTTTTACAAGTTTTGAGGGGAAAATAGCCTTGACACAGTAAAATGCAGAACACAATGTTCATGATAGTGTAGTCTTGAGTTTTCTAGTCCCTCTTACTGATTTGGCACATAGGGAACAGTCAGCACAGACCTAGGATCCCCAACTGGGTGTTTCTGCCAAGGAGACAGTCCTCATGGGAATAAAGCAAGAAACCATGTGCACAGAGGTGGTGATGCTTGTCTATCAAAGACCAGCAGGTGCAGGGTGCAGGGGAACATGGTGGGCCTGGGCCAGTGGGCAGTGAGCCTGCAGAGAATGCCACCAGCAAGCCAGTTTCCAGGAGCCATCCTATTTGTATTTCAGGTTTTTTCTCAGTGTGTGTTTTCAGTGACCAGCTGCTGTGTGAAGATCACACACAGGCTGTAGGGTGCAGAACTTTCCCTGCTCCACCTCAGCTGGTCTTTCCTGTGCTCAGCTTCCTGTAGTCAGCCCTGTCATGTGCACTGTTGGATGTGATCTGTCCACTTTGCTGCCGGACCCTGCATTTCCTCCCTTCTGGGGTCCTCCTTGGGCAGTTCAGAGATTCCGCCTGGGGAGGGAAAGACACAGACTCCAGATGAGATGCAGCGTCATCTGAATGTGGCCAGCACAAGACTAATGCCCACATGCACCTGGATACTGAATGCTCCATCCTCAGAGATAAAGAAGATGGGGCTGGCCTGTGGGGTGCTCTGGTATCGACTCTCAGGGAAGTGAGCTGTCACAGGCCTAAGTAAAACATTAGTGGTTGCAGGTGGCTGATGTGGGGCAAACTGACCAAGGGGTTAAGGGCACCAAGAGGAGACTGCCAGAGTCCAGCAGGAGGAGTTTCATTTGTGCAACCTCTATGTGAAATCAGATTAGAATGGGCATTTACACACGGTGAGTGAACATTGTTGGATATCTCTGTGACCAACACTCACTGGAGGTTGCCCAGTTAGAAGCAAGTTTAACTTTAAGGAAGCAAGCACCAGCATGTTAATCTCATGTCTAGCTTGCAGCAATTCAGGTTGGGAAGTTCTATGGTATAGTCCTTTGGAGGCAATATTTGAAGTATAGTCTGAGATGTTTCCTTGAAAATCCATGTGAAAGAGACTCCGAGAAACTTCCCCCTTTAGAATCCAGCAAAATTCATTGAACTGAAGAAGTGGTAGTTAGAACTTGCCTAGAGCTCAAAGGAGTTTCGTTTTCAATCTCTAAGGGAAATCCCTTTGGCATAGTCATTCAAACCCATGAGAAACCATGGTTCTATACCTCTGTGATGAAAACCCACAGGAGTTTGCCCAGTTAGAAGCAAGCTTAACTTTAAGGAAGCAAGCACCAGAATGTGCATGTCACATCAGGCTTGCAGGAATTGAAGTCTGGGAGTTCTGTGGTATTGGCCTTTGGAGGCAATATTAGAGTCGGAGCTGTTTCCTTGAAAACTTCTGCGAAAGAAAGTCCCATAAGCTTCCCCCTTTAGAATCCAGCATAACTCAGTGAACTTAATAACTGGTAGTTAGAACTCACATGGAGCTCAAAGGAGTTTTGTTTCATGACCCCTAAAGGAAATCACTTAGGAACAGTCATTCAAACCCATGAGAAAGCATTTTTCAATGGGCAGATGAGAAAATGGTGCCCTGTGGCAAGACAAGCAGTAGTTTCCTTGGATAGGACAGGCTTGGCCAGCCCTTTGTGGTAGGTGCACAGTGCAGCCCTTAGTGGCAGGCCATGGCATGGTGTCCCTAGGGGCAGGCGAGGCCATGGGGGCCCTTAGTGGCAGGCAAGCCCAGGCAGGGAACCCTGTTCAGCAAACCAGCTCCAGACAGAGACGGTCTGTAGTGCCAGGCTGGGTCCAGCCAGCTCTGTCCTAGGGATAGGAAAAGCCATGCTAGCAGAGCCCTAGGAGCAAGCCACTCAGGACCAGGGATGCCATAGGAGCAGGCCAGGCCAGGCAAGCATGTACTTGGGGTAGGCCCGACTGACTAGTGGGGGCCTAGTGGAAAGCCAGGCTAGGCCACAAGCACCCTAGGAGAAGGTCAGGCCAGTCTAGAGTGTCCATAGAGACAGGCAAGACCAGGGGTGCCCTTAGTGCAAGGTCAGGCCAGGGAGGCCCTGGGGGCAGGCCAACCAGGGGGACCACTTGTGTCAGACCAGGCCAAAGTAGCACTTATGGCAAGACTTCCAGGCCAGGTAGCCCTAGGGAGTCCAGACTGGGCCAAGGAATCACTTCAGGCCAGCCTGGCAGACACTTAGCAGAAGTGGGCCCTTAGCACCAGGGTTCCCTGAATAGTAGTCCTGGCCACGGATGCCCTTAGCACCAAGTAGCCTAGGCCAGGGTGCCCTTAGAAGAAGGCATGAACTGGAAGCCCTTAGTGGCAGGCCAGGAAAGGCCAGGGGCACCCTTTGTGGCAGGGCACGGCCGGCCTGGCCAGGGGTCTCTTAGAGGAAATCTAGGGGAGGCCAAGAGGGCCCTACAGTGGCCTCTTTCTTTCTTTCTTCCTTCCTTCCCGCTTTCCTTCCTTCCTTCCTTTCCCTTCCTTCTGTTCCTTTCCATTCTTCAATTTTTTACCTTCCTTTTTCTCTTCTTTCTTCCATCCCTCCTTTCTTCCTTCTTTCACTTCCGTTCCCTTCCTTCCAACCCATTCCTTCCTTACCATTCTTCTGTTCCTTTCCTTTATTCCTTCCTTCCATCCTTCCTCTTTCTATCCTTCATTCTTTCATTGTTTCACACCCTAGGCATGGGCAGTCCAGGGATACACTCAGTGGCAGGGCAGGCCAGGGAGTCCCGATGGTAATTCTACTTTTTCTTTTCTTTCTTTCTTTCTATCTTTGTTCTTGGGGTCTGAGGGTACTCAAGGCTATGGTCACCCTAACTGTCAGGACAGGGCAGGCTAGGCCAGGGGTCACTTAGAGGCTGTCCAGGGGAAGCCAAGGGGGCCCTACTGTGGGCTCTTCCATTCTTTCTTTCTTCCTTTCTTTTTGTTTCTTTCATTCTTTCTTTCTCTCTTTCTCTCTTTCTTTCTCTCTTTCATGGGGTCAAGGGGCCTCAAGGCTAGGGATGCACTTAGTGTCAGGGGTGGCCAGGACATGCCCAGGGTCTCTTAGAGGCAGTCCAGGGGAGGCCAAGGGAGACCTACTGTGGGGTCTTTCTTTCTTTTCTCTCTCCTTTCTTTCTCTTTCTTCCTTTCTTTCTTTTATTGTGTCTTTCTTTCTTTCCTTCCTTCTTTCTTTCTTTTCTCATTTTCTTTCTTTCTTTCTTTCTTCCTTTCTTCCTTCCTTCCTTCCTTTCTTCCTTCATTTCTCTCTTCGTCCTTCCTTCTTTTCTTGTTTCTTTCCTGGGAGCATGAGGGGACGGCAGTCCAGTTGCACCCTTATTGGCAGGGCAGGCCATGTGGGCCTTAAGGTAATTCATTTTTTCTTCCTTTCTTTATTATCTCTCTCTCTCTCTCTCTCCCTCTCTTTCTTTCTTTCTATCTTTCACAATTTCGTTCTTTCTGTCTTACTTTTTTCTTTCTCTTTCTTTCTTTCTTTCTTTCTTTCTTTCTTTCTTTCTTTCTTTCTTTCTTTCTTTCTTTCTTTCTTTCTTTCTTTCTTTTCTTTTCTTTTCTTTCTTTCTTTTTTGTTGTGGCCTTGAGGAGTCCAGGAGAAGGGCACCCTTTGTGTAAGAACAAACCAGTCCAGGCCAGGGTATCTCTTAGAGGGAGGCCTGGCCAGGCCAACGGTCTCTGAGAGGCAGGCCAGTCTAGGTCAAGGGGACCATACAGTGGGCTCTTCCTTCCTTCTTTCCTTCCTTCCTTCCTTCCTTCTTTCCTTCCTTCCTTCCTTCCTTCCTTCCTTCCTTCTATACTTCCTCCTTCCTTCCTTCCTTCCTTCCTTCTATACTTCCTCCTCCCTTCCTTCATTCATTCTTTCCTGGGAGCTCTAGGGGAGGGCTGTTCAGAGGCACCTTTAGTGGCCTGGCAGCAATGGGGGCCATAGGGTTCTACTTTTTTTCTTCCTATCTCTTTTTCTTTCTTTCTTTCTTTCATTCATTCATTCATTCATTCATATTGGGGACTGAGTGTACTCCAGGTCACAGGCGCCCTTAGAGTCAGGGCAGACAAATCCATATCTGGGGTCTTTTAGAGGCAGTCCAGGCAAGGGCAAGGGGTCCCTACGGGTGCTCTTTCTTTCTTTCTTTCTTCCTGTCTTCCTTCATTTCTGTCTTTCTCCTTCCTTCTTTCTTGTTTATTTCCTGGGAGCCTGAGAGGATGGCAGTCCAGTGGCACCCTTTTTGGCAGGGCAGGCCATGTGGGCCTTAGGGTAATTCTTTTTTCTTTCCTTCTTTACTTTCTATCCTTCTCTATCTCTCTCTCTCTCTCTCTCTCTCTCTCTCTCTCTCTCTCTTTCTTTCCTTCCTCCTTTTTTCTTTCTTTCTTCCTTTCTTTGGTTCCAAGGGATATCCAGGCCAGGGGTGACCTTCATATCAGGGCAGACCTGGCCAACTTAGGATGTCTACTAGAGACAGATGAGGCAATCCAGTGGGGCTATAGAGGGCTTCCCTTTCTTTTCTTTTCTTTATTTCCTTCCATCCTTCCTTCTTCCAATGAACGAAAGCAAGAAGAAAAGATCCTCCTTAGGGCCCCCATTGCCTGGCCTTTCCTACCCTACCACTAAGGGTGCCCCAGGTTCTTCTTGGAGTGAATCTAAGGACTGCCCTTTCCAGGCCTGCTGCCACACTAACAGTGGGCATGGGCAGGCATAGAGAAGAGTCCCACTGGCTGGGAATGCCTCGTGGATATCCTGGCCTGACCTGCATCTTAGAGACACCCTGGCCTGGCCTGGTGTGCCCTGCCAATGATGGTTCCACTGGCGTGGCAGTCCAGGGGTTCTCTTAGTGGTGGACACATCAGGCCAGGAATGCCATAGGACTAAGCAGGCTAAAGGGCACTGGGACAAGACAGTGAAGGGGGAATTTAGTGGCAGGGGTGCTGATGTGAGAATAGTGCTGATAAGTGAATAGTGCTGAAGTGGGAATAGGGTTGATATGAGGTGAGTGCTGATGTGTGACTAGTGCTTATGAGTGTAGTGCTGATGTCAGTATAGTGCTGATGACGTATCACTACTGAAGTCATGACCTTTTTGATCTCAGGATACTGCTACTGTCAGAGTAGGACTGCCATCAGAATAGTGCTGAAGTCACAACAGTCCTGATCAGAATGCTACAGAGGTAAGAAGAGTGATCATGTGAGAATATTGCTCATGTCAAAATAATGATGGCGAGTGAATAGCTCTCACATCAGTAAACTGATGAGGTCTGCGCAGCACTGCTTCTGGAACAGTGCTGATGTCAGGAGTGTGCCACTCTCTGAAGACGGCTGAAGTGAGAACAGTGCTGACATGAGAACAGGGCTGACATGAGAAGAGGGCTGGTGTGAGGCCACTGCTAATGTGTACACTACTGACATCAGCACAGCGCTGGTGCCGGGTCACTACTGAAGTCACAGCGTTTTTGATCTCAGCATTCTGCTTCTGTCAGAGCAGTGCTGCCATCAGCATCGTGCTGAATCCACAAGAGTCCTGATGTCAGAACACTGCAGACATAAGGACAGTGATGATGTGAGAATATTGCAGATATTGCAGAGTAGTGATGGCCTCACAATGCTTCTCACATTGGTATCCTGAAGAGGTGTGAGTAGTACTGCTGTCTGAGCAGTGCCGATGTCAGATGCGTGCCGATGTCAGAAGCGTGCTGATGTGGGAGCAGGGGCGCTGTGAAAATCGTACTGATGACAGAATCGTGCTGACGTGAGAATTGGGTTGATGTGAGGTCAGTGCTGATGTGAGGCGAGCGCTTATCAGTAAAGTGCAGATGTGAGTACAGTGCTGATGCTGGAATACTACTGAAGTCACAAATATTTTTATTCTTAGGATACTGCTGGTGTCAGAGTAGTGTTACCATCAGAATGGTGTAAAAGTCACAATAGTCCTGATGTCAGAATACTGAAGATGTAAGAAGAGTGATGACGTGAGACTATTGCTGATGTCAGAACAGTGATGGCCTCAGAACAGTTCTCACATCAGGGCACTGAAGTGGTCTGAGTAGCGCTGCTGTCTGAGCAGTGCTGACGTCTGAAGCATGCCGATGTCAGAAGCGTGCCGTGGGGGAATGCTGCTGATGTGACAGTAGTACTGATAAAGGAATAGTGCTGCTGGGAGAAGCAGGTTTACATGAGAAGAGTGCTGGTGTGAGACTAGTGCTTATCAGTATACTGCTGATGTAAGTATAGTGCTGATGCCAGATTGCTACTGAAGTCACTACATTTCTAACCTCAGGATACTGAGGCACTAGTGGGGAAACAAGGTAGTGAGAACCGCCATTGCTTTACTGACAGTAGGAGGACCACAGTAGTGATCTAAATTTCAGTCCCCACTTATTGCATTAAGTGCACATTTCAGTGTTGTAACTATACCACCAACATGAAGGAAGGATCCCAGATCTAGAGGAGACCTTGGGGAACACAAGCCTTGAACTGTCACAGATATCTGAGGCAGGGCTTTGAAAATGAGCTGTTTTATAGCCAACTTAAATTTTGAGGAACACGGTAGTTCCACCTTACATCGAAAGGGTTGAATAGCAGAATTTGCAGCACAGCTCAGACAAGGAGAATTTTTTTAGTCACTCTATTAATCCATTTCTGTTGCTTATAACAAAATACTTGAAACTGGGTAATTTATAAAGAAAACAAAATTTATTGCTTACAGTTTTGGAGGCTGGGAAGTCCAAAGTCCAGGGAACACATCTGGTGAGGGTCTTCTTCGGTGGTGGCTTTACAGCAATGCAGGGGTCTCACCTGGTAGAAAATGGCAGAGCAGAGACAGCCTAGCCTCTCACGTGCTCTCTTTTTAAAGTCTTCAGAATCCCACCCATGACTGCCATTATTAATCCATTCACTATGGCATGGTACTAGAATCTAATCACTTCTTCAAGGCCCCACCTTTTGATTACCATAATAGGATTTCCCATCCTCTTAACAGTGGGGATTAAGTCTCAATGAGACTGAGGCAGGGACATCCAATCTACAGCAGTCACCCAGAAAGTGATTTAGTTCATGACACTCAAATATAGTAGATAATTGCCTCCAAAATCTGAAGACATACTCTAAGTATTGGATTTTGTTGTTAATGGTGGGGGATGGGGAGTTGGGTAAGGAATGAGGTTCAGACTCTTGCTTTTCCTTGGAGGAGATAATCTAACAGGCCCCCAGTTCCTTTACCATCAGACACTATGAGCTGGCAGCCACCTCTATTTTTGCCGTATTTATCTTCTCTCCTTTATCCCACGAGTGTCTGTCTAAAGCATGCCAAAACCTGCTATTTCCTGCTCTCAGTGTCCAACCATGATGCTGTCCATGTAGGAAACCAGTGTGATGTCCTGTAGCCTGGGTCCCTGAGGTCTGGTTAAGGCACAGGCAAGAGATGTTCACATCTCACTATTAGCTTGCCCCACCTCCTCACCTGTGATTGCCACTGCTGCCACCCCAGGGTTCTCTTCTCTTCACCAAGACCCTGAAGCCCATTTAATGGCTGCCCCACTCACAGGCATTCCAGTCCAGTGAGACCAGCCAGAGCAGATCATTTAAAATATCCTGGTGTTTCCCTCTCCATTCTTTTTCCTGTGGCCCAGAAGAAGGGAACTGTTCTGGGGATAGCATGGGCAGAACAAACAAGGTCAGTCCCACCCAGCATTCCTGCCTCCCCAGATCTTTGATTTCCCTCATTTCCATTAGAGTGAAGAATGCACGGCTGTTGCATGCCATTTGCTGTGGGCCAGCTCTCAGCCCAGGTATCTACCAGCCATCCTGGTGAGCTGTTAGATCTCCAGCCAGCTGCGCATGCTGCAGACAAAACCACCCTTCTTGGTAAGCACAGCAATATCATATACTTAGCCTAATCTAAAATTGTGTTCCATCCTGTTTGGTTAAGCATCCTTGAAATCCACAAATACTGCCTGGGTTCTGGAGGTGTGAAAAGCACATTTCTTCATCTTCTTTTAGATAATTTGAGTCTTGGGCAGCAGTCCTTAAGGACAGGTTGGCTGGAGCTGATGATTCAATGGCCGTGACATCGACAGGCTTTGAGAGCTCTGGTTTCTGATTATTCTGAATCCAATCGTCCACTTCTGTAAGCTGCAGGGCATCCTCTTACACATTCTTTTCAATTGTAGGGAGCTAGAATCCTGAGGAATGCAGAAATAGGCACCAGAGAATAAATAAATGGCATTTCCCGTACAGGTTGCAAAACGAAACTCCTTTCAGCTGCATGCGAGTTCTAACTGCCACTTCTTCAGTTCACTGAGTTTTGCTGGATCCGAAAGGGGAAGCACCTGGGAGCCTCTTTTGCAGAGATTTTTCAAGGAAACTTCTCAGACTCTACTTCCAATATTGCCTACATAGGCCTATAGCATAGAACTTCCAAATATGAATTCCTGCGAGCTAGATGTGACATGCCCAGCATGGTGCTTGTTTCCTTAACAATAAACTTGCTTCTATCCAGCAAGCTCCTGTAAGTGTTTGTCACAGAGATATTCAGCAATGTTTTCTCCCCGTGGTTGAAGGCCAGTTCCAGTGGCATTTCCCATAGAGGTTGGAAAACCAAACTCCTTTCAGCTGTACGCAAGTTCTAACTACCACTTCTTCAGTTTACTGAGTTATGATGGATTTCAAAGTGGGAACCTTCTCGACTCTCTTTGCTAGACTTTTTCAAGGAAGCGTCTCAGACTCTAGTTCCAATATTGCCTGTATAGGCCTGTAGCATAGACCTTCCAAACCTGAATTCCTGCAAGATAGATGTGAGATGCACATTCTGTCTCTTGTATCCTTAAAGTTAAACTTGCTTCTATCTGGGCAACCCCCTGTGAGTGTTTGCCACAGAGATATTTAACAATGTTTTCTCGCTGTGTTTGAAGGCCCATTCCAAAGGCATTTGCCATAGAGGCTGCAAAACGAAACTCCTTTCAGCTGTATGTGACTTCTAACTACCACTTCTACGTTTCACTGTTATACTGTATTCCAAAGGGGGAAGCTTCTGGGATTCTTTTTCGCAGAGATTTTCAAGGCAAATTCTCAGACTCTAGTTCCAACATTGCCTGCATAGGCCTATACCATAGAAATTCTAAACAGGAATTCCTACAAGCTAGATGCGAGATGCACATTCTGGTGCTTTTTTCCTTAAAGTTATTCTTGCTTCTATCTGGGCAATCTCTTCTTAGTATTTGTCACAGTGATATTCAATAATGTTTTCTCACTGTGTTTAAATGCCCATTCTAGTGGCATTGCCCATACAGGCTGCAAAACGAAACTCCTTTCAGCTGTATATGAGTGCTAACTACCAGTTCTACAGTTTACTGAGTCATGCTCTATTTCCCCCCCACCCCCACCCCCTGGTTTTTTTGTGTGTGTGTATGTGTGTGAATTTATTTATTTATTTTTAGCTCCCACCAATAAGTGAGAACATGTGGTATTTCTCTTTCTGTGCCTGACTTGTTTCACTTAATATAATTCTCTCAAGGTCCATCCATGTTGTTGCAAATGGCAGCATTTCATTCGTTTTTATACCTGAATAGTATTCCATTGTATAGATGTACCACATTTTCCATATCCACTCATTCGATGATGGACATTTGGGCTGGTTCCAACTCTTGGCTATTGTAAAGAATGCTGCGATGAACATAGGAGAACAGGTATACCTTCGACTTGATGATTTCCATTCCTCTGGGTATATTCCCAGCAGTAGGATAGCAGGGTCATATGGTAGATCTATCTGCAATTGTTTGAGGAACCTCCATACCATTTTCCATAGAGGCTGCACCATTTTACAGTCCCACCAACAATGTATGAGAGTTCCTTTTTCTCCACAACTTCGCCAGCATTTATCGTTCAGAGTCTTTTGGATTTTAGCCATCCTAACGGGTGAGATGGTATCTCAGTGTAGTTTTGATTTGCATCTCCCGGATGCTGAGTGATGTTGGGCATTTATCATATATCTGTTGGCCATTTGTATATCTTCCTTAGAGAAATGCCTACTTAGCTCTTTTGCCCATTTTTTAATTGGGTTGCTTGTTTTTTTCTTGTAAAGTTGTTTGAGTTCCTTGTATATTCTGGATATTAATCCTTTGTCAGATGTATATTTTGCAAATATTTTCTCCCACTCTCTTGGTTGTCTTTTAACTCTGTTAATTGTTTCTTTAGCTGTGCAGAAGCTTTTTAGTTTGATATAATCCCATTTGTTTATTTTTCCTTTGGTTGCCTGTGCTTTTGGGGTCATATTCATGAAGTCTGTGTCCAGTCCTATTTCCTGAAGTGTTTCTCCTTTGTTTTCTTAAAGAAGTTTTATTGTTTCAGGGTGTATATTTAAATCCTTAATCCATTTTGCGTTGGTTTTAGTATACGGTGAGAGGTATGGGTCTAGTTTCATTCTCCTGCATATGGATATCCAGTTATCCCAGCACCATTTGCTGAAGAGGCAGTCCCTTCCCCAGTGAATAGGCTTGGTGCCTTTGTCAAAGATCAGATGGCAGTAAGTGGTGTGTGGGTTGATTTCTGGATTCTCTATTCTATTCCATTGGTCAGTGTGTCTGTTTTTATGCCAGTACCATACTGTTTTGGTTATTATAGCTTTGCAGTATAGCTTAAAGTCAGGTAGTGTTATGCCTCCAGCTTTATTTTTTTTTGCTCAGCATTGCTTTGGCTATGCGTGGTCTTTTATTATTCCATATAAATGTCTGGGTAGTTCTTTCCATTTCTGAGAAAAATGTCTTTGGAATTTTGATGGGGATTGCATTGAATTGGTATATCACTTTGGGTAGTATGGACATTTTCACTATGTCGATTCTTCCAATCCAAGAGCATGGGATATCTTTCCATCTTCTTGTATCCTCTCTAATTTCTCTCAGCAGTGGTTTGTAGTTCTCATTACAGAGATTTTTCACCTCCTTGGTTAACTCAATTCCTAAGTATTTTATTTTTTTGGTGGCTATTGTAAATGGGCAGGCTTTCTTGATTTCTCATTCTGCATGTTCACTATTGGAGAAAAGAAATGCTACTGATTTTTGTGTGTTGATTTTGTATCCTGCTACTGTGCTGAAATCATTTATCAATTCCAAGAGTTTTTTTGTAGAGGTTTTAGGCTGTTCAATATATAGGATCATGTCATCTGCAAACAGGGACAGTTTGACTTCATCTTTTCCAATCTGGATGCCCTTTATTTCCTCCTCTTCTCTGATTGCTCTGTCTAGTACTTCCAACACTATGTTGAATAGGAGTGGTGAGAGTGGGCATCCTTGTCTAGTTCCTGTTCTTAAAGGAAAAGCTTTCAGCTTTTCCCCATTCAGGATGATATTGGCAGTGGGTTTGTCATATATGGCTTTAATTATGTTGAGATACTTTCCCTCTATACCTAACTTCTAGAGGGTCTTTGTCATGAATGAGTGCTGAATTTTATCTAATGCTTTTTCAGCATCTATAGAGATGATCATATGGTCCTTGTGTTTGACTTTATCAATATGGTGTATCACATTTATTGATTTGTGTATGTTGAACCAACCTTGCATCCCTGGGATGAATCCCACTTGATCGTGGTGAATAATTTTACGTATGTGTTGCTGTATTCTGTTTGCTAGTATTTTAGTGAGGATTTTTGCATCTATATTCATCAAGGATATCGGCTTGTAGTTTTCTTTTTCGTTATATCTTTACCTGGTTTTGGTATCAGGATGATGTTTGCTTCATAGAATGAGTTTGGGAGATTTGCGTCCGTTTCAAACTTTTGGAATAATTTGTAAAGAATCGGTGTCAATTCCTCTTTGAATGTTTGCTAAAATTCTGCTGTGAATCCATCTGGTCCTGGGCTTTTCTTTGTTGGGAGCCTTCTGATAACAGCTTCAATCTCCTTTATTATTATTGGTCTGTTCAGATTTTCTACATCTTCATGGCTCAGTTTTGGGAGCTTGTGTGTGTCCAGAAATTTATCCATTTCCTCCAGATTTTCAAATTTGTTGGCATATAGTTGTTTATAGTAGTGTCGAATGATACCTTGTATTTCAGATGAATCAGTTGTAATATTGCCTTTTTCATTTCTAATTTTTGTTATTTGAGTCTTCTCTCCTCTTTTTTTTTTTTTGTTAGCCATGCTAATGGTTTGTCAATTTTATTTATCTTTTCAAAAAACCAACTTTTTGATTCATTGATCTTTTGTATTGTTTTTTGGGATTCAATTTCATTCAGTTCTGCTCTGATCTTAATGAATTCTTTCCATCTGCTAACTTTAGGTTTGGATTGTTCTTGTTTTTCTAGTTCTTTAAGGTGAAGTGTTAGGTTGTTCACTTGCCATCTTTCCACTCTTCTGAGGTGAGCATTTATTTAATGCAATAAATTTCCCCCTTAATACTGCTTTTGCAGTATCCCACAGGTTTTGGTATGATGTATCATTGTTTTCATTAGTTTCAATAAATTTTTTGATTTCCTGCTTGATTTCTTCTTGGACCCATATGTCATTAAGTAGAATGTTGTTTAATTTCCATGTGTTTGTATACTTTCCAGAGTTTCATTTGTTATTAATTTCTAGTTTTAATCCATTGTGGTCTGAGAAAATACATGGGATAATTCCAAATATTTTGAATTTGTTGAGACTTGATTTGTGACCTAATATGTGATCTATCCTGGAGAATGATCCATGTGCTCATGAGAAGAATGAATATTCTGAGGTTGTTGGATGGAATGTTCTGTAGATATCTGCCAAATCCAATTGGTCTAGAGTATTGTTTAGATCTTGTGTTTCTCTACTGATTCTTGCCTAGATGATCTGTCTAATATTGACAGTGGGGTGTTCAGGTCCCCTGCTATTATGGTATTAGTGTCTATTTCCTTCTTTAGGTCTAATAGAGTTTGTTTTATAAATCTGGCTGCTCCAACACTGGGTGCATATATATTTATGATTGTTATGTCTTCTTGATGGATCAGTCCTTTTATCATTACGTAGTGTCCCTCATTGTCTCTTTTTATGGTTTTTAGTTTAAAGTCTATTTTGTCAGATATAAGAATAGCTACTCCAGCTCATTTTTCTTTTCTGTTTGCATGGTAAATCTTTTTCCATCCTTTCACTCTTAGTCTATGTGAATCTTTATGAGTGAGGTGGGTCTCTTGTAGGCAGCATATAGTTGTGTCCTCCTTTTTGATCCAGTCAGCCAGTCTGTGTTTTTTGATTGGGGAATTTAAGCCTTTTACATTAAGAGTTGTTATTGAAAGGTGTTGATTTATTCCTAGCATTTTATTGGTTGTTTGGTTGTCTTAGGTGTTTTGTTCCTTGCTTTCTGATTTACTGTTTGGTTTCTGTGTTTGTTGGTTCCTTAGGTTGTAGATAGTATTTTTGTTTGTTTCTTTTCTCTTCATGAATGCCATTTTTATAATACTAGTGGGTTTTGGTTTTTCTTGGTTTTTTTGGCAGTGGTAGCTATTTTTCAGGAACCAAACCCAGTACTCCCTTGAGGATTTCTTGTAAGGGTGGTCGTGTAGTAGTGAACTCCCGCAGTTTTTGTTTGTCTGAGAAATATACTATTTGCCCTTCATTTCGGAAGGATAGCCTTGCAGGGTAGAGTATTCTTGGCTGGCAATCTTTGTCTTTTAGTATTTTGAATATATCATCCCATTCCTTTCTAGCTTTTAGGATTTGTGATGAAAAGTCTGATGTTAGCCTGATTGGGGCTCCCTTATAAGTGATTTGATGCTTCTCTCTTGCAGCTTTTAAGATTCTCTCTTGGTCTCTGAGTTTTGCCAATTTGACTATAACATGTCTTGGAGAAGGCCTTTTTGGGTTGAATACGTTTGGAGATCGTTGAGCTTCCTGGATCTGAAGATCTGTGATTTTTCCTATACCTGGGAAGTTTTCTGCCACTATTTTGTTGAATACGTTTTCAATGCAATCTCCGTTTTCCTCCCCTTCTGGAATACCCATGACTCGGATATTTGAGCGCTTAAGGTTGTCTGATATCTCTCTCAGATTTTCTTCAATGTCTTTGATTCTTTTTTCTTTCTTTTTGTCTGCTTGTGTTATTTCAAACAGCCCATCTTCAAGTTCAGAGGTTCTCTCTTCAACTTCGACAAGCCTGCTCGTTAAACTCTCCATTGTGTTTTTTATTTCGCTGAATAACTTCTTCAGTTCGGCAAGTTCTGCTACATTTTTTTTCACAACATTGATTTCCTTGTACATTTCCTCTTTCATGTCCTGTATACCTTTCCTCATTTCATCATGATGTCTAGCTGAGTTTTCTTGTATCTCATTCAGTTTCCTTAGAGTTATCACTCGAAATTCCTTGTCAGTCATTTCAAGGGCTTCTTGTTCTATAGGATCTAGAGTTTGAGATTTATTAACTTTTGGTGGTGTACTTTCTTGATTTTTTGTATTTCTGGTATCTTTTTTTTTGATGTTTATTCATTGTGGCAGGGGGTTTCACCATCCACAGTTTTGACACTATTGACTAACTAAGATGTTGCTGTGGTTGCCAATTTATTATGGCTACCTCCGTGACTTCTCAGTTGGCCTCTAGTGCATTGTGTGTATGGTTGCCTCAGGTTTTGGGCCTCTCCGGGGAGCCACCTCTCTGGTCAGCTTGGACTCTGCTGGGCTGCTGGATCACGGGGCGGTACCGCAGGGTGTGTGATCTCTGTTGAGCTTTCACTTCCCGTGCAGGACCTCTCCCTGTTCCGTGTGCTCTGGCCCAGGCTGTTGGATTGTCCAGTGGCGACCCCACAGGGTGTGTGGTTTCTGTCGAGTCTCCGCCTCCCTGGCCGCACGTCTCCCCACTCTGTGCGCACTGGGCTGGGCTGGTACGTGTCTTCTGCAACCCTCGTCTGTCAGCTGGGCCTTCAAGACCCTGCTCTGCACCGCCTCACCCAGGAAGTCTACCAGGTTTCTGCTAGGCGCAGATGACCGGTCGCTCTAGGTGCCTTTGTAGCGCTGTGTAGATCTTTCTCGGGACTTATCACTTTCCTCCTGGTATCACGGTTATTTGTGTACTTGTCTTATCTCCCACACCAGAGCGTGAGCTCTTCGGGGGAGGAGCCTGCAGCACACGGTTCACCTTTGTATCCACCCCCCCCCCCACCCCCACCCCACCCCCCCACCCCCCCACCCCCCCCACCCCCGGCACTAACCGAGTCCAGTATCCGTCTGCAGTCAGCTCCCCGGCAGGTTAAAGCGGACTTGGGAACTCTCCAACCACACTATTCCTAACCCAAAATTGGTTAGGCGATTTTCCAAACTTGTGGCCGAAGAGATGGTATCTGCCTCCCAGTAACCGGAAGTTTACCGGGGGCCGGAGCCCAGGGTGCGGTGGAGTGACAGTCGGCCCAGCCCGTACTTCCTTGCCCTTCCGACACTGGCCAGGGATGCCCCACACCACCATCCCCCCCAGAGAACCGCAGAGGGAGTGGGAGGGGAGGCCGGCCCATAGGCCCGGAGAAGCCCCACGCCGGGGCAAGCAAGTGGGAAGGCTCAGTGAGGAGCTGAGCCAGGCGAGGAGGACAGGCTTGGCTGAGCCGGGCCGGAGCTGCCACCACCTGAGAAAATGGAGGCAGCCCCGGGGGCGTTTCTCACCATGTTTGAAACTCGTTTCCAATAGGTTCTGCAATAGAGATTGCCATGCAAAGCGCCCTTGAACTGTGTGCCAGTTCTAACTATCACATCTACAGTTCACAGGGTTATTTTGCATTCTAAAGGGGAAGCGTCTGCATTCTCATTCACAAAGATTTTCAAGGAAACTTCTCTGTCTGTATTTCCAATATTGTCTCCATATGCCTATACCATACAACTTCCAAACCTGAATTCCTGCATGCTAGATGTGAGATGCACATTCTGCTGCTTGATTCTACAGAGGTAAACTTGCTTTTACATGGGCATCCTTCTGTAAGCCTTTTTTACCCAGATATCCCACAGTGTTTTCTCACCATGTTTGAATGACCGTTCCAATGGGCTTTTTCCTAGAGGTTGCAAAATGATACTACTTTGAGCTGTGTGCTAGTTCTAACTACCACTGCTACAGTTCACTGAGATATGCTGGGTTCTAATGCGGAAGTGTGTTGCACTGTCTTTCACAGAGATTTTCAAGAAAACTTCTCAGACTCTGTTTCCAATATTGCCTTCATATGCCTATAACATAGAAGTTCCAAACCTGAATTCCTTCATGCTAGATGTGAGATGCACATTCTGCTGCTTGATTCTATAAAGGTAAACTTGCTTATATAAGGGCAACCTTCTGTGAGTCTTTTTCAGTGAGATATCCAGCAATATTTTCTCACCTTGTGGAAAGGCTGTACTAACGGGAACTCCCATAGAGGTTGCAAAACAAAACTCCTTCGAGCCACATGCCAGTTCTAAATACCACTCCTTCAGTTTACTGAGTTATGCTGGTGTCTAAAGGGGAAGCATGTTCTCTCTCTTTCACAGTGATTTTCAAAGAAACTTCTCAGACTCTATATCCAATATTGCTTCCATGTCCCTATAACAGAGAACCTGGAAACCACAACCCCAGGAAGCTAAATGTGAGATGAACATTATGCTGCTTATTTCTATAAAGGTAAACTTGCTTCTAAATGGGAAACCTTCTGTGAGTCTTTTTCTCAGAGATGTTTAACGACGTTTTCTCACCGTGTTTGAATGTCCATTCCAATCGGATGTACCTTAGAGGTTGCAGAATGAAACTCCCTTGAGCTGTGTGCCAGTTCTAACTACCACCTCTGCAGTTCACTGCGTTATGCTGGATTCTAAAGGGCAAGCACACTCTCCTTCACAGAGATTTTCAAGGAATCTTCTCAGACTATATCTTCAATATTGCCTCCATATTCCTCTAATATAGAACTTTCAAAGCTGAATTCCTGCAAGGTAGATGTGAGATGCACATTCTAGTGCTTGTTTCCATAAAGTTACACTTGCTTCTAACCGGGCAACCTCCTGTGAGTGTTACTAAACTCTCCCGATCTACTCCTCTGGGATGCCTCTTGGCTAACCTATGACCCCTCTTCCTACAAGGAGATATAAAACCTAAACAACTCCTTTTTTATTGTAATCATGTCTGGCCTAGATATAAACTCGATAACAGATCCTGATGACTAGAAACTGTACCTTCAATCTGGCCACCCTAACAGATATTGATAACTTCTGTCACAGAAGCGGCAAGGCAGGAGAGATTCCCTACGTTCAGGCTTTCTTTTGAGAAGAATGAATATTCCCTTGGAAGAGGGAATATGAAGGCAATATTGAAGATATAGGAGAGTGCGGTGCTGGTAGCGCCAAGGCCACGAGTTCGGATCCTATATAGGGATGGCGGGTGTGCTCACTGGCTGAGCGCGGTGCAGACCACACCATGCTGAGGGTTACGATCTCCTTATCGGTCAAAAAACAAAACAAAACAAAAATAAAATAAAATAAAAGTCACACTGAGGATGCTGGAGTTCCAACAACACTAACTGCCACCTGCATTGTATAAAGGCAAAGACAGATTTCCCTTGGTAATCAGGATCAGCCACCCCAGCCAGCATGGTACCCCTCTTCTTGGCCTGCTCACCCAGTGATACATGGGAGCCCAGTGGCAATCTCAACTTCCAGTTCAGTGGCCCCATGGCCACGTCCCTTGTGGCAAACAGTCTTCCCTTGAGAACAACCACCTGCTACTGGAGACCAAAGTGGGAGGAATAGGAAGCAAAAAATATGCATGGTATTATTAGGTACAACAGTGAGAGGCTCCACCTCCACCATTCGTTGCAGGATGCTTTTTGACTATGAGGAACACCACCATCTATTAATCACAGATTGAGGGTATATACTGCATCCTGTAGATACCACCCCACCCTCTCGAGATGTTGGCTTCCAACTGGTGCCATAACCGAGTCTCTAGAAGGTTATTTCACCATTCTGAAAGGTCAGTAATATATGGATGGTGATGAGGTTCCTTTTGAATATCAGCGAATCCTCTGAGTTGGCAGGGGGAAGGAGGTATGAAATAATTTCCTTGGTCAGAAGCAATGTTTTGTGGCATACCACAACCAACAATACAGCATGCACTGAGTCCCCTCTTGGGGTTACAGAAGCATCACATACAGTATTCATGTCTATTCCAGCAAGCATCAGTCTAGTCCCTCCTTAAGGGAAAGGTGAAAATGTAACCTCACTGCCTCCAGGTGGCTGGCTGGTGTCCCCCAACCCCAGCATCTGGAACTGGTCACTGATGCTGCAAGTTGGCCACTAGATTTAGCAGGAGGAGTCAGCCTTGCTCGGGGGATGTTCTGCTGCTGCTCCCACACGTTGCAGTCTGCCCACGGTCATTCGGTTCACATTGCCCACCCTGCTCCACTGAGAAACCACAGGCTTCGGAAGGAAGCTGATCGATTATAAGAAGCTTCCTCTAAAGTAGTAACTCCTTAGTGAAAAGTCACATGGGCCATGGATGTTCTCACATTCCAGGCCATTTTGAGAGGCTTATCCATATCTCTTCTCCAGATCTTTTTGTCATTTGTTCTCTAGTCTTCTACCTCCCAACTCTTTATCCTTTGGCTGAACAAGAAGACACAGCCCATGAATTCACGTAAACTCTCACCTCAGGCCGTCTCTCCTTCCAAGAAAATAAACATTTACTACTTGTAACTCTGCTTAGTGGAAGAAATTCTCTTCTCTGCTCTCCTCCGATGCAACAGCTGAATAATGACATAAAGCCACAGCCATACAGTTCTCATGGTGCAAGCAAATCTACAGAACCACTTGTAAACCAAGTTCAAAGTTTTCTTTCTTGATTAGACTGGTCATGGGAAATCCCCTGGAGGCTTAGCTGTGGGTTGAGAATAAGATGGCGTTTCAAGGCTGAGCACACACAGAGTGTAAGCCACACGTTCAACTTATTTATTCCTGCAAGACCCACTTGAGCCCAGCCCCAAACCCATACCACCCCCAAATGATGATGGAGTACTAATTGTGCACCCAATTTGATGACCTTATACCTTAGATAATACCCAGTCCATGATGGGACGTTCAGATTAAATGGTCAACTGATGTCCAACGGTCAGTTTCTAGTAGGGAGCAATAGCAAGCCAAGAGATATTCTCAAGAGAGAATGGTTACATTCCAAAGGGGGTTTGGCTTTGTTCAAAACCCTGTCATGGGCATCATATATCTTCATACAGCATCATCATGACGCTGTCAGTGTAGTGCACCAGGGTGCCGTTCTGTGGGATAATGGATAAACCAAGTCGCTATGCCTTCCACCTTAAAGAAGGCTGCTCCAGTTCCCTGCTACTGGAACAGCAGGGGGGAGCTTCCCAGGTGAGTCGCTGTACACCATCCCAGCAGCCGTGCTGACTTATTCTCCTGAAGTGATCCCACTGGCGTGGCTGCTTCCCTGGAGGCAGGATCAGGCTTATGGTAATTCACTATCCCTTTCCAAGTTCCACAGACAAAACTGTCATGTTACATGGGGTTTTGAGAGAAATCACCACCCCTAAATTTTCTCAAGACTTTGCTGTCTGTGCCCCCTCTGCCAATTTCTTTGGCTTACAGTCTAGGTGGGGATGGGGCACACAGTGAGTTGTCCTGGGCCATGCTTACTGATCTAGTCTTCACCTGCATAGGTGGGAGGCTAGCGTGGAGGTTCTGATCATAGCTGGGTGTACATATTCCATCTCTGTATTCAGAAAATAGACAAAGCATGGGGTAAAGACTTCCTCATCGTGTGATGATGAGGTAACGATGAAATTCAGGTTAAATCTCTTTTCACACCTGGCCTTCCTAAGAAGCCTTGTTCTGACCATTGGACCACAGTGGCACCCTGAGCCCCCTGGCTCTGAGCCAGGACCCACCCATTCCAGAAGTGTCTGGCTTTTCTCTTTCTTCAGGTAAATGGCTGCAGGTTCCTCTTGAAAAGGCTGCAGGAGAAAGATTCACATTATGTAACTTCTTACCGAAGTGTTCTTGATTCCCCATTCATTCAAGGAACTTTGGTCTGTGAACTGAGATAGTCCAGACCCTCTTTTGGCAAATCTAGAATCTTTCAGTTATACAGATCAAGTATAACCTCTGTGGACTGCCTGACTATTTCACCACCTAAAGTCCCATTGGTTCAAAGCCTGCTAATTGCCACCCAGCCCTGTGCCTGTTAGTCATGAGGCCCACCTTGCAGTCAGTGATTATGTGCTGGTAGTTGACTTCAGCCCCCTGGAATGTCATTATCCCTGTTGTATTCAAGGAGCGCATTTCAGTGGTAGTGACTTAACACCTTCTCTGGTCTGCAGAGGACGGGCATTACAGCTCTTTATGAAGATGTTAATGCTCCTCCTAGCCATGCATTTCTCCACGTGTTGGTGTGTCCAGATTTCAGTCAACAGTCAAGCAAACAAAACCATTCCCAGCTATACGTGATAGCTCATTCAATACACAACCTTTGATAAGTTGACCCATATGAATGAATTCAGTAAGATCAAAAATCATGTTTAGCACCTTCAGAATCTATCCTGTACATACTCCTCCAGGTTTGTGCTACTATAAATGTTTAAATCTTAGAAATCTCTTAGTGCATAAGCCTTCTGCTCCCAGATGTGATGACTAGTTATGCTGGGATCTGACTTTCATTATGGGTCCATGATGGTGGGGAGTTAGCATCCAAAGAGTCACTTCTTCAGGTCACTACTGCATGGTCTTCCAGCAAGGGAGGGCCACTTAATAGCCTGGAAGTGGGTCTACTTCTCCTGGCAAGGAAGGCTCAATGGGGATTAGAGATTCTGGATAATATGACTGCTTGAATCTTATCAAATGTCACCAAATTCCCTGGGTTCCACTCTTTAATAAGTGCCCTAACTTTCACATTAAAAAATGTAGCAAGCTATGAATTAACTGTCAGAGACCCACAGAAGCAGACTCAGTGTCTAATTTTAGGTTGTATCCAGGCCTGATCTGCAGATACCAACTACAAGATAATACAGTTTACTTCACTGTACCAGATTCTATTGGTGTTTCACATATGTTCACTCAACACTGTCATGTGTGCATGCCAACTCAGTTCCTAAGCCATCCCATATGGCTTTGTGCCTGAGGCCTTCTGTGCCTGATGCAGCCCATTCTGCCCACCCACAGGGTAGGCTGGAAGTACCATCTAATTAATGCCACCCCTGGGAGCAGCCCATATCCACTCCTGACAATAGCATCCACGCTCTGGGGTGCGATAGCTCTGAGGCATGTTCCACCGCCATTCAGAGTCCTCCAGCAAGGTTGAGCCCCCGTTGCCTACAGTGACAGCTTGCTTGATAATGCACCTTTCATTGGCTCCTGTCCTTTTCCAGACTCACCTGTCTTAAATCAGTGTGCTGAATCACGGCATTAGTTTAATTATTAAATCTCCCTAGACCAATTAGAAGACAACTCACCCAAAATTTTTATTTCTCATCCTTCCCATGCCAGCCTACCATAGCAGTCTGGATCTGCCAAAAACCTTGCTCCTCATTCCAGGAGACTGCAGGTGATAATTTAAGGCTTACAACAGGATATGAAGGACAACCAATGTTCTGTCTTCTGATGGCCACTGGTACCTCTCTGCTTTCAAATCCTCCCAAGCCAAAAGCCAGTCCCAGACTCCCATTTCCTTGAGAGTCTTTCCTGCCACCACTTCTATCACCTAGTACTCTATTTATCAGTTTACTTAAGTGCAGACAACAGAATCTTCCCTAGCTAGTTAAAGCAGAAAGACATTTGTAAATTACTCATAGTGGGAAAGAGTAATTTAATAGTCGAGCTGAGCTTCCAGGACTCTCAGAAACACGTCACAAACTGAGGACCAAGGGAGCTGCACCTCTGACACCATCGAGGAGCTGCAGGACTCAGAAGCTGCCCTTCCTGGTCAGCTCCCAAATTGCTATGCCTTTACAGGACCACAAAGTCACTGTATCAGGAAGCTCTCTTTAGAAACAGAAAATGATATTTACAGCTGTGTGTTCTAGAACATGCCTCTGCCACAACCTGCCTAAATCTCCACCTATTTGGTTCCTTTCTAAAGCAAAGTCTCATGCAAAAATTTCTGATTGGTAGACCCTAAATGAAAACCATAACTAGAAACTCTATCTTCAACGGCCTTCCAAGATACTATATGCTAGAAGGGAGTTGGAACGTGTTTTGTGGGGGGCCTTGGTGGCTGGCCAGGACAGGGATCTGCACCCTTGACCTCTGTGTTATAACATCACTAACCAACTGAGCTAACCAACCAGCCCTTGGAATAGGTTTTGACTAGCCAATCCAGAGTATCTGCTACACAGTTTATTGACACAAAGTAAATATCCATCAACAGTTAAAGAAAATAAAATATAGAGAATTTATTCATTGACTATATTCTTTTTCATGTTATCTGAGTAACTGTTGTCTCTACTCAGATTTCCACTGAACACACTGCCATCTTCTCTTTTGAGTTCATCACATGATCTCTCCAGCTCCGTGGAAAAGGAAATATATGCTTCTTTTCAACAAATAGTGCTGGGACTACTGGACAACCACCTGCAAAAGAATAAAATTGTAACTCTTCCTTACAACATACACAAAAATTAACTCCAAGTGAGTATAAACCTAAATGTAAGAGCTAGAAATAAAAACAAAAGAACAAATGAAACAACAACAACAGAAACCTCTTAGAATTAAAAATGGGAGTAAATCTTCACTATTTTCGTTTAGGCAAAGTCTTCCTGTATATGATTCAAAAATTACAATAACTGAAAATAACTCTTACAACTCAACAACAAAAGACAATAAAGACAAAATAGCCTAATTTCAATATAAGTGGCCAGTAAGCACATGAAAATATATTCAGCATCTTTAGCCATTAGGAAATCAACGAGATACCACTTCACACTCACTAGGGCGGTATTAATAATAATTTTTTAAAAAACAGATAACAACAAATGCTGACAGAGATGTACAAAAATTTGAACCCTCATACATTGCTGGTGGGAGTGTAAAATGGTGCAGTCACTTAGAAAACAGTTTGGCAGTTCTTCAAAATGTTAAGCATAGAGTTACCGTTTCACCCAGAAATTCTACTTCTAGGTCTCTATCCAAGAGCAATGAAAACTTACGTCCACCCAAAAATTGGTGCATGAATGATTGCAGGGGCGCTATTCATAATAGCACAAAAGCAGAAACAACCCAAAAGTCCATCAATCAATGAATAGACAAATGAAGTGTGATGTATTCATACAGCAAATTATTATTCAACAATAAAAAAGAATGAAGTACTGAGAAATACGACAAAATGGATTCAACTTGAAAACATTATGCTGTGAAAGAAGCCAGTCACTGAAGACCAAATAGTATATGATTCAATTTATATGAAATGTCTAGAATAGACAAATCTATGAAGACAGGAAGTAAATTGTTAGTTCAGTAGTTTCCTAGGATGGGGCTGAGGGGGCAGGGATGTTGGAGATAAATGCAATGACTGCTAATGGCTATGGGATTTCATTTGGGGGTGATGAAAACATGCCAAAGTTGAAATATTGATTGTGGTGATAGTTTCACAACTCTGTGAATATACTAAAAACCATGGGATTGTATACTTTAAATACACGAGTTGTTGGTTTATAAAGTGTGTCTCAATAAAGCGATTAAGGAAATGTACTTTAATATATTTGGAATTACACCGACAGATCAAGTGACTTCAATTCTCTGTCCTGGAAAATCTACCTAAGACAAGAATTTTCATTACAAAGCTAATAGAAACATGTCAAAAGTGAATTTTTGTTCTAGTAGTTACCTTTGTAACTAGAACTAATGCCCTAGTCTCTTGTTTCTTTACAGAACATTTTACCTTCTGGGTTTTCTATTTGTAATAATATCCTTTGACTCCCATCTATTCTCTGCATAGCCATCAGAGAGATGCTTCCAGTTTCCTCTTTCTCTTTCCCCCAACTTTCAGTTGAATTATGTCTACTTTGTCATAATATGTAACATTTACATTTTACCCTTCTACTCTAGTCCCTACTTTGTTTTGACCTCAGATCTAAGATTAAATACATTTAATGGTCACTGTCAGTCCTTCTGCCTGGTAATCTCTCACCCAGAAATCTCATCTACTAGCTTTTTCATAACAGCCCTAAAACACAGTATTCTTGCATATTTAAACTACATTTCTACTAGGCTTAAAGAGGTCAGAAATTCTGAACATTTTGTTTTGATAGTCTTGCAGAATGAAATGGACAGAAATCGTGGCCTATACCTGGATAAGAGGAATCTCTTTCTAAAATAAACAAATACCCTCAAAGGCAACAGTCTCATACATTGCTGAGATTAAACCAGAACTAGACCAGCGTCCAGAATTTCACCTTGAGTCGTCCAGGGAGCCTGAGGCCTTAAACACGGTTTAAGGTGGTCCTAGAAAAGTAATGCCCCAATGCCTGCTGGAAACATGCAAATTCCCTATGAAGAAAGGGATAACCTCAAACTATTCCTATAAATGTTTTCAAATTCAATGACTAATATGCAAATGTAACCAACTGCACAAGGACACAGACACCATGGGCACAAATTAGAAAAGAAAGAAAGAGGGAGGGACGAAATTGATTCTGTTCAGACCTTGATGAGGGTCATTTCCAGGGAGAGGAGCCTTGTTGTTGGGGATGCTGGGGAAATTCTGAGAAGCAGGGAAAGGATGCGTAGAAAGGAAAAGGGGCAAAGTAGAGAAATCTTTCCACTTTGGAGTTAGACCAGTCACATCCACACATGGTGACACAGAAATGATCACAGTTATGGCAAGACGGTGAAAACAGGAGGAATGAAACTTAACCAAAAGATGTTCCCTCAGATTTTACCCATTTGGCAAATAATGCCATATTGGAAAGCAAATAAATAGGCTTTATAAGACCCCAAAATTAAGAATACTGAAATTGAAAAGCCATATTGGTTGTAGCTACAAATAATAATGATAATGATATTGCAACAAAAAGCTACTCTACACTGTGAATGCTGCAAACGGTAACCTTGGCAGGTCGTTTCCTCTCTTTTTCATCCTTTTCTTGTCTCTTCACTCCTGTGCAGTGAAGGACGATGTGTTAATCTGGTTGCATCATCATGACCACAGCGCGCTGCAGGTGACGCTACTCGTTTTCATTGATGATAGAGCAGGAATTTCAGAGAATGTTCTCCGTGCATGTTGTCCCACGTCTTCTTCCTCCCACTCCACATGCTCCGTCCTGAAGCACCTCCCCCTGCCTACGCCCAGGAAGCCCGAGCGGAAGCAGGAGGCGTCTCCTGCCCACGGATGCCCGGGTCCAGTTGGCCTCCGGAGGAGAGATGCAGATGGCTCCACTTTCCCAAACACTCCCCACCACCCCCTCCCAATGCAGCAAACCTAGTCCGCTTACGTCTTAACAAATACGTTTTTCATATGTCAGCCTGGAGCACCCTTCACTTTTTTCTCCATGTGCTCATTCCTGATCACCCTTCGGATCTAGAGCCCTTGCCAGCCCCACTTCCCAATATTCACATGATTCATCACATGCAGTAATTACAGGTGTACGACTTTCATGGTTACTTTGAATGTGTTTCTCCCTTTGAGCAGCACAGTGAACCCCATTGGGGCCTATTCAACCCACCACCACACCCTTTTTATCTTTCTAAACAGAATGCTGATTCGTATGGGAATGTGCCCCTTCTTATTGGGACCAGGGACACTAATTTCACCCCAGCACCGAACGTGGATACTGATTGGACAAACCAGTGCGGAGGGTGTTTGCCCCGTGTGGGCCGTCAACACGGGAGGCACCTCAGGGAGAAGGAAGCAGTGGCGACAGAGAACTGGCTCAGCCTGGAAGCTTCCACAGCGTCTCTCCGCCTGCGGAGGGAAGCCCGCTATGGCTGCGGCATTCACTCTCCTCTGAAGAGCAGAGTCTGGAGGGAGAGCTGAGGCTGCACAGCCGGCGCTGCCTTCCTCTTCCCGTCGCCCGGGGAGCGAGCATCCGCTGGCTTCTCGCTCGGATCTCGCTACTCCAAGTGTGGTCCATGCAGCAGCAGCGGCAGCATCACCTGGGGCTTGTTAGAAAGGCAGCATCCCCTCCCAAAACAAGATGCTCAGGCAATGACTCTCCACCCTGAGGTCTGAAAAGCACCGCTCTAGGGCCTGGGAAAGGCTGTTCTCCAGCTGAACACAATGCCCAGGAGGAAGACAGCCCTGCCTTGTGCTTCACAGGCCACCCCCCCCAACCCCACCCCCACGGAAAGCAACGTCAGTAGACAGAGCACAGCCTCACCCAGCACTCCGGACTCGGAAATGACAGCCTGAATATACAAGGGGACAATGGCCAAACCATGTATAAAAACAGAACTCTGAATCACACCTGCAGCCACCTGCCCGGGAAACCAGCCCTATCGGCAGTAATCAGCTCAGGAAGCCAGCTATAACTCAGGCACGCGGGAAGTCAGATTGCCACCTCTAGTGACAGTCCAGCAAACCTAGCATGTTCCCTGTGACAATCGGCCCCAAATAACTGAGAGCTGACCTAATTTCTGCCCTGATTTCCAATGTAGGACCAACCACAGGATGCCAAGCACGTCCTGCTCACCAATCACGTAAAATACCCCACTTCCAGGTAGCTGCCTCAGCTTCCCCACGCCGCAGGCTGCAGTCAGGGCACAGCTGGTCCCTGCCCTTTTCCCACCGTGTAGCCCTCACACTCCGCCCCCTGCCTTTCAGGTCTCGGCCACAACACGAGGCGTGGAGGCCAGCCCCCTTGCTCTAGCAGGCTCTGCATACGTAGCCTCTGCTTCTCCCATGCGGCTGGTCTTTGTCTACTTCCACTGAAATTTGGTTCTTAAAGGGGAAATGAATAGCATAGTAAGGAGGTTTGCCTCAAATAAAATCGGGCGACTGAGGCTAGCTCCGTAGCAAATTTCTCATCTTGGCAAGATGGGAGCAGTGTCACAAAAGGAACTCTCTTTCTCAGAGAACAGGGGATTTGCCCGGTGGGGTCTTTCTCCCTGGTAGGGTCAGCAGATGCCATGTTTAATCCCACCATCAGAGCTCATGCCCAGCTGAGCTTGAATGCAGACTGTGGCAGGACAAACTTCATAATTTGTGTGGCTCACTGCAAAATAAAATCCAGGACTTTTGTTTAAAAGTCACTGGGAATTTTAGGAGCAGGGGCAGAACCATGTGGCTGCCCACGTTTGTGTGCCTTGCCCAGTGTGCCTGCCCATGAGGCCAGTCCTGGACTGTGAGCTCAAGCACCAGGCAGGAAGTGGCCAGGAGGACCCTGCAGAGCTGGCCACAGAAGCCATCTAGCTGCCCCCTCACTCAGATGTCACTCAGTCTCCACTGTGGTCTTTGCAAACCTAGATACATGATTTTACTGAATTAACTGCTTAGGGGATGGGAAGTGCTTCATTTTCTAAAGGAGCTGAGTTAGGCCAGTGCTGGGATATGTGAGTCCCAGAGGCTCTCTGACCCTTTCAAAAGGGAAGACATTGGAAACTCAGAGTTGAACCAATTCAGCATTAGGGCCTAAGGAAGCCATGGAAACACTGCAGGCACAGCTGCTGAAGGACCTTGGACCTGACATTACCTCATCCAGAAACCCTTGGAGAAGACTGAACAGAACCGAAAGTAAGCATAGTGCGTTTTCAATTTGGAGGCTTTGGACTTTCAACTCACAAGGGGAAAACAATTCAGTTTTGGAGTTTGTAAATTTAATTTGCAAGGTGATTTAATTGGTGACTCACTCTCCATGGGAACTGGTTAACTTATATTTAAATCTTGGGCATCTCTATGTTTTTGGAATTTTACTATTGGAATACCACCATTGTTACCTGTAGAGCTAGGGCTGGAGCTAGGTCTCACAGACCCCTCAAGCCCATTCACAAACCCTTCACATGCTGGCCTACAAGCTAGGTAACAGGAAAATGGTCGTTGGAGCAGTAGGTGAAGAAATAATAGGCTTTATTTCTAGACACGAACTCTGCCAACCAGCAGTTCAGAGCCACTGCCTAACACACACTGAAGAACACAGAAGAACAGCAACAAGCTAAAAATACACAGGCACGCATGCCCACTAGCTCCACGCCACACAACTTGTTTACAAAGAATGTGCTGCACTACCCCCAACCAGACCTGAGGCGAGGGGGCCTGACTAAACTACTTCATTTTCCTCACATTATCTCATCCCAGAAATTCTAATGTCATAATCTGGGACAGGAATTAGTTGTTAGTGCTGTGTCCAGGAGAGCCGTACATGTAATTATTCATCTGTGCATAGAGTTTGAGGGGTATCTGAGGCCCCTCCAAGGGCTAAAGTCCACACTGGTCACCAGCAGGCCTAGAAGGAGAAACACACAAGTGAGAGTTGGAGTTGGGTCAGCTTCATGAAGGTGGGGGCTGTCTGGGCAGCTTCCAGCTGCCTCCCTGACTGGGGACAGCGGAGGAATTCATGCTCCTCTAACATGTTAGGACAGTGGTCCTCAGGGTGTCCCCAGACCCCACCATTGGTGTCTTCAGAAGGCCCCCAGGGGACCCCGGTACTGCTAAAGTTTGAGAACTGCACTGTTCAAGAACTAAAATATAGGGAAAATTAGGACAGGAATGTTCTTTCCCCATTCTTGATGTTTCCCGTCATGAAGAAGGTGCTCCAAAACCGAGGTGACCAACTTGTCCCGACTTACCTGGGACCGTCTCAGTTTTAGAACATTTCTGCACCCTGAGACCCCTCCTTCCTGGGCAAGCAAGGGTGTTGGTCTCCCTGTCCACCTGGCAAAACTCCAGGCCCGCTCCACGTTCTCAATCGCTTCTTCCGTGAGATGTGTCTGACTGCTGCCTGGAAAAGAGAGCCAGGCCACATGCAGCCTGATCCCCTCCTGCCTTTTTCCAGAAGTAACCTCCCTAGTCCCCCTGATGCCCCCACTGCCTCAGTGGTCCAGGGGGCCCCGCACAGGGAGGCCTAGGATGGCCTTGGCCCTGGGGCTGCCGTGGCTCCTGCACCTTCTGCAGCACAGCCTCATCTGTAACAAGCGCCGTGTTCTGGTCTCTATCTGCTGGCTCCTTTGCTTCATCGCTTCTGTGTAATTGGCCGAGAAAAACAGATTTTATTAACCAGGTCCCACCTAGTCCTGTCAGAGCCCAGAAAAATTTAAACAAGCACTGAGTATGAAAAAAACAAAACAAAAAACTTATTGTGGCAGTGCAAAATCAAGGAAGAGCCACAAATTAGATAAGAACAACGTAGGGAGAAGGTTCTGGAGTTAATGTGTTCTGAGCTCATGCTGAAGCCCATCTATCTTCCTGATGTAATTTGTCTAACTGGGGCCATAGGATAAAACCACGTCCCAGTGGGTGGGAGCAGGACTTGCCTGAGGGAGGGAACATCCTCACTGTCAAACATTCTAATAAGATGGCTGCAAATCAGTACAGAATGATCCAGAAAACATGCTTTAGACTAAGGTGGGAGGTGGACCCAGTGTGTGTGGTCTTGGCCGCTGGGTGTGGAGTTCAGAGTGTGGCCATCACTACAGGGTAGAGCTCACCCCACCATCAGCATCAGGCTGGGAGGCAGGGTCTCTGTGAGTCTCTGTGATATGATATTACCCTGAGCCCTCAGTAAAGTCCTGCCATACTTAGCCTGGTCTGTGCTCTGTTATGGGAAATTAAGGAAACACCTGACCGATGTTTGAGACTCAGCAGTCAGAGGGCAGGCCGTGTTCCTCCTCCCAAGACAGCAGCGCTGGGGGCCATGGCGGTCAGCAGGATCACACAGCATGACAGTCATCACACAGTGACCACCCACTGCAGCATGGCTGCCCCAAGGGGTGGCCAGAGAGACTGACGAATCTGAGCACCATGCCAGAGACTGTTCAGAAATACCTGGGATGACCTTTGAGGAGGATTCTTCCAGCAACTGAGTCACAAGGGCTGCAGCCACATTGTCGTAACATCACTGTTAACAATATGATCTAAGTTGGAATCATCCTGGGGAGGCCTGTATGGGATGGAGGGAGGGAGGGAGGGAAGGACGGAGAGATGGGATGGGTCGAGGCACGCAGGGAGGACAGAGCAATAAATGGAGGGACGGAGGGATGACGGATGGAGGGTGGGTGATGGTCGGATGGACGAATGCAGGGACCAGGGGAGGGGGAGGCGAATTCATCGACTTTATCTCCTTCATTTTTCTAGAAAATAATATTGTCCCTGGTACTATAATTTATACCTGGTATTCCTCTAACAAATCAACACATTGGTTTATGTGCTGTTGCTTCTGAAGAAATATGTGCATCGATTAATTCAAGAAAGAGAACTCTCCACCCCCCCGTGCTCAGAACCTAGTACTTTTTCTTCTAATGAGAAACTAAATGGCTATTATTATTGTTGTTATTGCTCCTTCTCTTTCAATATTTTCAGCTATTTCTTTGCGTCTTATGCCCTGTCTGCTGTGCAAGTCTCAACTGACTGATCGCTTGGTAATTCCTAAACAATGTCCTCCTATCAAAGCTACCATAATTAAACCTCTTTTACTTCTTCTGACAGGGCAAAAAAGAGTATTTCAGCTTCCTAAAGAAACCCAAGTCAAGCAATCCTTACACTATCTGGAAGCTCAAATGTGTACCTACAGCCCTGTGCTAGCCCGGGTGTGAAATGACAGGACGAATAAAATGTCATTTCTACAGTTCAGGGATTTAAAAACTCAATATGTGAATATAATGATACAAGCTCCTTAAAAGAGGTGTCACCAAAGCCTGCTGTTATTACAGAAAACATAACAGGCATTTGGAGCGCCCAGCTGCGTGCGAGCCTCCCCCTGGAATTCCCTGGAGCGCCTGGGGACAGAGGCTGCCGGGGACTCTGCACCTGGCGGACGCTCTGCGCAGCACTAGTGAGACGTGGGTTTTAACGTTAATGTTCCTTTGTCATCTGTACCTGCAGGCGAGTGGAAGGCTGGGGCAGTGACATCCACAGGCTGCACAGTCAACTGGGTCTCTCAGCATGGAAGGGACCCAGCCAGTTCCCTTTTAACCAAACGCGATCTGGTCAGCAGAGCCTGAGCTCAGCGAACGGAGAAGTCAGGGCCATTGGAGGGGATGGGAAAATCTGCAGCTTTCACCTGTAACACGAAATGGGATCCACGAGTACACGGCGCCAAAGGGTCCCAGGCTGGGGAGGGGTGTGGGAAGCTGAGACAGTAGTCCGGAAGCAGCGGTCGCCTGGAATGACAGGGACAAGCTGTGTGGGGGCGGGGAAGCAGGAGATGAGCCAGGAAGAGACCGATGGAAACCAGGAGATGAAACACTCTGAATACTGAATTTTGCAAAGGCCTGGCAGAGAAGCATCATTCGGAATTGAGATTTCAATCTTCCAGTCAATGACTTTTTAAAATTCCATGTTATTTTAAATGTGCACACAAGTTAGGTAGAGAGGCTCACGGCTGTGGCATACAAATACTACAAAAATAAGTGCTCAAAGGCCCACATAAAGCAGAGGCTTATAAAAGAGCTCTGGATTTCATCAATAAGTGCCAGTGGGTGTCACGACGGTGCTGGAGGGTCAGTACTGCCACCTATAGCACATCCAGAAAGTGATATTTATACTTTTTATCCTTCTACTCAACAGCATCATTCACAACAAGCGCCTTGAGGTATAAATACAACATTAAGAACCCTCAGCAAGACACACACGGCTATAAAACCTGCCAGCGGTATTGTCAGACTAGGACTCAACATTCCAGAAAAGGTGGGTACATCAGGAAAGATGGGGTCAAGTCCGTGTAGGCAAAGCCTGGCACGACCTCTGAAGCACGGAGGACAGGTGCCCTTCTATGCGCCCTCCAAAGCATGTGCAAAATCCTCCTGTGCTTTGGGATCTGTAGCTGTTCGTGGTTGGTGAACTCCACAAAGTGGTGGGTGAGACGCTGAATGGCTGCTGCCACCAGTAAAGGAACAGGGACAGAAACACAGGTACTGTGGGCAGGAGGTGCTGTGGGCCACTCGCACAATCAGCCCTTCCGAGGAGAAGTGCATGGTGTGTGACAATCTCTGAGCCTCTGGAAAGAGATGTGCTCAGATGTGCCACACAACTTGGTCCTGTCACCTCCCCAAGTGGACTTAGGGGTAGAGGAAAATTCCCGACAGAGTGTCTCTTCTTAGTCAGCTCAGGCTGCTGTAACAAAAATACCACAGACGCAGGGCGGCTTAAACAAGAAACCTGTCTTTCTCGTGTCTTGGAGGCTGGAAGTCCCAGATGAAGGCACTGCGGGCTCGGTGTCGGAGGAGGGCCCCTTCCTGGTTTATGGCTGGTGCCTCTGCCTGCACCCTCACACAGCTGAGAGCAAAGCGAGCCAGCCCTGGCCTCTTCCTCCTCCTGTAAGGGCACTAATCCTGTCTTGGGGACTCCACCCTTGTGACCTCACCTAAACCTAACCACCTCCCAAAGGCCCCACCACCACCATCGCACTGGGGGACAAGGTTCCAACACGAATGTTGGGGGACACAAACATGCAGTCTATAACACAGAGGGACAAGCCCCTCAAAAGGGGATACAGGGAAGTGGTCTATACTTATCTATGTCTGGTGTTGGTTCAATAGTTACAAACCCAGCTACAGCTCAGAAAAATGGCATTTGTCTGTGCCATCTTGGGTGGTGGTGGGTAGAGAGCAGAGGTGCCCAGGAAGGAGGATGGCATTTGAGCTCATTCCCCCAAAAGTCAGAGAAACACATAACAACATTCCTGAATTTTCCCCAAATTAAGATTTCAATCAGGAAATGGCTTTTTAAATCCACAAATGTGAGACTCAAAATCACCAGAATAGGACTTAAGGAGCTCTGGCTTCTTGAATAATTTATCAGATTAATAATAATGCTGTTTCTCTATTCTGTGCACATTTCTGCAGCACCTTTCAAGTTGATCAAAGCTTTTTGTGGGCATTCAGACTCAGAGTAAATTATCATTCATGTTTTGCTGCAACTGTTGCCGAGCAGTCTAGATGTCTAGATTGCGTGCTATGTAAATAGTTGTTATCCTGATAAAGACAAGAAAAAAATTCCTTGCATGTTCAGTACAGATGCAATTTAAAAAACAATATTTTGTATCTCAGGTTGGTTGAATCTATGGGTGTGAAACCCCCGGATACAGAGGGCCAACTGTATATTCATATGCACATCAAATCTACTTTCTCTTCTTTTCAGAGTTATACATATATATATATATCAGAAAATATTCTCTAAAATGAAGAGAAAGTGAATTTGATAGCAATTGATTAAGTAAATTTTAAAGGCAAAAACTTAGGTATTTGATCAATAAGATAATGCCATTATTTCTTAGAAATATATTGATTTAGAGGTAAAGGGACAACTTACTCTCAAATTCACAAAAGTAGCACAAACACAAAACACAAAAGATGACAAAGAATTGTAGCAAAATGTTTAACAATTTATGAATCTAGTTGAAAGAGATACAAATATTCTTTGTACTATTCTTGCAACTTTTCTGTAAGTTTGAAATTATTTTAAAATGATTTTTTTGAAACAAAGAGAAACGCTTTTGGAGAAAGAGCAACCAAAGGCAATGTGTAGACCTTGTTTTAATCCTAAATGAAACAAACCAGCTCTAAACAGATATTTTTGAGACAATCAGGAGAGGTTAAACATGGACTATGATATAACATCAAGGTATTATTGTTGATTTTTGGATAATTATGTTATTTTAAAAAGTCCATGTACATTAGCAATACATTTGGAAATAGTTGCAGGTGAAATAATATAGTGTCTGGGACTTTCTTTAAAATATTCCGGGAAAGAAAAAATAAGGTGTGGAGACAATTGAATTAAAATTGGCAAATGTGTTGGCAATTGTGAAAGCAAGGTGCTGAGTGGGTACACAGGGGTCATTACAGTCTTCTTTCCTCTTTTGTGAATGTTTGCACATTTCCATGATAATTTTTAAAACCTTAAAAAGAAGAAACAGAAATCTTTCCCTGAAATATTTCTTTGTTGGATGACTGTACAAAAAATGATTGGTAATCTGGTTTCTGTCATTTTCATCTTCAACCCTGTTTTGCCATTTGCAGGCATGTTATTTTAAAGACAGCAGAGTTTCTCTGTAAAAAAAAAAAAACATGTATGCTATTCATGTGCTCCCATATTTCAAGAGGAATGTAATGATAAGGAGAATGGAGGAGGGCAAGGAAAGTGGGGGAGAGCAGGGGAAAGGAGAAAAGCCACCCTCAGTGAGATTTCCTGACAACCCATCTGCAGGTGGCAGGTAGGTTCCCAAAACTTGGGAGAGAGTCTGTGACTAGGCCCACACAATACTCTCACGGATTCGGTGGGACTGGGCTGCCATTGGCGCGATCCTAACTGATCGAGCTACATAACGTCTGACGTGTGAGACAGCCACTTCTCATTCTCCACGTCTCATGAAGAGTTACAAGAACGTGGCAGGAATTCCGCCTAATGATGCCCACGTGGCTTCCAGCAACCTTTGGGCCAGTTCAAGACTGTTTCCCCACATAACCTCCACTTCTGAGCTCATAGTCATGAATGCGTAAATCACTTAATATTAAAATTCATCTCTTTTACAATCTATTTCAAACCTCTCTCTTCCCCTCTACTAAGGGAAAGACATTTTTCCTAAGTGTTGTATTACAAAAACACTCTAATGGAGACCATAAAGGCTTAAGTTTCAAAGGTACTTACTGATGTGCTATTTGATTGCTTATAAAAGCATAAGGTAAGGGGGCTTTCCTCAGTGGAGTGGGTGTGGGGGCACGAGTGTGACCTTAAGTGACTGAGGTCTCTGTTTCTGACGTGCATGCCATCTAGTGGTGTGAGATCACATCACTACACATGGGAGCAGGAGCCCTACCTCTGAGGCGCAGAAAACTACTTGAGTACCTGTGATTTGGTCAAGTTCCTTAACTTCTCAGAGTCACATTTCCTCCTCTGCGTCTGTAGTAGTTTCCCCTGGCTGCTGTGACAAATGTTCACAAACCTGGTAGCTAAAACAACACAATTTTATTACCTGACAGTTTTGGAGGTCAGAAATCTAAAATGAGTCTCAGTGAGCTTCTATGTTTAGTAATATTTTATTTTTAATAATAATGTGGAAGTGGAGAGATTTATTTTTATGTTTCTAAATGTTCTCTAATGTTTTAAGCTTCTAAAGCAACTCTGATGAATAGAAATATCAGTGAACCACACCTGGAATTTTAAACTGTCTAGTAGCCATATTAAAAAGTAAAAAGAAACAGGTAGAATTAATTTTAATATTTTGCACTTAATCTAATGTATATCCAATATGACTCCAACATATAATTAGTATTAAAAATATTTAATGAGATATGTTGCATTCTTTTTTTATTTTTCATTCAGTCTTTGAAATCTAGAGTGAGGTTTATGCCTAGAGCCCCTCTCCGTGTGGACTCAGCATGTAACAACTGGCCACCACACTGGACAGAACAGTTCTAAAGGGTGTTTTTGTAATACAACACTTAATTCAGAAGGGCTCGAAATTTAAACATTATTTTCATTTAAATTGGTAAAGGGCCACAAAAAATGATTACAATGTGTAAGGTTGATTACACTAATTATCCATACCCCACAGATATGTATGTACAATCAATTATGTTTCAATGGGAAAAAAAATAATTTAAATATGAAATATTTAAAAAATTAAAAATTAAAGTTAAGAATTTTACATTTAACTTTAGAATCATTATGGATTATCAGTTTGTTTACAAAAGTCAAGGACAAACTATATACTGCATCATTTGTCTCCCTTTAAAACCACTGTTGGGCTTTCTACCAGTTGAAAATGAGTGTGTTTAATTCACCAGAGTATAAATTAAGCTCACTTTCTCCCCTTTTACTGAAGTCCACTCTGTTGAGGAAACGATAAGAGTCCAGAAAGCAATTCAGGCTCTTGTATCTTGACTTGAGGTAGTATGCTTTACAAATAAATCTTTGCATCATCCAGCATGAATAATTTATCTTAATAAGATTCAGTCTTTACTAATGACATGAAAGCATCTGGATTTCCACGAACTGAGCCTATTAGCCCAGTGGAGAAAAAGTTACATTTGGAATCTCAGATTGCTAGTTGAGGCCATAGACTCAATGTACAACACTAGGACCCACCCCATAAATGAAGATGTGGGCAGGACTTGTATCAGATGGGAAAAGCACCTATTAGTGCTGCCAAAGATGGCCAAAAGTTCATAAAGTTGCTGTCTGGTGACATTATTTTTATATTCAAAAAAGGCATGTCATTATTTAGAACACAAAGCCGCAGTACATGTCATCAGGTTCCTGACCAAAAAAAATAGCAACCAGCTGGGGTGTTCATTTTTCGCATGAATATTTTTGGATTTGTTTTGGCTTGTGCTGCAATTGTTCCAAGAGATATTTTGAGAAATGAAAGTTAGTCCATGAAAGTAAAGAGTAAATAATGAGTCCAGTGTTTGTATCAGCTTATTCCTGCTCATTTACTAGTTCAGCAGTCATTGCTCATCATGCTGGAAGGCAATGAGTGGTCTTGGTTCTTCGATAAACAGATTCTACTGATGGATAGTATTTTTCTCATTATTTAGAATCTGCATTATCCAAGGTGAAAATTGAAATTATAGTGCTCAAATCTATCTTTCCATAGACTGTTGGTCTTGCACTAATAAGTAACAGGAGTGCTTATTAAAGAAAAGCTAAATTTTATTCATGCTTTCATTCTAGAGAAAACATGTGATGTTTACTTCTGGATGGTGGAATAACATTTCAGGCCAACCCTCTCATTGTGAATACCTAGAAAAGCTGGACAAAATAAGATAAGAATTATGTAAAAATCCAGAGAGATGGGAAACCCAGCAAAGTGAGCCCAACATTTAGCAGTAGACGAGGGAGACTGAGAAGCACACAGGACAGAAAGCAACAGATGAGCCAGGCACAGTCCCAAGGGACAAGGGCGCAACCAAGGCTGTTTTCTGTCACCAAAAACAAGGGACCCTAATAAATACCCAAGCTTCCAGTTTGGATCCTAGAAGGGCCACACCTTAGAGGTAGGGGTGCTAGAAATAAACTACCCTCAAAAAGAATAAGGCCCAGGTTCAAGTCACGTCATCTCTGATTATATTAAGGGATCTGCCATCTGTGAACAGCAAAAGTAAAAACTCTCTAGAGGGAGACAACTTCACAGAATATCTGGCATTTATGTAAAAAAAAAAAAAAAAAAAATCCCAGGGACACAAAAGACAGATACTGATTGAAAACCAAGAGAAAGATCGCATTTTATGTTTCTGGAGTAAAGGGAGCAGAGTCTTTAACAGGTAGATTTATTTTAGTGCAGCATCCATGCACTATTCCCTCCAGGACAGCATCTAGTGAAGGTCGGAGGAGCCGCAAAAGTGTCTAAAAGTTTTCTTTTAAAGTATTGTGGTTACTTCCGATCAAGATGGTGGAATAGACGGTCCCTAGCGTCACTCTCTCTCACAAATCAACTGATTTAAACTATAAAAACATAAGGACAAGTGCATATGGAACGGGGAGACGTCCAGTGGGGGAGGCAGAGGCTCCACGGAGACCACATGCCCTGTGGGGCCACCGTCGCACGATCTGGCAGATAGGTTTCACTGCTGCCACCCGGCTCCATTCCCAGCCCAGCCCCGTGTGCTCAGAGCAGGGAGACATCTGGCAAGGGAGGCAGAGGCTTGGCAGAAATCACACACCCTGTGGGGCTGCCATTGCGTGATCCAGCAGGTAGGCTTCACCGCAGGCACCCGGCTCCATCCCCAGCCCTGCCTAGTGCCCTCAGAGAATCCAGCAGGGGAGGTGGGAACTCCACAGGGACCACACTGCTGCCGCATGATCCAGCAGCCCGGCCCAATGTGTACAGAGTACAGGGACATCCAGCAAGGGAGATAGAAGCTCCTTAGAGTCCTCACACCCTGTGGGGGGACCGCCGCCCATGATCCAGCAGCAGGTAGGCTTCACTGCCACCACCTGGCTCCATCCCAAGCCTGACCTAGCACACACAGAGCAGGGAGACATCCTGTAGGGGAAGGAGAAGCTCTGCAGAGACCACACGTTCTGCGGTGCCTCAGTGCATCCCAGCAGCCTGGGCCAGAGCGCATGGAACAGGGAGAAGTCCTGCACGGGAGGTGGAAGCTCAGCAGAGACCACACACCCTGTGGTACCGCCCCGTGATCCAGCAGCCCAGCAGAGTCCAAGCTGACCAGAGAGGGGGCTCCCTGGAGAGGCCCAAGACCCGAAGCAACCACACACACAAGGCACTTCTAGGTCAACTGAGCAGTCACAGAGGTAGCCATACCAAATTGGCAACCACAGCAACATCTTAGTTAGTCAATAGTGTCAAACCTGTGGACTATGAAACCCCCTGCCACAGTGAATAAACATAAAAAAAAAGATACCAGAAATACAAAAAATCAAGAAAGTACACCACCAAAAGTTAATAAACCTCAAGCTCTAGATCCTATAGAACAGGAAGCCCTTGAAATGACTGACAAGGAATTTTGAGTGGTAATTCTAAGGAAACTGAATGAGATACAAGAAAACTCAGCTAGACATCATGATGAAATGAGGAAAAGTATACAGGACCTGAAAGAGGAAATGTACAAGGAAATCAATGTCCTGAAAAAAAATGTAGCAGAACTTGCCGAACTGAAGAAGTTATTCAGCGAAATAAAAAACACAATGGAGAGTTTAACGAGCAGGCTTGTCGAAGTTGAAGAGAGAACCTCTGAACTTGAAGATGGGCTGTTTGAAATAACACAAACAGACAAAAAGAAAGAAAAAAGAATCAAAGACATTGAGGAAAATCTGAGAGAGATATCAGACAACCTTAAGCGCTCAAATATCTGAGTCATGGGTATTCCAAAAGGGGAGGAAAAAGGAGATTGCATTGAAAACATATTCAACAAAATAGTGGCAGAAAACTTTGCAGGTATAGGAAAAATCACAGACCTTCAGATCCAGGAAGCTCAACAATCTCCAAACGTATTCAACCCAAAAAGGCCTTCTCCAAGACATGTTATAGTCAAATTGGCAAAACTCAGAGACAAAGAGAGAATCTTAAAAGCTGCAAGAGAGAAGCGTCAAATCACTTATAAGGGAGCCCCAATCAGGCTAACATCAGACTTTTCATCACAAATCCTAAAAGCTAGAAAGGAATGGGATGATATATTCAAAATACTAGAAGACAAAGATTGCCAGCCAAGAATACTCTACCCTGCAAGGCTATCCTTCCGAAATGAAGGGCAAATAGTATATTTCTCAGACAGACAAAAACTGCGGGAGTTCACTACTACACGACCACCCTTACAAGAAATCCTCAAGGGAGTACTGGGTTTGGGTCCTGAAAAATAGCTACCACTGCCAAAAAAACCAAGAAAAACCAAAACCCACTAGTATTATAAAAATGGCATTCATGAAGAGAAAAGAAACAAACAAAAACACTATCTACAACCTAAGGAACCAACAAACACAGAAACCAAACAGTAAATCAGAAAGAAAGGAACAAAAGACACATAAGACAACCAAACAATAGTCAATAAAATGCTAGGATTAAATCAACACCTTTCAATAACAGCTCTTAATGTAAAAGGCTTAAATTGCCCAATCAAAAGACACAGACTGGCTGACTGGATCAAAAAGGAGGACCCAACTATATGCTGCCTACAAGAGACCCACCTCACCCATAAAGACTCACATAGACTAAGAGCGAAAGGATGGAAAAAGATTTACCATGCAAACAGAAAAGAAAAACGAGCTGGAGTAGCTATTCTTATATCTGACAAAATAGACTTTAAACTAAAAACCATAAAAAGAGACAATGAGGGCCACTACTTAATGATAAAAGGACTGATCCATCAACAAGACATAACAATCATAAATATGTATGCAACCAATGTTGGAGCAGACAGATTTATAAAACAAACTCTATTAGACCTAAAGAAGGAAATAGACACTAATACCATAATAGCAGGGGACCTGAACACCCCACTGTCAATTTAGACAGATCATCTAGGCAAAGAATCAGTAGAGAAACACAAGATCTAAACAATACTCTAGACCAATTGGAATTGGCAGATATCTACAGAACATTCCATCCAATGACCTCAGAATATTCATTCTCATCAGCACATGGATCATTCTCCAGGATAGATCACATATTAGGTCACAAATCAAGTCCCAACAAATTCAAAAAAATTGGAATTATCCCATGTATTTTCTCAGACCACAATGGATTAAAACTAGAAATCAATAACAAACGAAACTCTGGAAACTATACAAACACATGGAAATTAAACAGCATTCTACTTAATGACATATGGGTCCAAGAAGAAATCAAGCAGGAAATCAAAAAATTTATTGAAACTAATGAAAATAATGATACATCATACCAAAACCTGTGGGATAGTGCAAAAGCAGTATTAAGGGGGAAATTTATTGCATTAAATGCTCACCTCAGAAGAATGGAAAGATGGCAAGTGAACAACCTAACACTTCACCTTAAAGAACTAGAAAAACAAGAACAATCCAAACCTAAAGTTAGCAGACGTAAAGAAATCATTAAGATCAGAGCAGAACTGAATGAAATTGAAACCCAAAAAACAATACAAAAGATCAATGAATCAAAAAGTTGGTTTTTTGAAAAGATAAATAAAATTGACAAACCATTAGCATGGCTAACAAAAAAAAGAAGAGAGAAGACTCAAATAACAAAAATTAGAAATGAAAAAGGCGATATTACAACTGATTCATCTGAAATACAAGGAATCATTTGAGACTACTATAAACAACTATATGCCAACAAATTTGAAAATCTGGAGGAAATGGATAAATTTCTGGACACACACAAGCTCCCAAAACTGAACCATGAATACATAGAAAATCTGAACAGACCAATAACAATAAAGGAGATTGAAGCTGTTATCAGAAGGCTCCCAACAAAGAAAAGCCCAGGACCAGATGGATTCACAGCAGAATTTTACCAAACATTCAAAGAGGAATTGACGCAATTCTTTACAAATTATTCCAAAAGATTGAAACAGACGCAAATCTCCCAAACTCATTCTATGCAGCAAACATCATCCTGATACCAACACCAGGTAAAGATATAACCAAAAAAGAAAACAACACACTGATATCCTTGATGAATATAGATGCAAAAATCCTCACTAAAATACTAGCAAACAGAATAAAACAACACATATGTAAAATTATTCACCACGATCAAGTGGGATTCATCCCAGGGATGAAAGGTTGGTTCAACATATGCAAATGAATAAATGTGATACACCATATTAATAAAGTCAAACACAAGGACCATATGATCATCTCTATAGATGCTGAAAAAGCATTAGATAAAATTCAGCACTCATTCATGACAAAGACCCTCTAGAAGTTAGGTATAGAGGGAAAGTATCTCAACATAATTAAATCCATATATGATAAACCCACTGCCAATATCATCCTGAATGGGGAAAAGCTGAAAGCTTTTCCTTTAAGAACAGGAACTAGACAAGGATGCCCACTCTCACCACTCCTATTCAACATAGTGTTGGAAGTACTAGCTAGGGCAATCAGAGAAGAGAAGGAAATAAAGGGCATCCAGATTGGAAAAGATGAAGTCAAACTGTCCCTGTTTGCTGATGACATGACCCTATATATCGAACAGCCTAAAGCCTCTACAAAAAAACTCTTGGAATTGATAAATGATTTCAGCACAGTAGCAGGATACAAAATCAACACACAAAAATCAGTAGCATTTCTTTTCTCCAATAGTGAACATGCAGAACGAGAAATCAAGAAAGCCTGCCCATTTACAATAGCCACCAAAAAAATTAAATACTTAGGAATTGAGTTAACCAAGGATGTGAAAAATCTCTATAATGAGAACTACAAACCACTGCTGAGAGAACTTAGAATACAAGAAGATGGTAAGATATCCCATGCTCTCGGATTGGAAGAATGAACATTGTGAAAATGTCCATACTACCCAAAGTGATATACAAATTCAATGCAATCGCCATCATAATTCCAATGACATTTTTCTCAGAAATGGAAAGAACTATCCAGACATTTATTTGGAATAATAAAAGACCACGCATAGCCAAAGCAATGCTGAGCAAAACAAATAAAGCTGGAGGCTGTAAATTACCTGACTTTAAACTATACTACAAAGCTATAATAACCAAAGCAGTATGGTACTGGCATAAAAACAGACACACTGATCAATGGAATAGAATAGAGAATCCAGAAATCAACCCACACACCTACAGCCATCTGATCTTTGACAAAGGCACCAAGCCTATACACTGGGGAAGAGACTGCCTCTTCAGCAAATGGTGCTGGGATAACTGGATATCCATATGCAGGAGAATGAAACTAGACCCATACCTCTCACCATATACTAAAATCAACTCAAAATGGATTAAGTATTTAAATATACACCCTGAACCAATAAAACTTCTTAAAGAAAACATAGGAGAAACACTTCAGGAAATAGGATTGGACACAGACTTCATGAATATGACCCCAAAAGCACGGGCAACCAAAGGAAAAATAAACAAATGGGATTATATCAAACTAAAAAGCTTCTGCACAGCTAAAGAAACAATTAACAGAGTTAAAAGACAACCAACAGAGTGGGAGAAAATATTTGCAAAATATACATCTGACAAAGGATTAATATCCAGAATATACAAGGAACTCAAAGAACTTCACAAGAAAAAAACAAGCAACCCAATTAAAAAATGGGCAAAAGAGCTAAGTAGGCATTTCTCTAAGGAAGATATACAAATGGCCAACAGATATATGAAAAAATGCTCAACATCACTCAGCATCCAGGAGATGCAAATCAAAACTACACTGAGATACCATCTCACCCGTTAGGATGGCTAAAATCCAAAAGACTCTGAACGATAAATGCTGGCGAGGTTGCGGAGAAAAAGGAACTCTCATACATTGTTGGTGGGACTGTAAAATGGTGCAGCCTCTATGGAAAATGGTATGGAGGTTCCTCAAACAATTGTAGATAGATCTACCATATGACCCAGCTATCCTACTGCTGCGAATATACCCAGAGGAATGGAAATCATCAAGTCGAAAGTATACCTGTTCTCCAATGTTCTTCACAGCATTCTTTACAATAGCCAAGAGTTGGAACCAGTCCAAATGTCCATCATCGGATGAGTGGATATGGAAAATGTGATATATCTACACAATGGAATACTACTCAGCTATAAAAACGAATGAAATACTGCCATTTGCAACAACATGGATGGACTTTGAGAGAATTATATTAAGTGAAACAAGTCAGGCACAGAAAGAGAAATACCACATGTTCTCACTTATTGGTGGGAGCTAAAAACAAATAAATAAATTCACACACATACACACAAAAAAAAACCGGGGGGGGGGGGGGGGAGAAGACATAACAACTACAATTCTTGAAGTTGATATGACAAGCAAACAGAAAGGACATTGTTGGGTGGGAGGGATGAGAGGGAAGAGGGAGGGAGGTTTCGGTAATGGCCACACAATAATCAACCACATTGTATATTGACAAAATAAAATTTTTTTAAAAAAAGAAAAGAAAGAAAAGAAAGAGAAAAAAATAGACACTGAAAAGATTCTCAAGAGGTCCAGATGTTGAATTTCATCAAGCACAGACCTTAAAATAGCTGTGATTAATCTTTTCAAGAAATTAAATGAGATAGAAAATTTCAGCAAAAAGACAGAAATAATTAAACATTATGTTAAATTCTAGAACTAAAAAATACATTATCTTAACCCATGTATGAGTTTAACATCAAACTGAACACAGATAAGAACAGTATTAGACAACTGAAAGGTAACTCAGAAGAAACACATTTGAGATAAGCCACAGAAGGATAAAAGTGTGAATAATTCATGAAAGACCATCAGGGGCCTATGGATACAAAGACATGGCACACGGCAATGACATGATACTTGCAAGGGAACTACAATGCAATTGACAGTGGACTTCTCATCAGAAACATCGAGTCCAAAGTCAAGAAGCATCTTTTAAAAAATGATAAAAGGTAAAATTGATAAAATTCTTAGAAAAATATAACTTAACAAAACAGGTGCAAAAAGAAATCCAAAATCTGAATAGTTTTAGATCTATTAAAGTAATAGAATCTGTAATTTAAAACCTGCTGACGAAGGAATCCTAGGCTCAGATGGCTTCGCCTGTGAATTCCTATAAATATGTATGAAACAAATATTACACAAATTCTCCCAGAAAATAGACAAAATGAGAGAGAATGCATTCCATTCCATTAAGTGAGGGCATACCCTGGATAGCAAAACCTGAGAATATTATGTAAAATAAAAATTACTGACCAAACTTTCTCATGAACAGATACAAAAACCTTGAACAAAATATCAGGAAATTTAGCACAGCAACATATAAAAGATCACAACCAAGCTGGATTTTTCAGAGTGTAAGGTTGACTTAACATTTAAAAATAAATCAATGTATCTTACCACATTAATAAAGAAGAAAAATATATGTGTAGTGAAAACATCAGGTAAAAGCAAACACATTCATTATTTTTAAAAATTCTTAGCAAACTAGAAATAAAAACAAATTTTATGAACCTGATAAAGGATATTTACAAAAACTAATAATTAACAAGCAAAAACTAAAATTAAGAAAACAATACCATTTACGATGGCATCAAAAGAATAAAATACTCAGATGAATTTAACAGAAGTGCAAGACATATACTGAAAAACTACAACATATTGCTGGAGGAAATCAAAGGTGACAATAAACAGAAAGACATCCATGTTCATAGACTGGCAGACTTAATATTGCCAAGATGGCAGTACTTCCTAAATTGATTTCCAGATAACACAATCCCTGAAAAATCCCAACTGGTTTTTTAGCAGAAATTGGCAACTGACCCTAAAATTCATATGGAAGTGCAAGGGACCCAGAACATCCAGAACAATTTTGAGAAACAAGAACAGAGTTGGAGGAGTCTCACTTCCCAATTTCAAAACTTACTACAAAGCTACAATATCAAGACTGTGTGGAATCTGAATAAGGATAAACATATACATCCAGAAATAAACCTTTACATTTACGGGCTACTGAGTTTTGACAAAAGTGCAAGAAAATTCAGAGGAGAAATAATAGTTTTTCAATAAATGGTACTGAGACACCCAAATTTCCACATGCAAAAGAATGAAGTTAGACTCCAGCCACATACCATACACAAAAATTATCTCAAAATGGATCAAAGTCCTAAATGTAATAGCAAAAACTATAAAACTCTTGAAAGAAAACTTAGAGAAAAGCTTCATGACCTTGGGTTAGGCAAAGCCCTCTTTGTTACAACACCAGAAGCACAAGGTCCAAAATAAAAAAAAAAAACATTTTTTAAGATAAAATAGATTTCATCAAAAATAAAAACTTTTGCACTTCAAAGGACATCATCAAGAAAGTAAAAAGATAACCCAAAGAATGAGAGAAAATATGTGCCAATCGTATATCTAAAAAGAGACTTGTATCTGGAGTGAAAAAGAGCTCTTAACAACTCGAAAATAAAAAGACAACCATTTTTCAAAAGTGAGCTAAGGATCTGGATAACCATTTCTCCAAAGAAGATATGAAAATAGTCATTACGTTTATGAAGAGCTGCTCAACGTCACTAGTGATCAGGGAAATGCAAGTAAAAGCTGTAATGAGATGCACTTCACGCTCACTATGACGGCGGTAATCAAAAGGACACAGAAGCAATGTTGCTGAGGATGTAAAGAAATGGGGACCGTCCTGCCTTGCGACGGGGAATGTAAAATGGTGCAGCAGCTTGTGAAAGCGGCTTAGCAGTTCCTCGTACTTGTAGTTACCACGTGACCCGGCAACTCCGGTCCTTGGCATACACTCAAGAGAAACAAAGACATGTGTCCACACAAAAAATTGAACCCGAATGTTCGTAACAGCAGTACTCACAACAGCCAAACGTGGAAACAACCCGAATGCTCATCAATTGATGAGCAGACAATTAAAATACGATGTATCCATACACCAGAATATTACTTGCTCATAAAAGGAAACGAGGCACTTACACCTGCTGCAACGTGGATGAACCTGAAAACCTTATGCAAAGTGAAAGAAGCCCGACCCCGAAAGCCACGAGCTGTAAAATCCCAGCCACGCGAATTGTTGGACGCGGGCCCGTCCGCGAGACAGAGAGCGGCGGGGCGCTGGGGACGGCGGAGCAAGCGCGGTGGAGCTGCTGACCGCACAGCCCCCAAACCATCTAGTTGTCCACTTTGAAGGAGTGAATTTTATGTCATGCAAATTTTATTTCAATAAAGCTGTTACTTAAATAAAAACCTCCGCGGCCTGGGGCTGGCGGGAGCTCGGGAGCCCGGGACGCAGGGGCGGGGCGGCGAGCGGGCTGCGGACGGTCTCGGGAGCGACGCCCGGGGTCCGGCAGGCGGCGACAGAGCCGGGTGCCCGCGGCCGGAGCTTCCCAGAGCCGTGGCCTGGGCTCCGCACACGCGCGTCACGGTGCAGCGGGCGCGCGAGGGGCGGGAGGAGGAAGCGGTGGACGAGAGGACGCGACAGAAGGCGGAGGAAGAGCAGGACAGAGGAACAGAAAGGAGACGGAAGCGAGAATGTCACGAGAGGAGACCGTGCGGGAGAAGCTTTTGGCTTTGTAAGCTGGGCTCTCACGAGCGAAGCACCAGCTTTTCCTGCGGCTCGACAAAGTTTTACATGAGGAAGGAAAACGGAGGCGAAGGGAGCAGTGACCTCACCCCTCTGACATCAGCTGCGAACCGGCAGGGCCTGACTGTTCACACGGGGACTCATCTCCTCAGCATGCAGGGGAGCCCTGGAAGACACAACCTCATGGCGGCCGACAGAGCCAAACAGATGTTTGGGCCCCAAGTGCTTACGACTTGGGCTCAGCAGTTGCTTTTGCAGGGACACCAGAGCCTGGGCAATTCCAAGGCAGCCCAGGTGGTGCCTATGGGACTGCTCAGCCCCCACCTAACTATGGGCCCACCCAGCCAGCCTATTGTCTTGTCAGCATCTCAGAGCACCTTCAGAGTTTCTTGCAGTGCAGGACCTATCTCAGCCACAGCCACAGCCCTATGCCATGCACAGCCACTTTCAGCCCACCCAGACAGGGTTCCTTCAGCCTGGTGGTGCCCTATCCTTGCAAAAGCAGATAGAACACGCTAACCAGCAGACTGGCTTCTGCAACTCATCCTCCCTGCACCCCATGCACCCCCAAGCTCTGCATCCAGCCCCTAGACTGCTTGCCTCCTCCCAGCTCCCTGTGCAGATGCAACCAGCAGGAAAGTCAAGCTTTGCAGCTACCAGTCAACCTGGCCCTCAGCCCCCTTTCATCCAACACAGCCAGAACCCGCAATTCTACCACTAGTGACCATTGGATTCTATCTTCATCCTCATGCACCCACCCCACCACGGGTGGGGGTCCCCCCTGTGTGTCCCAGGCCAATAAAATCTACCTGCCATTGAAAAAAAAAAAAAAACCTATAGTCAACATACTTCGTGATTAAATACTGAAAGTTTTGCTTTGAGACAAGGATCCTAGCTATCACCTTGTCTATGTAACATTGTACTGAAAGTTCTGAGCACTGCTATTAAGCATGAAAAACAATTACAATACATAAGGATTTGAAAGAAAAACAAAATACGGTCATTGTTTACATATGACATGATTGTGTACATAGAAAATTCAAAAATATACAGAAAAAAACTATTCGAATGAAATACGAGCAAAGTCCCTAGATAGAACATATAAAAATCAATTGCATTTCTCCTAAATGAACAATTAGAGAATGACAATTTTAAAGTTATACAATTGACAAAAGCATTAAAAACCTTAAGTACTTAGGACTAAATCTAGTAAAATATGCACAACACCTCTACACAGTGCCCAAGGGTCTGCAAGTTTACCCAACTGGAAGCTGAAAATTTAGCCAGCCACAGTTTCACGGATGCTGGCACAGTACACAAGACTCGTGGGAAAGAGACAAAGAACAGTTTAATACTCACAGCAATACAATAGCCAGGGTATAGTGTTTGTGCTGGTTTCCCAAGTCACAATTCCCACAGGGCAGCAGAGAGTACCAGGTGATGCCTGCACATGGAGTGGGCTGCGTTACAGGGGAGGAACTCTGGTTTAGGGAACTCAAATCTTCCGCCGCAGAAGGAAATATTACCTTTATTATATTGGACAGTAAGTAAACTTGACCTTTGCTCCAGAGCACACTATCCGTATCTTCCCAGGCTGTTCACTATAAAAACATCCTTTAAAGATAGTCCAGAACAATGGCAATCAAAGCCTCTGCTTGTAAGATGTCCAGAAACCTGGAGGTTTGTCTACCAACACACAGAAAACCATAAAATAGTGTCGATGGAAATTAAAGAATACCTCAGTCAATGGAAGGACGTATCATGTTCATGGACAGGGAAACTCATCATAAGATTTCAATTCTCCCCAAATTGACCTATACACTCCATGCAATCCCCCTCAAAATCTCAGGAGTTTTTGTTGTTTGGTTTTTGTTTATCTGTTTTTGTTTTTTTTAATTTGGCAATTGGTAAAGTAATTCTAAAATTTACTTATAATGGAAAGGGCCAAGAATACCCAACACAACATTGAAGAGCTAAGTGGGAGAACTGACATTACTGATATGAATACCTATTGTAAAGTTTCTATAAATAAGCATGGTATTGATGCAAGAACAGATTGGTATCCCAGTGGGATAAACCAGTGGGATGAAATAGAGGGTTCACAAACATATACTTACACTTAACTTATGACAAAGGTGTTTCTGCAGAGCACTGTAGAAAACATGGTATATTTTACATAATGCTGAATCAATTGGGTAGCCAAGTGGAAAAAAAATTAAATTGGACTCTTACATCACACACAAAAATTAATTGTAGATTGTAGATCCAAATGCAAAAGGTAAAACAGTGAAGTTTTAGAAGACAATAAGAGGGTATCTTTATGACTTTGGGTAGGCAAACTCTTTTAAATGGGAAACATTTTTTAAAAACCTGATAAATTGGCTACATCAAAATTAGAAGTCTTTCTTTATGAAAACACTACACTTAGAGAGTGAGATTTTATGTTTATATTTTTTAATGAACTTTGCATAATGCACTTATGCATTTTATTTTTTATTGAAACAATTATACATATTTGTGGAGTACAGAGTTGAATATCAATACCTGTTTACAATATGTGGTGATCAAATCAGTTTAATCAGTATATTCTTCATTACAAAACGTAATCCTTTGTGACCCTTTACCAGTTTCTTGCTAATCCCCCCCTTCCCGCCTCTAGTAACCACAGTTTTGTTCTCTCCTTTTGAAAGTTCAACATATTATGGTGACTGTTCTTTGTTTCTTTCTTTCTGTCTGTCTGTCTGTCTTTCTTAGCTTCCACTTATGAGTGAGGACATATGGTATTTCTTTCTGTGCCTGGCTTATTTCACTGAACATAATTTTTTCCAAGCTCACCCATGTTGCAAATGGAAGAATTTCATTATTTTTTATGTCTGGGTAGTATTCTGCTGTGTATATATAAAACATTTTCCTTATGCAGTCATCCATTGATGGACATTTAGGTTGGTTCCAACTCTTGGCTGTTGTAAATAGAGCTGTGATAAACATGGGAGCGCAGGTATCCATTCAACACCATGATTTTCATTCCTTTGAGTATATACCCAGAAGTGGGATTGCTGGATTGCATGGTAGTTCTATCTGTAGTTGTTTGAGAAACTTACATGTCATTTTCCATAATGGCTGCACTAATTTACAGTCCCACCAACAATGTAGGAAGTTTCCCCTTTTAGAGAGTGAAATTTTAAACCATGGTGTGGGAGAAGATTTTGCAATGTTTATAACTGAAAATGGACTCATTCAGAATACATCAAGAATTCTTACAAATCAAATAGAAAAAGACAGACAACCCAACAGAACGCTGGACAAAATGTCTGAATAGGCAGTTCTTAAAAGAGGATATCTGGATAACCCACAAATGGATGAAGATGTAGTTCTTTGATAGCAGGAGAAAATGAACACTAAAACCATAATTCAGTTCAGAATCGCTAAAACTGAAAATATTGACAATACCAAGAGTTGGCAAGGATATTGAGCAACAGGTGCTCTCACACACTGCTCATGGGAGTGTAATTTTACAACCACTGTGAAAACTGTTTAGTGTGCAATATGGACTCAAGCCGAATAAGCACACTCTATAATCCAGGAGTTCTTCTTCTCAGTGTATATGTAGAAATGTATAGGATACACAGTAAAAAGTATATAAAAGAATGTTTACATCAGTCATATTGGTAATAGCAAATACTGGAAGCAACCTAAATGTCCATCAATAGCAGAATGTATAGATTGTGGTAACTTAAACAATGGAATACTGTATAGCAACAAAAGGACCAAACCACTGCTGCGTGAAAAAACATGGATAAATGCACAAATAGAACGTTGAACAAAGTAAGCCAGGTATAAAATAATACATATTGTGTTATTCCATATACATTTCAAAAAGAAAAATTAAACTCTTGCCTTAGAAGGCAGGATAATGCTTATCTTTTATGATAAACTCTAGAAAACAAAATTGTTCTTAACTATCTGAATGAGAAAATTCAAAACTGTCCTGAAAGAAGAGAGTCAGAAAAGAAATGAGAAAACTCATTTCTCATAAAGAGAAATGAGTTTTGGGCTTGCTTTCAATCTCCCATAACAAAGTCAGTCAAAGGAAATGAATGATAGTTACATATTTAACAAGTTACACAAATATATATAAAGATTATTATACCCTAAAAGAATTATGTAAAGTTAATGTTTGATTAAAATATTTATATCAATGGTGCTTTGTAGAATGCTTAATAGACTTTTTTTTTTTTTGATTCTTTAAAAAGATTGACAAAATTTGCAAACCTTTATCTAGACTGATCAAGAAAAAAAAGAGGGAAGACAGAAATTACTAAAATCAGAAATAAAGCTGGGACTTACTAGAGCACTTGCTTCTTCTATGACTCTGGAGCAGGCTTTGAGGAGAGAGACGTCCTCTTCCTTTTCAAGCCTCTGCTGATGACTCTCCTTGTCTCACTTTGTGGAGAGTCTGGTGGGCCACCTGCATGGTAGCTGTGGCTACTGCTGTGGCTGCGGCAGTGGCTGCAGTGGGACGTGGTGTTTTGGGCAGGTTCATTGCCTGTTTCCAGGTGGGGGATGCTGCCCTGGGCTCCTGCCGTAGGACTCCAGGCGTGCTCTACTTCCTGCCTGCTTCTGGGCAGACGTATTTATCTTTTGAAGAAGAGAGAAAACAATGACCAGGAGGGTCAGGAGAAAGGTTTTTAAGGTGCTTGATCTGAGTGGTAGTTACAAAGTTGTGTTTATTTTGGCACGATCTTCTAAACTGTGGACCTATAGGTTGTGCAATTTTCTGTCTTTTATTTTCTGTATTCTGATCCTTTGATATCTGAGGCCTTGCTAACCGTGAAGGGACTTCCCCTCCCAGTATTAGCCAATTCCTAGAGAAAGTGGACGACCTGCAGCGAACGTGCTTTCCACGTGCAAACCAACCAATCCAGAGCCCACAGCCCAGTCATTTCTCTGTCAGGCTCTTGCACTGGGGGCCACTATCCACCTGCTCTAACTACCCCAAGACCAGGGACCAGACAGCTATGAGTAGTCCCTAGGCCCAGAGCCCACTCAAATTATTCAAACCAGCCAGTCCTAAGCTGCCTACACTGCCTTACCTATTCCTTCCAACAGAAAACACAATAAAATCTCCTGCCCAGAGTTACACCCTCCTTTGCCTACTGACTGGCCCTGGCGCTTCCTCTTGTGGCCGCCCTGTGTTGTGGCATGTCCCCTTCCCTTGGGGACTATGTGTAGCTAACGATCGTCTCCTGTTCTGTCGAACTTACTACACCTCAAATTTCCTATTAAAATAGTATATATAAAACAGTACTTTACCCTTAGATTACGTAAAGTGCAGTCTACATGGAGAGGGAAGGAGGAGAGAAAGCGACTGCAGAACGCATGCCGGTCACCAGGCAGGACACCCCTGTGTCTGTGCAAGTGGTGCTTGCACATCCTCCTCATGATTACTGTAGGTCTGCGTAATTATTTCAACAAATTTCCTGGCAGGTGGCTCTTCAGTGTACGGAGGAAGAAATGCCTTTCACATTTGTCAAGTCACACAATGGGCTGGAGGTTGGCCTAGGTGAGAAAATACTGGGCTGGCTTTTGGTAAAATTTTGCATTGATGTTAACTGGGAGCCTTCCAACTCACTAGTCCTCCCCACCCCACTCCCTGTATTGGTAGGATGCTGTCTCTGAACCACCACAGTTTTGCAGGATCATATGCCAATAATTTTAGTCTAAAGTACTAAGTGATAATAAAAATCTCCAGTAATGGAATCTTAAAGTATAATCCCTTCTGAGAGTAATTGTAACTTAAACGGAGACAACTGAAAAAATTTTTAATTACCAATATAAATAAAATTAAAATTGCACAATCATAAACAGTAGGGTTATTTGAGAGCAGACAATAATATCTGCCCAAGAATCTCTTAAATCAGACTATGTTAGAGCCCCAGCGTTGGTCATCAATAAGTGAGTGCTGGGAGGGGAATATCAGCACAAGCAAACGGGGCTCAGGTTGTCATTCTAACCAATGCCTTTCAAAATGTATTTGTCAGAATCCTGGTGTTCTTCTCAGGCAGCTCTATACCTACCTTTCAGGTAACAGTTTGAGAGGCATTGAAAGCAATTCATTTAGCTCCTCTCAGTTAAAAAATGAAGAATAGGGGCTCCAGAGAGTTGATATTACCCACTTTCCTGGGCCAGGAATTATAAAACCTACTTGTTCTAAAAAGGGAGAGAATAAAAATTTACTCAAAAGGTTTTTTTTTTTTTTTTTTTTTTAATTTTAGCCTGCAAAGAACTTCTAGAAGTTCTTTACCAAATACCATAGAGCTTGACCACAAATATGCTATTGTGGAGGACAGGTTTCCATTGACTGTGGAAATACCTGTGAGAGGGGGTCATGGGCTTCCAAAAGAAGTGACAAGGACACAAGGCATGCTCCGGCTCTTTGGGTTTGGCCAAAAACATAAAAGCAACTCCTAAGACTTTATTTAATGCCATAACTCTTGATCATAATGGAACCCAAAATTCAACTCTTTAAACTGGAAAATGTCCTTCTACTGAATAAGCCTTATTCCCAGGGCCCAAACCATACAAACAGGATTTGACTCCAATACCCCCAATGTTTGCCAGTGTTTTTAGCCAAGTTGCACTACTTTTTTAAAAAATAGCATTAGACTAGCCAAAACAGCCTTAATGGTACTATGTTTAATTATTTGCACTAGATATGATCTAATATTTTTCCAAAATAAAATTTTACGGCATTAATAAACTGCACCAAAATCAACTTTTGTCATATTTTATGAATGTGAGGAATTAAGACAAAATGTAGAAAGATGACTATGGTCGTGAATTTGAATGTAAAATTTCCAAATTGTAATTTTTTCAACTGCCCCTAAAGTTTCCTTCTCCTACTTCTCCTCTCCTCCTAGAAATCAAACAAAAGCAAAAGAACAATGAAAAATACTGCAAAATCAATTCTTAATACAGTCACATATTGCTTACCAATGGGATACATTCTGAGAAACGTGTCATTAGGCAATTTCGATATTGTGAAAACATCACAGAGTGCACTTACACAAACCTAGGTGGCATAATAGCCTATGACGCACCTAGGCTGCATGGTATGGTCATTATAATCTTACGGGACTGCCATCACAACATGGTCCGTCTTTGACCAAAACGTCATTATGTGGTGCATGACTGCATATCTAGTAGAAATAATTCCCAGATGCTAAAATATCTGGCAGAAATGTCAAAAGCAGATGGCATGTGGGAGGAAAGACATAGACAAAGGACAAGCAGGTGGAAAAGGACCCAGCAGAGGTATAACTCAGAATTCACCATTAAAAAAATATGCTATTGTATAAACATAAGTGGCTCACCCTAAAAGGAAAAAAGCGTATCCATTCCCTGTAACAAAGGCTAGAGAAACTGGAGTAAATGGAGTTGTGTTGAGGGTAGCAAAAGCATTCCTAGACGCTGTTTGGTCCAGAGAAGCAGAGGAGACAGGGCCACAGAGAATCACATGTGGGGTCCATGTCTGCAGGAAGCAATTTGTCTTTGTGCTGGCAGAGATTAGACAGCCTCTACATTGTGATGCTCAGAAAACTAACCTGGCCTCCGCTTCCCTCCCTCCAGTTCTCAACACACCTCCAAGCACACACATACAAATCTCCTGAAAACAGCTGGCTCACAACGAGCCAATAAATTCAATAGTGCACAGTAAAAACTTCTTAAAGGCCTACATAACATCGACATAAAGATACTGTAAGAACAAATGTGAAAAAAACCTGCAAAACTTACCAAGAAATAAAAGCATTTTCTGAAAATTCAAACCAAACTTTTCTACTATAATTTAAATATAGATATACGAGTGTTGTGATCCCCTTACCGGTCAGAAAAAAAAAAATAAAAAAATAAATATAGATATATACAAAACCTTATCAAAACAGTAGACTCTGGTAAGAAAGACCACAAACAGAAATGCAAGAATTCAGGAGATGTTGTGAAACAAACATAGTCAAACTGTGAGTTTGGCAGAATCCAGAAGTAGAAGAAAAGCCTCGTGACAAATGTGAACACAATGTTGAAAGATGCTTAAGGAGATCAGACATTCTGGGGAAAATATTTTTAAAAAACATATGGATAGAATTAAGAAAACAGAATAGAATGAAATAGATATGAAGAAAAATAAAAAGGATTAGAGAGAAAAATAGAACAGCTGGAAGATAAACAAAGACAATTAAACAAATTTATAATTATTTCCCAAGAGAGACAACCAAACCAATGAAACAAAAAAATTTAAATATACAACAAAAAAATTTTCTAAAATTAAAGAAGACTGTCATGTAAATAAGGGTCACTGTTAGCTGGTAATAAATTAATCCAGAATGGCCAACACTGAGGCACATCACAGTAAAAGAAAACAAACAAACAAAACCTTATAAAGGAATACCTTTGTCTGGCCACAGAAAGATTTAATGCTAAGTGATAGTAAAACAGGATCTGTAAGATACTCAAAGAAAAAAAGAGTGGCCCAAGATCCATCCAAACTGCCCTCACAAATTAAAGGTACAGATACATTGTTTAAACATAAAAATAGCGTCATTGGCAGGAGCCTTCTTGAAGACACTTCTGGCTGAGTGAGCAGCAGTCAGGTCAGCAGAGAGCTGATGGGGAAAGATGCCAGAGAGAGGACTGGCCCTCGACATGGAGTGTATTTAACTGCAGGACTAAGGCTGAGCCGTACTGGGGAGTAGAATTTGGGATGACAGCATCATATGCAAATATTACACATGCTGGCAGAAACTTGGAAGGAAAGGGGCAATGTGAGTGTGCACGGACACAGCAGGAGCAAGAAATTCATTGCTGAATTCATAGTAATAGCTGGGAGTCAGAAGATTTTATTTAAAGCCAACAAATCATGTAATAAAAGTCTAAGCGTATTTAACAGTACAAAAGTACATACCAAGAAAGATAGTATTATTGATTCATACAGTCATGCATTGCTTAATGACTTTCACTACATGGCTACTAAGTCAGCCTACTTCTCCTCTCCTCCTGGAAATCAAACAAAGGGAAAAGAAGAAAGGAAAGTACTGCTAAATCCATTTTTAGTGCAGTCATGCATTGCTGAGCAATGGGATATGTTCTGAGAAATTCGTCGTTAGGCAATTTTGCTGCGAGAACACCAAAGAGTGCAGTTAAACCTAGATGCTGTAGCTCCCTACACACCTAGGCTACGTGGTATGGCCACGATAGTCTTATGGTCTATCACTGACTGTATTTGATAACAGAAGAGAGAGAAAGGAAGGGAAAACATTAACTACATTGTGCCTTTTAGGTAGGAATAGTACATAGCTAAAGAAAGAGGACTAAAGTTACTACCTAATGATGTAAATATTATTACAACACAAATGCAAACATTTCCAAAAATCAAAATTACACACACATACAAAAGAGCCAAGAACAGTGGAAATATAGTGAACAACCTAAAGAATAACCTCCAAAGTAGAAAACCCAACAAAGGACAGAACCAAATATCTTCACTTGCAAAGTTAATTCACCTATTAAACAAAAAAGATCTTTAGATCTTATCACAATGCAAAAACCAACCATGCTACATATAAAAGCATACAATCGGTAAAACGGCAAAGAAAGAACAAACACTATTCCTGTTCCCGTCAAGCTGCAGGCTAGGCTGCGGCCATCTGAAAAGGCTATTGGATCCCTTCAAGCTCTGTCATGTGCTTGTGGGAGGTCTCAGGAGGACTGAGGGCCTCAGCTCAGCACCACGTGGGCTTCTCCACAGAGCGGCTTAATGTCCTCCAAACAGGCTGCTGGCTTCCCCCAGAGTAAGTGATCTGAGATGCAGAGACAGAGAGCCCAGGATGGACACTGCAGTCCTCTATAACCTGATCACAAAAGTCACTAGCCATCCCTCAGCCATATTCTATTCACACGGACAATTTATTAACAAACAATCACACAGATTAACGCAGGTACAATGTAGGAGGGGTCCACTGTGTGACTACCAGGAGGTGGGAGTCATTGGGGCCATTTTGGAGGCCCCCTGTAGGACCCTGAATGACGCAGAGGAAAAGGGCGAGTGGAAGTGTGGTAGACTTTTGTGTGCATTAAAGAAGGTCGGGCCAGGCTGTACGGGCGTCCTTCAGCCAAAATGGGCCACCAGCGGCCTACTGTGCCTCCTGGGCCTGGACTGCCTCAACCCGACAGGCTTGGTGGGGGCCGAGAACAGCCCTGGGTGGCGTGGTCCCCGCCACAAACGTGAGGATGGATGGCAGAGCCAGCACCCCTGCAGGTGGAGCTGTGGGAGGCGCGTTCTTCCGGCTGCCACTGTAACCACGGGGCACCTGTCATGTGCCAGCACCGACGGGGAAGGTTTCACAAATCCTTACACTCGCGTGCTCATTGATAATCTCAACCTGACCCTTTTGCCGTTGGACCCATTATTTTAACTGCCGTGAACCCCTCTGAGCTTCTGCTGCTTACTTTGTAAAATGTAGGTAATGCTGATTGCGAAAACTGAAGAGGCGTCCCAAACGTGCAGCTTTACATAGGTCTCCTGCCATGCATGAGCGGCACGCTATGCCGATGGAAGCACACGTCTACTTACGTGCCTCGTTAAATAACAGAATGGGGACCAAAGAGCGGGGCAGGAGTGCGGGACGCACTGCGGGGGTCGTGCAGGAGAGCCCAGCACAGCCCCCCGGGGCCCTGCCGCGCCTCCAGCAGGAGCAGCCCCCGAGGCCCTAGGCCGGCGACAGAGGTGCGCACAGCAGCAGGGACAGCGCCAGCCGTTCTGCGGGGGAGGACAGGACCCGCTGAGTGGCGCTGTTCCTGCAGCGCCACCCGGAGGAGACGCGTGGCTCCGAGCCCCTCTCTGCCTGCTTTGGCGGGAGGGCAGGGCGGGCAGAGGCACGGCCTTGCCCAGTCGGCACCAACTAGCCCCCAGCACCTCAGGACTTTCTCAGGCACCAGGAAGTGACAGAGAAGGGACTCCCAGGGAGAAGTTTCCAAAGAAAGCCAGCGGGCCCTGCAGGCCCAGGCGCAGGCGCCCTCCGTGGGGGCAGCTGGATGAAGGGTGCTGTGGGTGGCATGTCAAAAACAGCCCGGCGCTCATTCAGTGCCTTTAAAGAGCTTTCTCGGTATCACGTACTGGGCTAAGAACAGAGGACACAGAGACAGAGAAAACACAGGATATGCCCTTCGCCAGCAGGTTTTATAATCTAAATATAAGTGACACAAACTAAAATAAACACAGGAGCGCTGGCCGGTTAGCTCAGTGGGTTAGCGCATGGTGTCCTAACCCTAAGGTTAAGGGTTCAGATCTCTCCACCGGGGAGCCACCAAAAATAAGTAAAATAAAATAAAATAAAAATAGGAAAAGTGCTGGCATCGATCTAAGGGGATTTGAGACTCCAAGAGTATCACACATGAGTTCAAAAAAGATTTTTTTCTCTTTTCAGAGCAGAGAGAATTTCCCTGGACGTGCACCAGCATCAGGGAACTGCCTGCTTCTTTCCAAGCAGAGCATGGTGCAGATTAGGCCCCTAGATCTTTCCTCCCCAGCGAGAGCCTGAAAACTCCACTACCACAGATCACAGACCGGATGAGCACTCCGGGAATCAACTTTCCTCGTATTAAGCATTTCCTTTTCTTTCAAGGTGAGGCAACCCATCTTTTGAAAGTGAGTCCTTTGCTGGTATTTATCAAACCAGGAGACTTTTGCTCTCTCGTCCTGCTTCATAAATCCCTATGCTGTTTCAAAAAGAGTTCACCTGGGACTTCACTGACCATGCTAAGAAGGGTGGGTCACGGCAATGCCATGGAAGAAGGAAGGGGAGGAAAGGGCCCTTAAGAACACAGAGCACGTCCTCTGCTATCAGAAGTTACGAGCAGCCCCTCCACGGTGTCCCAGCTGCTCATATAACAGCAGGACTGGTAAAAAACGATTGGATTTATGACAGGCCTTTAGTAGTCATGTCATTGCACAGAGCTGAGTCAGGGAATGACAGGCATGAGAAGTTAATCAGTCCCTCAAATGAAGCCATATGTGAAGACACGGGTGCTCTCAGAGCTGAGCAGAGAGGATTTGATCTGTTCCTGCATAGAGGTGGCTTAATGCTAAGCGAGACAGAATCATACACAAATGCACAGGTCTCCACATTTCCCAAGACGTTTGTTGTTGTCCTGCCTATCACTGAAGTATCTCATTATTCATCTTCTGAGAAAGTGTGGAATTTTGCTGAACTTAAACATGTTTAATCTCAAAAAAATTTTAAATTCAGTTACCCAATATTTTAATAGATATATAAAGGAGAAGCAGGAAACTGTTTCCTTAGCTGATTAAAATCACAGAGGTTTCAACCTAGAAAGGCTCTTGAAGAATATCTTCTCTAACTTTTCATTTTAGAAACAAGGAAATTGAGCCCCAGAAAGGGTGAGGACCTCACATAATCTGATAGCCCTGTGATCACTGCAGGTCCACACCAATCTGGGCACATGGGCACACAGTGATCAATAAATATTTGTGGAAGAAATGCATAATTCCCAGTGGCTGAGGTAAGGTGAGACACATTACAGACTGATAAGGAATGAATTTGTTGGAGTGAGCAGGACTGAAGCCATGTTGGGATTTAAAGCTGCCTGAGCTGCAGGGGGGGAGGATTTTCAAAAGGACAGTTTTTCTCTCCCCTCTTGCTTCCCATCCCCTGACTTTCTTATCTTGCTCCCTAAGAAGCTAATTAGTACTTTGCAAAGCTAACAGTTCTTTCTTTGCAATCTGTAGAGTTTCGAGAAATGATCAAGGCCAAACGACTGGAAGCTGACCTTGGGCACCAGCCAAATACACTGTCACAAATCAAAATCTTGCAGGGTCCTGAGATAACAGCGAAGATAACAGAAACCAGATGAGGCCTTGACGAGACCTTGTACCTGACCCATAGAAATGAACCCCTCGTAGCTAATGTCTCCTGCTCTCCTGATTTTCACCTCCCAAATTCCGTTCCCTCAACCCTTCCTTAAAAACCCCTCAGTAAATATAAATCTTTGAAATGGGGTGGCCTACCATCTCCTTCAGCTGAATACATCTGCTTTTCTAACTACAAAAAAAATTTTTTTAAAGGGGGTTAATCACATAAAACCAAATTAACTGATAAAAAATATATAGATTTTTACAATTTCTTTATTTTGAAACACTGCTGGATCTCTTAATGTTTTGTTTTCCAGATCTAAGAAAATCTTTTAAGGTATAACAGCTTGCTAAACTATATGTATATGAACAAAAATTAAAACATTACCTTTCTCTCTACTTGATCCTTCCAAGATTAAAAAACTATGCACAAGTTATTTTATGACAATACAGATATTTGCTTAAGTTCAATAAGAATCTGCTCTTCTTGTAACAGGACACAATTGAAAACACTGGTTATTTTACCAAGGCTTTGACTGGAATATCATACTATCAGACATGACCAGACTACCTTAAGGAATTAAGGTTGACTCTTTATGGAGCCGATAAAAAGCCCCTCAGAGAAACTGGCCTGATACCTTGTCTACATAATTACAAGGTTCCTGGTCTTCCAGTAAGTAAAGAATGTAACTTTCTGACAGGCCAGAACCTTGATATTTTGGGGACTTCCAGAAGAGAGGAATTCACCCAACTCACACAGGTAATCAGAGAGTAAGTCAAATCCTTGGCTTGGCTTCCTAAAACCCGAATGGCTTTTGAAGGTCTAATCTGAGATTCCTATGAACGTCTCAGCAAAGCCAATTCAAAAAAGAGCTTATATGATAAGCCATTACTCTTGCTGCACTTTATGCAAATAATCTGGCCAAAAACTAAACTTATTTTGCAAATAAATTAGTTTTGTCATAGATACCTTTGGTAAATTTGGGAAACTTGGAGAAAAAAATATTTTCCAGAAGGAAACACTATCACACCTGTTATCTGATTCTAGCCCTGTGTTTTTAATCTGTTCATAAAGCTTGTATCTTCCAGGCTACAGTTCCATGTCAAGACGGTGATAACCCAAGGATTCCAACCCAACCTTTCCTAAGAGGAACTAAGTCCCTGTAAATCACTAGATCAGCCAATGAGAGATTTTGTACCTCCAAATTGCAGGCAGGGACTATGCCCATGGTCAGCAGGAAGTAGTTTCAGAAGAAAGAGACCTCCAGCCCCTTTTACCTTAAGAATAAGGAGGATAAAAACTCTCGGGGGGGAATGAAACAATAAGGCTAGGCCGGCGAACCAAACTGTTAGGTCTCTGAATCTGACTGAAATCACCGAAGATAGACTCTGCCCATGGGGACGAAAGCCCAAACTTACGCTTGGTGGTGTGCAAAACCAAGGACTTTAGATAAAAATTAATGATTATGACCCTAAAAAGTCCCTCTATAAAACCGCATGTACTTATGCAGTGACCACTAATAGTACAACCAACAGGTCACAAGCTTCTAACTACCTTGTCGCCCCTTCTCATGCCTGGTTTGCTTGTTTGACAGGGTTGACTCCCTGCATAGCTATTCAATATTTCCTCACATCTAATAGGACTGAATTTTGTGTACTTGTTTATATTGAACCCCAAATTTATTACTATGAAGGAGTGGCGGGAAGGCAGCACTTCCCTCAAGAAACAAGCAGTTCCTGTCTTAATCCCTCTGTTCATAGGTCTTGGCATTGCAGGCTCTGCAGCTATTAGCACCACAGTTCTCATAACAAGCAACCAAGATTTTAAAGCCCTAAGTCAACAAATTGATCTAGACCTAGGGGAATTGGAAAAATCTGTTGGCTGATTAGAAACTTCCTTAGATTCACTAGAGGAGGTAGTGCTACAAAATAGGAGGGGTCTTGATCTTTTATTCCTAAAACAAGGTGGACTATGTATAGCTTTAGGAGAAAATTCTTGCTTTTAAACAAATCATTCAGGAATAATAAGAGATAGCCTCTCCCTAGTTAGAAAAAGGTTAAAAGACAGGGAGGAGGAAATAAGAAACAAAAACCAAAATTAGTTTGAAGATTTATTCTCCTGGTCTCCCTGGTTAACTACTCTCCTCACTGGCCTCACAAGATACATTAAGAAAAGGGTTCAATCGATAAAGCTTATAGTTTAAAAACCCATTGTGCCAGATTAAACGTTAATGATGAGTCAAGGATTTGACCCATGTACATAAAAGCAGTGGGGAATGTTGCAGGGGACCCTCAGCATTTTTAATTGTTGAGCCTTTCCCTTTTCCACCTGAGAAACTGTTTTAGAAACTCTATGCTCCCCTGCAGACTCTGGCCCCTGCCATTTACCCTGCCTGCTTCCTGGGCCCACCCTCTGGGAAATAACAGCAGCCTCACACCCTCCCCCGGGGGCCAGAGGCAAATTAGGCTCCTAAAGTGACCCACAGACTGTGTCCCACAATCAGCCAATCCAAATTAACAGGACAGCATCCCTCATTTACAGAAGAGGACCTGAATGAGAACTTAGGAGGGAGAAGGGTGGGAATTTAGGCTACATAAGGGGGTCTTTCCCTTTGTTTGGGGAGACACTGGCTTGGGAGTTTTCTGCCCTCCAGTGCCCTCCTTGCTTGCAAGCAATAAAGTGCTATAACACTGAGCAAAGAGCCGCAACACTAAAATAAAGAGCTATAAAACTACAACTGATGCCAGTCTTGGATTCCCTTTTGTGTTCGCCCCACAACAAATTGTGTTCCCCAAGTTTTATGTATTAGAAGCTTGATCCCCACTGTGACTGTAGGAAGCGTGGGAAATCCTATAATGGTAATTGAAAGGTGGGGCTTTGAAGAGGTGATTGGATTCTGTGGACCATGCCCTGCTGCACGGCTTAATAATATTGCTCATGGGTGTGGTTCTGAGGGCTTTAAAAGGACAGCATGTGAGAATCTATCTCTCTCTTCTCTGCCATTCTCTCTTCTCTGCCATTTTCTGTCATGTGAGACCCCTGTGTAAAAAAGCCACAACCAGGGCCAGCCTGTGGCTCACTTGGGAGAGTGCCGTGCTGATAACACCAAGGCCATGGGTTCAGATCCCTATATAGGGATGGCCGGTTAGCTCACTTGGGAGAGCGTGGTGCTGACAACACCAAGCCAAGGGTTAAGATCCCCTTACCAGTCATCTTTTTTTAAAAAAGCCACCACCAAAGAAGACTCTCAGGAAATGTGTTCCCTGGACTTCGAACTTCCCACTCTCTGAAACTGTAAATGATAAATTTTGTGTTTTTATAAATCATCCAGTTCCAGGTATTTTGTTATTAGCAACAGAAATGGACTAATGCATAGATACCCTCCATGTATCCTGTTTTGCTTCTTAATGATTATTCTTTATTGCTTAGATGTCCAGAGCCATCCTACTATAAGGAGCAGCATGGGAGCCTGAAGAGTGATACCCCTTGTTCTGCAGGCTACAAGGGGGTCCCATGTGTGTGGCATGGCTCCGTGGAATTTCTAGCTTGTTCACCTTTGGTTGCTTGACAAGGCTTCCCAGAATTAAGCAGCCTAACCTTTTGGCTTAGTATGGCTTTGGGAAATTCCCTGGAGTTTCTCAAAGGACATGTTAAAATACATCAAAATTAACTGGTTTATTTAAAGGGCATTGTCAGTACTAAAGGTGTTTTTGATGCATGTTCCTGGTATGGGTTGGCTCGATTTAATTTTGTTATTGATCTTTCTTGTTAGTGATGTGTATATAGACCCATTGTGGCTGTGGTCATGCTCTTGTATGTGTGGAATAAAGTTATTATGTTGGATTTCTATCCACATCCCCCAGGGAAGTGGTGGGTCTGAGTGCAGTGGTGTTTACAATTATTTGATCATTAACCAGTTACAGAATTCTTTGTTTCTCACCACTCCCACAGTTTCACTTGATTTACCAAGAACATGTTGTTTCCCTAGTAATAATAAAAATGATATAGTGTGTTTTTGTTAGTTTGAGTAGGATCATTTAACTTTTCACTTTGTCCCCTGTGCTGTTCCTGGAGTCTATTGGCAGGGAAATAAAAGGTATAAACATTGTGATTTTGATTATAAATTAAAATGATCAATATAGAGTATAAGCAATATTAAATTATTAACCATAACTAATCAATGTTATTAAAATTAAGTGTAGTAAGTATAAGTAAGATTTAAAAAGGGTTCATTGTAAGCTAAGAAGGTTAAGGTTTATGATTCAGACCGAAAGTCTGACGTTTTAAAGCCAAGCATTTTACTATTGTATAGTTTCCTGGCGACAAGCCACAGGCTTTTGGGTGAACTATTGATGCATGAGTGGGTGCTTTTATCACAGCATGAGTGCTTTGGAATATTCTGATTTTTCTTTTTCTATAGAGATGAAATAAAAAATGTTTTGATTAAAAGATAAATCATCATGTAAAAGATTAAGTAAAAACATATAAATAAAGCAAGATTCATGTGGTCGTTGTCCACACTTGCACTAGACATCTGTGGTCCATCTCTTCCTTTTCAATGTATTCCACACCACCTATTCAGGTCCAATGAATCCTACGGAGATGGTCTCTGGCACTTAGAAAATTCAAATCAAAAGTGAATGGTATTCAAAACTTGTCCTGACTTCAACTTTGAAATAGAATCCCTCTTCAAACCAAATTCATAACCGTGGGTCTTAGCATTTCTGATAAGCAAGAAGTCAGAGTTTGTCCATGTGAAGTTTCTGTATCCAGAAGACATACATTCAGCTGATTGCCCACCTGTCCTTAATGCAAGGGAAGCACTCCCAGGCCTGAAGGTATGGAGCTGGCTACAGGCAGAGCCTGGACTACACACCTGGTGTCCTAACTCCAAGACTAGGGCCTGATCAATGCTTCCCAGCTGCTGCTTCTCTGATTGTGGGATACCAGGATCTGTGCTCCCAAAGCAGCTGCCCATGAGTGGGAGGAAATGGCCAGATAGGAGCAGTTCTGTATACATTGTGTGGGTGGAGTGAGTGCGCCACACAACTCCGCTTTGGCTGGTGTTTTTGCTGCCTTTGGTGCCTGCCTTGCATGGCCATGTTTTTTTCCAGGCCTGCCACTTCCAGTGTGGCCAGTTGCCTAGCTTATAGACCTGTGTAGAGGGGTCTGGTGACCCAGCCTGGCATGTGAAGGGTTTGTGACCCGGTCTATGAATGGGCTTGAGGGGTCTGGGAGCTCCAGACCCAGCCCTAGCTCAACCATCAGCCCAGTCAGTGCAGGATTACAGGCAGGTAAAAAAGCCCGACAACTGGCATGGTCACCTAGCTTTATAACTGGTGTCACGAACAGGACTAAGAGCTAGACAATTGGCGCTGTGAGGATTCCAGGCCTTAGCCATAGCTTAGCCATTGTCGGACAGTGTTCTAAGTGTTCACAGGGCTGGATAAGACCAGTAAAGTGCAGAGAACAAAACCACCATGGGGGAGTCACAGGGAAGAGGAGGAGCCAAATAAGGCCCTTAGAAAGGGCAGCAGAAGAGGTGGGAGGAAGACCAGACAGCATGTTGTCCAAGAAGGCAAGGACAAAGTGTGAGAAGAAGGAAGTGGTTGATGGACTGTGTCAAACACTGCACAGGAGTCAGCTGAGATGAGGACTAGAGCTGACCATGGATTTGACAAGACAAATTTCCATGGAGAGGAGGTTCACAGTCTGACCACAGTGTGCACAAGAGAATCAAAGGGAAACAAGAAGACTGCGAACCAACATTGCCCGGCATTATCACTCTAAACCTGAGCAGAGAAACAGGACCATAGTTGTGGGGGACATGGGGTTTAAGGAGGGTTTTTTTCCTACTAGAAAGCTAGGAAAATAACTCAGCAGAAAGGTAAACTGAGTTTTCGTGAGAAAGGGAAGTGGTTGCCAGAGTAGATCCCTCAGGCAGGTGTGAGAGAGTGGGAGGTTCAGCAGAAGCAGGCAGGATTTAACCAGATGTGGTGCTCTGGTAGATTTGTAGATGGAAAAAGTAGGTTATTCACCCCTTGCTTCTGTTTTCTCTGTGATGTAAGGGATGAGATTACTAGCTAATAGGCAAAGGTTTAAGAAGACAGTCGATATAGGTGTAAAGTACCAGAAAAATGCACGATTGAGGTCGAGAGTTGACAGAAATTTGTAGTTACTAATTAAAAGTGAAATGAGCCAGGAACGCCTGACAAAGAGAGAAATTTGAGTTGTCTTCAGAAGAAAGAACACAGACTCAGAGAGACTTTGGACGCTGAGTTTTTTTTTAAAAGGAGTTAGAATTGTAAGTACCTTGAAATCTGGTACCACATGGTCTTGCCCACAGCAACAGTAAGCACTGGATAGATATTTGTTGAATAAATGAATGAGCGAATGCCAAGACCTATTCAGGGAATGGTGCATGTGGACCACCTTAGCTCAGAGGTCTTTGGAGGGCACTGGGGTTGAAAGGTAAAAAGTAGACAGGAAGCTCCCAAACTCGTAGGTAAAGGTTTGGTCTTACACTTGCAGGCCACCAGGGAGCCACTGTCGATAATGAGTACCAATAACACAAAAGCAGTATAAGCTTGATCCTAGAAATTCTGCTCTTCATGGAACTAGGACTTAATCCAGTTCCAGACCACGTAAATCTGACTGCATCTTCAGAGACTCAAGGTCTAGGAAGGAATGCTCTAACTTTGTAGCATGAGAATTCTATTCAATCTCATTATGAAAAAAACCAGTACAAGCATTTTTAGAAACCAATGTGTTCACTTGAATCTTTTTTCTGGGACAGTAACTGGATCAGGAGACAACAAGAAACCATTCTGGTGCAGCCCTCCAAAGAAGAGGGAGAAATATGGATCACATGGCAATGGGAACCCACATCAGCATTGACTGTTGTACCTCCTTTTAGGGTCAAAGACACCTCACAGTGGTGATTCACAGGCAATATGTGCTCTCAAATCTTTGTTGTCTCCATGGTCTTAAATGACATTTAATTGGCTTGCATTTTAACTTAATAGAATTCCAAAGAGGAGACAGGAAAGTTGGAAAACAGTTAGAAATTTTTTCAAAGGGAATCATGTTCCAGGAAGAGAAGGTCATTGGGGGCACTTAGGAAACCCATGCCTCTGGCCTGGGGAACATTTCTGTGCTGCAGCCTTCATCAAGGGGTGCATGCAGCTCAAAGGACCATCATTATGGTGAAGGGCAAGCAGGATGAGAATCATCACAATTTGACTCAAACCCCTTCCCATGTGTTCTCATACTGTGCTGGAGCCTCAGGCTCCCACCCCCTAAGGAATTATGGAGCCTTCATGTTGGAAGAGACCTCAGAATCCATCTCGTCCAACAGCCCAGCCAATGCAGGGGTCCCTTCTACACAACGCCCTCAGAGTCAGCCTGGCCCACAGGACAGCAGCACTAAGGCACCAAGTTTGGGCAAGAACTTTAAGAAATGGAAAAAGCAACATAAATCATTGAGCAAAGTGCATGTCACGATAAATAAATATCACCAAATAAAACACAATATATAGAACCAAAGGTCTTTTTTTTTTTTTTTTTTTTTTTTGTCGTTTTGTCATGACCGGCACTCAGCCAGTGAGTGCACCGGTCAGTCCTATATAGGATCCGAACCCGCGGCGGGAGCGTCGCCGCGCTCCCAGCGCAGCACTCTACCAAGTGCGCCACGGGCTCGGCCCAAAAGGTCTTTGAAGTAGGGGATATCTCCCATAAAGTGTACAACCCTTTGCCGGGAGCCACTGCTGTGCAACATTTACACTCAGCTATCCTTTCCTTCTGTCCCCAGGCACCCTGCAGCCTGGAGGGCCCCCAGGACCCCAGATCCCTCCAAGGAAAGGCCCAGAGCTCTGCTTAGAGAGCAACACACTGTCCTCTCCTCCTGGCTGATCTCACCCCCTCTCTCTGCACCACTCCTCCAGTAGGATTCTCCAGGAGGGCCCTTTCACTCACTGAAGATCCAGTATGCTTTGCTCAACCTCCACGATGCCCCTAGGAAATCACCCTGGGGCCAGATCTTACAGAAATTGTATTTCTTACTATACATTCACTGTCATGGTTATTCATCTTCACTACTGAAAAATTAACAATGCAGAAAAGACAGGAAAACAGAACCTCCCTGAGTCTCATCAGCCACACACCAGTGTGGTTTACATTGTAGGGTGTTTTCTTTCAGTCATCATTCTATGGATCTTATCTTTTTACCCTAAGACCTTTTACCATCGAGTCTGTGCAGATCATTTTACATCATGCTTTTCCATGTAGTCGTACAGCAGGTGTGTTCTGTGCATTCAAATCACTTAAGGATTATTGACTCATACTCCTTGTGTGTGTTGTTTCCTCCCCAGGTGCTGGTGATATAGAGAACTAGGAAAGAGGCCTCAAGTCCCGGAAAATACTTCTAGGGGCAGGACATTAGTTAAGTAGAGATGTACCATTGTGCCCTTTCCCAAGGCAGGATTCCTGTGACCCTCCTAATGGGATGCACCCTTCTTCCTTTGTTTTATTTTATTTTTTAGGACGAAGATACCAAATCCCATACAATAAGGAAAATGTTTGAGGTTTGTCTGAGAAGGCTGACTCCAGGCCAAGGAGAGCTACACAGTGGTTGAGAACACCAGTATGTGCCATTACTGTGGGATAGCATTAAGTAGTAGTAGCAGCAGCAGCAGCAGGAACTTCAGCAAACTCTCATCAGTGTATGTGCCACACACTGCTCTGAGCCCTTTACTTGTATTAATTGTGATGGTTAATTTTACATGTCAACTTGACTGGGCTAAGGGATGCCCAGATAGCTGGTAAACAGTATGCCTGGGTGAGCCTGTGGGAATGCTTATGGAAGAGAATAGCATTTGAAGCAGTAGACTGAGTAAGGAAGATCATCTAATCCACTGAGGACCTGAACAGAGCAAAAAGGTGGAGGAAGAGCGAGTTCTCTCTCTCATCGAGCTGGGACATCCATCTTCTTCTGCCCTGGCATGCAGGAGCTCCTGCATCTCAGACCTTTGGACTCCAACTGAATTACACCACTGGCTTTCCTGGGTCTCCAGCTTGCAGACAGCAGATTGTGGGACTTCTCAGTCTCCATAATTATGTGAACCAATTCCCGTAATAAATCTCCTCTTTATCTATCTATCTATATCTATTATTTCTGGTTCTATGGAGAACCCTAACTAATACACACAAAAAACCTAAAACATTTTTTAGGTTTTTTTATGTTTGCCACCCTGATCAAAAGAAAAGAGTAAAAATCCCCCATATTACACCATTACCACCACCATCAATCACATTTTTATCCCAAAGTTGCCACTGCTCTCAGTTGTAGTAGTCTTCCATGCTGTTCTCTATACATTTATAAACACATACATATACATACAAATAATTTTCTATGCAAAATTAGAACCTGTAACTTGCTTTTTTTCAAGCACTCTACTGTGGAGCTCTTAGAATGCCATAAAGAGCTAACTCGTCTTTTTCAGTGGCTACAGAGTTTTACACGGTGTGATTCATCCATAATGTATTTAACTTAAATGTTCGTTTGTGGGAAAATGTTTTCCAATGTTTCATAATTATAAAAAATATAACAAAGAATACTAAATGCATATTTTTACACAGGTGAGATGTTATATTATGTATACTTTGGTTTTCATCCATGGTTCCTGGCTTGTTCTAACCTTCCCTCACCTTTTTGTCTTGGACCTGGCCATAAAAAATTTCTCTGATCTACCTTATTTGACTGTAGGTCATAAGACCCCCATTTCAGGAGGGGTCCAGCCCCATACTCAGGAGGAAGGAATGCTGTACAGAGAGGCCAAGAAGAATCTGGACATGCCTCGCTGGGTTTCCTCACCGAGGCTGTTGGTGTTAGATTGCACCTGTTTTGTCCGATCACATTTCTGCACAGTTGTCTGTGCTTCACTCGTGCCTACATAATGAAGGTTCCATAAAAACCCAAGAACACAGGGTTCGGGGAGCTTCCAGATGGCTGAGCACGTGGAGGTTCCTGGAGGGTGGTGTCCAGGGAGGGAATGGGAACTCCGCGCCCTTCCCCTATACCTCTCCCTGTGCATCCCCTCATCTGTATCCTTTGCAATATCCTTTAGAATAAACTGGTAAACACAACTATGTGTTTCCTTGAGTTCTGTAGCTGCTTAAGCAAACTAATCAAACCCAAGAGGGGGTTGTGGGAACCCTGGTTTATAGCTGTTTGGTCAGATGTTCCAGAGGCCTGGACTAGCAACTGGCATCTGAAGTGGGGGCAGTCTTGGGGACTAAGCCCTCGCATTGTGGGATCTGATGCTTCCTCCAGGTAGATAGTTTCAGAATCGAAAGGGATTAGAGGACACCCAGCTGCTGTCCACTGCAGAGTTCTTGCTTGATTCCTGAGGCGGTGAAACCCCCATTTATTTGGTCACAGATGTCAGAAGTCAGCTCTCTGTTGTGCATGCTGCTGAGTGAGAGCATAGAGGGAAAAGCACCTTGGTGTATATTTCTCTGTGTCTTACAACAGGTGAAAGTGTTTTTGTAGAATAAGTATTTAGGAATAGAATCACTGAATCAAAAGTCATGCCCTCAAAGTTTTCATTTTGATAGATAGTGTCAAAACGCCCTTCAGTGAGAGGGTATCGACACTTAAGCTACTACCAAATGAATACACAATTACCCATTTCCTTAGAGCCTTGTCTCAGTACTATTCATTATTTGTTATACCAGCCAATATAATGGATGAACAAATATATCTTGGGACTTAATTTTGCCTTTTTCTGACTAAAAATATTACAGTTGTTTCAGAAACGGCCATTTGGCCGTCTGTGCTCCTGCAAGCAGCCTGTTCACAGCCTTTGCTCATTTCTCCCATAACAACGTCTGAAGACACATGTTTTGCTCATTCTGCACAGTGCTTTGTAGTTTTTTTCAATTTAAACCACTTGCCAACATTTAGAAATTGGGATATTTAACTTTTTTAAAGCCATAGTGCCAGCTTGTCTTAAAAATGTGAAGGCTCTGACAACACCATGTCCCACCCCCACTGGCAACCAATGACTGAAGCAGAAGAAAGGCCCTTCCTGCAGTGGCAGGGGCCAGTGGGCCCCACATCACTGTCCTCTTGCCACAGGCCACCAGTCTACCCCAGGGACTTGCCTCGTCTCTGGAGGCACGTGGTTTTGCAACCCGTTTTATGGTGTTATCTATCTTTTGTTCTTAGTGATTTGTAGGATTAGAATTTCAGAAGTTTTAAAATCTTCCTACAGTGAAATCTGTCACTTCATTTAAATTTAGAACTCCTAGGTCTTGCAGTTGCTTAGGAAGTCTTTCTCAATCCAAATTTATTTTTAAAAAATTATCTTCTATGTTTTCTTAAAATATTTTTGTGGTATTATTATTACGTTAAGTTCTTTTCTGTTTCTGGAACTTTATCTGGTTGAATTGTTTATCTGTATTGTGATAACCAATTACCCAACTCGATTTTTAGAGTATTTCTTTATTTGCTCATTTATTCAAAAGCCACAAATAGGAGTACACTATCCTGTGCTTTCTTTCAACTAAACAGTATAACTGGAAGAATACTTCATGTTTGCATATATAGATGCACCTGATTTGTAACTGAAATATTAATAATTTCATTAAAAGATAAAACTATTTTAAAATCAATTTAACCAGTCCCCTGTTTGATAAACATATGGGTTTTATCTAGTGTTAGGCTCCTACAAACAGTGGCACAATAAATGTTCTTCTTTCAGTGTGCATTTGTGTGTAAGAATACCAGTAGAATCAATTCCTAAGAGTTTAACTATTAAATTTAAAAGTATATGTATTTTTATTTTATTAACAAGACAACCGGTAAGGGGATCTTAACCCTTGACTTGGTGTTGTCAACACCACACTCTTCCAAGTGAGTGAACCGGCCATCCCTACATAGGGATCCGAACCTGTGCCCTTGGTGTTATCAGCACCGCACTCTCCCAAGTGAGCCACAGGCCAGCCCTGTATATGTATTTTTAAAGGATATTGCCTAATAGCCCTCTAAAGGTATTTAGACTTATATTCCCATCAGCAATGTATGGGAATGCTGGAAATGCCTTTTCCTCACTCCCTTTGTATTATCAAGCATTGATTTTGATAGGCCATCTGATCTTATAGATAAAAATAGTATCTTGTTATTTTAGTTTATATTTCTTTCACTTGGAATACCTTGTACTCTTTTTCAATACATCACTTATTCAGGTTCTTTGCACATTTACAAAGATCATTCTCTTGGTAAGCTAATGATCTCATATTGAACAAGTAGGTCCTTATTGTGTGCATTGAAGACATTTCTTCTCCAATCTGTGGTTTGAATTCTAACTTACCTTTTGCATTTTCAGCTTTGTAAGAATTTTTAAAAACATAGTCACATGTATTAATGGTTACTTTTTATGGCATCTTGGTTTTGAGTATTATTCAAAAGGACCTTCCCACTACTTAATATTCTCTTAATATTCTTCTTTAAAAATTCTCCCAGATTTCCAGGGAAAAGGATGGTGGACATCCCAAGAAAGGGACCAGAACAAGGAATGGAAAGTTAAGTACAGAGGAGAGCACAGGTGGGAGAGCATGGTAGGGCAGCAGGAGCCTGGTGAGGACCGTGTGCAGCACAAAATCCAAGTAGGGTGGTGTAGAGGAGAAAAACATGGGTGGCTTCATCCACTGTCATGTCTCCAACACCAGGATCAGCCAGGAGGAATTCTCCCTTGCTAAGGAAAGAATCTGCTCGGCGATGAGCACTTCCCAGCAGTAAGCCACCTCCTGCTCCTCCCCCAGCCTGGCCCCACCACTGCTTCAGTCGCCTGCACCATGGTCTCATCCCAGAGCTCTGGCCCTTCTCCCCACACAAGGGTTCATCCTGTGCAGTGAACCCCCATGTAGCCCTGCACAACCGCTCATGCAGCACAGGCCACCTATATGGCTCCAGCCTTTCAACAGCCAATACACCCCCAGCCAAAGAATGGCTACACCTGTTGGGCCACTAGTGCAGCCCCACCCACCTGCATGGGCCCAGCTGTCCAGCTGAGTATGCAGCCCCAGCCACAGACATAGCTACCAGCACCCCCTGGAACTACTGGGTCTACCCAGAATAGGTGAGTCTATCTGGAACTACTGAAATTTCTGAGTCTATGGAACAAAACTAAAATACCTATTCAATGGGCAATATATAAGAAATCTACAGGAAGGAGTGTCTCTCCTTGAAAGCCACCCCAGAGTAATAGAAGAAGGACTGTTTCATCAGCTGACTAGAAACCAATGTAGAGATACTAGAAATACAAACAAAGAAACAACAAGAACAACAACAAAAAAAACCCAAAGAAAATATAATACCACCAAAGGAATACTATAGTTCTCAAATACTGTAATTCTAAAGCAACAGAAAACCCTTGAAATGTCTGAAAAGGAATTCCAATTAACAATCTTAAAGAAAACTAATGAGATACAAGAAGGCTCCGTTAGACAACACAATGAAATGAGTAAAATAATCCATGATGTGAAGGAGGAAATTTACAAAGAGATCAATACCATTAAAAAGAATGCAGCACAATGCCTGAAATTGACTCATTCAATGAAATAAAAACTACAATTGAGAGCATAAGCAGCAGGCTAGAGCAAGCAAAATAAAGAATTTCTGATCTTGAAGACAGTCTTTTCAAAATAATCCAAGAAGACCAAAAAAAAAAAAAAAAAGAATTTTTTTTAAATGAAGAAACTCTAAGAGAGCTAGCAGACAACCTTAAGCACACAAACATCCAAATCATGGGTGTTGCTGAAGGGGAGGAGAAAGGAAAAGGCATTGAAAACATATTCAATGAAATAATAACAGAAAAGTTCCCAGGTATTGGTAGAGATACAGACTTCCAGATTCAAGAAGCTCAAAGGTCCCCAAAGAGATTCAATCCAAAAAGGTTCTCTCTGAGACATACTGTACTAAAAATGTCAAAGTTCAAAGACAAAGAGTGAATCCTAAAATAGCAAGGGAAAAACAACAAGTTACATATAAGGGAGTCCCTGTCAGACTAACAGCAGACTTTTCATCAGAAACCCTACAGGACAAAAGAGAATGTGATGATATATTCAAAGAACTAGAAGAAAAAAATGCCAGCCAAGAATACTATACCCAGCAAGGCTACCCTTCAGAAATGAAGGAGAAATAGTATAATTCCCAGACAAATAAAATCTGCATTAGTTCACCAACGAGATGACCAGCCCTACAGGAAATCCTTAAGGGAGTCCTGTATTGGGAATCCAAAAAATGATAAGCCCTAACATGAATTCACAAGAAAGAACAAAACCCACTGGTAGAACAAAAATGCAAATGAGAAAGAAAAGAAAGAGAGACACAAAGAAAGTTTAGACCCCTTTCCTGCCCTAGTGAAGATAAGAACGGGGCTGCTGCCCTGGTAAACTCTGAGTTTCCTTTAATCTGCAGCTCAATACACCCCCAAGCTGTCCATCAGTGGCACTTGGCCAAAATAGCTGAAGAGATGGAGCCATTGTTGGGAGTGGAGGGCAAAACAGGGTCATTGGCCTCAGGAAGTCTCAGGTCATGACCAGATCCTTTCGGCTCCATTAAGACATAAATGTCTGTATAGACGTCTAGTACATTTATTCATGTGCATTAGGCAAAAACATTTTGAAAGTTTCCAATGTATAGGCAATTCTTGCTTTGGGTGTGGCAACAGTAATATCCTAACCTGCCTGTTTCATCTCCACATCCTGTGCCCTGGATGTGTTGTAGTCCGTGCAAAATGTCCTACGCAGCTGAGTCACTGAATAATCCTGATCGTGTCGTTTGTTCAAATAAGGAAAAATTAAACCTTTCTTCAGTCTTCTCAAAATAGCAGTAGAGTAACAATTGACTCCCCCTAGAGAATTGCCTGTAATAATGCCTCAAAGAGACAGCAAGATTAAAACATTTAGTTAGCTATTAATCCCTGGAGAACTCTGGAGGGAAAAAATCACGCATTGTTCAGTAGATCTGACTTCTAGCTCACTCCATGTATAAGGTGAGAGAGGGAGAAATGAATCGTTTCTCAGTGGTCATGGGGAGGAAGCTGTGAGAGAGTCCTGAAACAAAAACGCTAAAGCCGAGCTCTTTCAGAAAAGATCAGCAAGCGACAAATAACAACATAAAAGATAACATCCAGTGAGTCACCTCCAGCATCTGATCACACACAGATGTCGCTCGGAACATTTCTCAATATAGATAGACATCTAGATAGACAGATGATGGATAGGTTGTTGAACAGATAAATATGGATGGATGGATGGATAGACAGAAAGACAGATGGATTAGAGAGAGAGATAGAAAGACAGAGATAGACAGATGAATGAATGAATGGACAGATGGATAGAGAGATGAGATGATATACACCCTTTCAGATGAATCATCACCTGGAGGTAAGGATGGAAACATTGTGAATCAGTGAAAATATAAAAAAGGCACAAAGTAACTATTGGTGGGAAGGAGGGTCTATGAACTGCTGAGCTACTGTGTGTTTTAGCAAAAAATAATGAGGTCAACTTTAATCATCAGAGCTTAAATTTTATTCGACAACACAGTTTGCTATAATGATGTAAAATATTTCAGTCCTACAAGATGTACAGAATAGTACAGAGCTCCTGGAAGCCCCCTTTCCCTGCCTCTCCCCAACTGAATATCTCTCCTCCTGCCCCTCCCCCACACCCTCACTCCCAGTGCTTTGGAATTTGGTATTTGTCACTGCATGTCCTTACCCTTAAGTACATTACTATATATCCATATACAATGTACAGTATTCTTTTGCAACTTTGTTTTTCATTCAATGTAAAATTAAAATTTATATATTTTTATGACTAGCTCCAGCTGATTTATAACACTACATTGTATGAATGCACCACAATTAATTACCCATTCTCTTCCTAAGACATTTAGGTTATTTCCACATTTTAAGCTCTTAAAAACAATGTTGAAATAAGCATTCTTTGATATAGTTCTTTGAGCATGCATGTGAACATTTCTCTGGGGTAAAAAACTAGGGCTGGAATTTCTGGGTCAAATAACAACATAATTTATTAATCCTCCCTTTATAATAATTCTCTTGATTTATCTACATGTCAACAATAACCAAAACGATTGTTATGGAGCAGGGATAAATAATAAGTTATTACATTTTAATTCAGCATTTTATTTAATTCATGTAAATACACATAATCCACAAGAAAAATTATGAGATTAGAAATACCTTGAATTACAAAGCCTACCAAAACTTGATTGAAGTGCATTGTGTTTCTCTGTGATACAAAACAAAAAACAAAATCTTGATATTCTTTCCAACTGTCTGATACATGTAACCTAGTCATTTTATTCAGCCAGGCTGTCATTCAAGTATAAAGACAACAGCAGGGGAGGGAAAATATCTTTCATGGATTCATGCCTGAGGCCTCTGCAACAAAAAGATTAACATACATACATACATATTAAAAAGAGAAAACATATAAATTTATTTAATAAAAGTTTTACATGACATGGGAGCCTTCCTAAGAAAATGAAGACTGATGAAACAGTTAAACTCGTGTATTTTTATGCTAAGTTTGATGAAGAGCGGAAGTCATGGAGAAATACAAATGTTGCGACAAAGGGATGTGATCTAATGGTAATAAACTGGGAGAACTCAGCAAAGATGTGTAGATTCTTCTCTGTGTCCCTGTGTCTTCAGAGGTAAGGATGTTCCTTTCCTCTGGGTATAGGGAGGGCCACTCTTGAGGGTCTAATGACCTGCTTCAGGGAAGAAGGCGGGGGAAGGCGAGAGAAGCCTTTCTGCTTCTGCTATTTTCTCAAATGCCAGGGTGCCATATTCTGGGGTAGCGTGACACGAACCCCATTGCAATGTTCAGGCATTTCCAAATGTGTCATTAACCATGGCACTCATGAGCCCTTCTTGAAGAACCACCTTGGGGACTAAAACCAGCAGTTAAGAGATGACTAGAGACAGCATGGGAGGATAGGTGGTGAGCACCGAACCCACATAGACAGATCCAAAGTTACAAAACGTTCAGCATGCACACATTACACAACGACTTGCACAAGTAACGTGAATGCAGACATGTAAATGTGCAGGAAGTCACAGAGGTGGGTGGGTGCAATATAAAATGATTTCCGTATCTTACATACGCACGATTGTGCACGTTTTTAAAACCCGTAGAGAGTTTATGTCCTCATTCCGCAAATATTCCTTCAGCATTTACCATACGCAGACATGGAGCTCAGTACTGGGAATACAGTGACAGGAATAAGACACTGTCCCCACACTCATGGGGCTTCAGCAGAGTGGTAGGGAAAAGAGACATTAAGCAACAACTTCCACAAATAAATAAAAGATGCCAATCTTTTATTGTCAATGATAGAAAGCAAAGGCAAGTTGTAGTTTGAAGATCTGCACGTTCGTGTGTCCTGGGGGATTGACCTAGTCAAGGGAGCTGGAGAATGCTTCCTCTGTGCTCTCCTTGAGTGGGGACCTATGAGATGAGAGAAGAGGTGAGCAGAGGGGAGAGGAAGCGACAGGTGCAGGAGGATCGTGCACCACTCACTCAAACAGCAGCCGGAAGATGGGGCCCAACCGAGGGAAGCACCAGGGCTGAGGGGCTGGGCGATCAGAGACAAGAAGGGACGTCATTAAACAAATAGCATCCAGAAAATTACTTAACATCATAAAAATATCCACCATATATCTGTCACTGTCCAGCTATGTCCACCAAAAATAAGATGATCCAACCAATTTCTTCTACAACAAAATGACAAGGAAGAAATAATGTGTATTACATCCCCCAAAAGTGGGGTGTGAATTTTCCTTCAGTCTTGACTCAGAAAATCTAACTATAAAATGACATTTCTGAGACAACTGGATGATTTGGACTCTGACTATGCAGTATATGATACTAAGAAATGAATCATCTTTTGAGTATCATGGCACTGGGGTAACATTTTTTTTTTTTTTAATTAACAAATCCGCATCTGTTGGAGAGGCATTTTGAAGTCTACTGAGATGTCTGGAATTTGTGTTAAAATAATCCAGCATGAGGGAGGAAAAGGGAGAGGAACAGAGACAAGGTTGGCGCACGCTGAGAGCTCACGGAGTATGTGGTGTATGTGGGGGATTTAACCTCAAATGAAATGGTACATAAAAAGTTAATCTTATCCATCTATACAAGGAGAAAGAGAATGACAAGGCAAACATGACAAAATGTTAACATGCCTCATGATCTCTCTATCACGCTTGCAGCTTGTCTGTAAATTTAGAATTATTTCAAAATAAAAAGAAAAAACTACGAAACACAAAATGATGGAGTTTTTGTATAAAAATTTATAGCATTGTATTTCTTTAAAGATGCAGAAAGTAAAAGTATAAAATTATGCTAGTGGTCACACCTAGATGTCAGTAAGAATGCCTTAACACAATCAGATGACGAGACATTCCCTGACACTAGTGAAGCTCTTTGTCTCATCCAGATGACAATCACTGTCCTCTGCCAGAGTCTGTGCACCCCTCAGCACAGCACCCCGGCAAATGGCAAGCCTGGGCCACCTAAGCTCTCCCAGGCTTCTCACCGCCTCCCTCTGCTTCCCTTCAGTTGGAGAATATCCATGAGACTCATCAAAATGTAGTGGGTTAGGAATTACCCTCTGCCACCTTCTACACCAGATTCCCTACTCTCTTTCCTTGGCTTTTATGATATTAGGTTTGGTTTGGTTTGGTTTGGATTTTCCTTTCTTGGTTTGATTGCAGCTAGTTATTTTTGGTGGATATATTTTATTTTGTTTGCTTTTTAAAATTCCATTAGGTATGAAGGAGGAAGAATCTACCACTCTGAATTCTCTGCTTTCTTCTGCTGCCTCCTTAGCTCAGGATCCTCCTGTAATAGTTTTGTAGCACTTCAAAGACAACAGAAGCTAAGAGGGTGACAGGTTATAAACACGCAGCAGGGGGTTCAGGTCCCCACTCTGCAGACCTGGCCCATAGCTACTTCCCTCTTGGTGTGAACTGAGAAGAGATATATGGGGTCGACCACATGGAAGTTGGAACAGCAGTTCCAGATTTAAGCAAAGGAACAGCCTAGGCTGGACAGCTGAGCATCAATTCTACTGGGTATAGAAAACAATCAGGTGACATGAGACACTCTGTGACACTAACAAATCTCCCTATTGCCTAAATTATCAATGACTTATGGAGTACTCAGGTGTAGGGACAAGTCTCGCCACTGCCCTGGTCCATGTCCCAGAGGGTGTGCCTAATGTTCCTTTGACAGTTCCCACCTCTATAAAACATGACAGTGATATCTGATTCAACTAAACACCCTGAGAGGAAATGACGTAAGAAGTACAGAGTGCTTTGGAGGAGAATTAGGCCACTGCACCCGGTGCTTCTCTTTGCACAAAAAATGAATTTGAGAATCTTATGTTTGTGATTCGCAGCATTAATTGTGTTTATAATGCTACCCATGTTTGTTTAAAACCCTGGGGTTCTCTTGGCTACCTCCTCTAAATAAGCGTTTGGATTCAATTTAGCAACAACTCAAGGGCCTGTGTGCTCAGTGGTGAAGTTTCTTAAAGACAACCTGCGGCTCACACTCCTGAGTTTCTTCCCTAGTGCTGAGTCATTCTTGGAGTCCTGGATGGGTCTGACACTTCAAAAGGTGTGTAACTCTTTCAAGCTCCGAGGTGACCAACATGTTCCAAATTAATTAGTGCTAACATCTCTTAAGCTCCTACAATACTCCAGGTACCTCATTAGTCATGTTAAAATCCATGTCCTCTAATCTAGCAACATTGTAAGGAAAGTGAGAAAACTAGTAAGTTGTGGGGATATTAAGTAATTTGCCAAAGTGCACATAGCTAACAAGTGACGAATTCAGAATTCAAATGCAAACCTTCCTGCCCTGGAAGCCCGTGCTTTGGGACCTGCCACTCACTGTCGAGTGACAGTGGAATTGACTTATACTAACTTTCAAGTTGCTATGTCTGTAGAAATAAAACATGTTTTAGTTTTCTTGAAAGAAAAAAGGGGGGGAGGGGAAGAATTATATCAAACAATGATATACATCTCTAATATCTAACCTTCTAGTCTTGAAAGAAATCTCACCCTGACCCTAGCTAGGACCACAATAATCACTGATGATGCTTTTGTAAACCTGCCTGTTCCTCGAATCATGTGATGAGTATCCACAGTTTCTTGAGAAAGGCAGCGCCTTCCCTGCCTTATGCGCTTGCCTCACATGGCTGGTGCTAAGTCCTGCTCTCTACAGTCTTGGCCCCAGCATAAGCCAGTCCAGAACAGCATCTGTTTTGGCCTCACTTGGCTGCTGGGCTCCAGGCCTGTGCCCCAGAGCACAGCACCCACTTCCTGCCTGTAGAGACCATAGGTTTTTACCTTGCTACAGCTGTTGTACAGTTGGTGTTTTTGACCAAAGCCCCAGTGTTCTTTGGAGGCAATCTGCATAATTTCTTTTCTCTTCATATTGAATCTTTTTATTCAAAAGAGAATCCCATCAATGCAATTACAGTATTCCAGACAGATACATCATTTGCTACAAAATTCCTTCATACGATAACTTTTTCTCCATTTTGTTTGATCTCTGATCAGTGTATATTTTTCTTCTTTGTTAGGTTTAACCAGTGTTTCAATCAAATGGTCTGTTTTGACCTCTTCCATACAAAAGAAGATTTAACTAACATGTGAAGAGCCAAATAAGAGAAGATGTTAAAAAATTTCAGTAGCAAATTCTAGTATTTTGAGTTTATATTTATCTTAGCACTCTCAAACATTTTATGCACAAATGATTTCTGTATTAACACAGCACCAGTGGAACAAATCCTGAAAATCAGGTGAAGTATATCAAATTGATAATTTACCAGACATTTATTGAGGGCTCGTGCTATGCCTTCTTAAAATTCATTTGCCTGCTTTTCGGTTAGAGCTTCAGAAAGAAGGACCCAGACAAAATCGTCAGGCTGGCAGATGAGCGCAGTGACACACTCTCCATATGGAGCTCTGTTTGCTACTGACGGCCATCCCCTGGGAACAAGCTGGAGGTGTCACAAAGCACAGTGCTCAGCGTGTTCCTCTGTTTTATGACGGCGCTGAGTGTAAAGGGAGTGAGCATACAGCTTCTGTCTCCAAGACTCTTCCTCCAAAGAGTCCAGTGTGCTTTACAAATGTTTTCTCATCGATTTTCTTCTCTCCGATGTGATGTTTTGGATGCAGCAGAGGGAAATGGTGAAACCAAGGCCATTGAAAGTCAACACAAAGACCCACTGGCCACCCACTGCTTAACCTGAGATTGGCTCCCCCAGCATCACTGTCCTTCACTTCTGCCTCCTCAACAGAAAGAGGCTTAGCCAGTTAGAAGCTCAGGTTCACTACACAATGCAGGGTTTTTACGTGCCTCCAATCTGTTCAGTTTTCAAAACATTTTTAAATTAATGTTGCTTCCTTTTGAGAGTTCCTGTGGTTAAGGATTTGTCTATTTGGAAAGAATATTCCCACCCTTTTCCTCCTTTCTTTGTAACACAATGGACAATGGCAGACACTGACACTTTACAAACAATTTTTAAAAAGAAAGAAAAGGAAGAAAAGGAGGAAAGAAAAATTCATAGAAATCTCAAAGGAAATACTTCCTTGACATTAGTCAGCTTATAAAATATGTATATTTTGACCTTTCAGAACAAGTTAAAAGGAAAAAAAGCCTAAACAATTGAGTTTTACTGAAACTGGAATATAGATCAGTAAGGAGCTCTGAGGAGAGAACGGGACAAGCCAGTGGGAGTGGACAGAGAACACACATAGCTGCTGTTCATTTATAATCTGGTTCTACGGTTCCTCAGGAGGCTGGATCAGAGTTGACCCAAGAGGCCCAGGCCATCCCCGAGGAAGGCACAGAGCCCTCTGGCATTCCCATCATCCTGTATCAGGGTTTCTCAGCAGCAGCACTATTGACATTTTGGACCAGATAGTTCTTTGTTGTGGGAGCTGTCCTGTGCATTGTACCATGTGGGGCAGCACCCCTGGTGCCCACGCACTAGATGCCAGTAGCACCCTTCCTGAGTCATGCCAATCAAAAATGTCTCTAGACATTGCCAAATGTTTCCTGGGGAGCAAAATTGTCCCTGGTTGAGATTCAATGTCCTGTATCAACACTCTGAAGAGTTTTAAAAAATTAAATTTCTTCCAAGAGTTGGCTATTGTCAAATGCTACAAAGAATGCAATTGTTCCATATGGAATGAACCAGAATATCAAAACAAACCCAACAGGCCCCCAAATCAAAAAGATTATCCAATAGCAGAAAACTGCACACCCATTCAAGGAAGCACCTGCCTTCAATGCCTTTTCCAAGGAAAACTAAAGAAGGCCTTTTGAGCTAAAACTCCTGCTTCACTACCAGGCTTTAGGGATTTAGAATGTCTTCTGCCACTCTCTCATTATATGTGCCTCTAAGCATGCACTGAAATGTTACACTAGCAATCAATTTTAAGATGAATTGCTTCACTCTTAAAAATGCATTAGGATTATAGGATGCCTTGGTGATTAACGAAACAAATTGACACACATTATAATCAAGTTACCAGTACTAACAATCACCTGTTATTGATGAAATTACAGATTTCCAGTTAAAGAGTAAACAAATTTCTTTGCATTTTAATATTTCCGATTGTTGCAAGTTATTTTTAAAAATCAGTAATTGGTCCTTAAGAGCTCTTTTAAAGTGATTTGATTTATTTGGTTTACAACAGTGCTGTTATCATTAACTTGACCGTTACAAGTATTAATTTATTTATTATTCTCTTTTCTTTGAAATGTTCAACTGTGAAAAAAGTGCAGTCCCAATTAATTGAATTAGGAAGGTGCGGACAGACTATCATTTATAGCAAAAGGAACAAAAGCGCATTTTCCAGGAAAAGTCATGTGGAAGAACCCTGCTTGTACAAATATTTTGGTGCTGCATGAGTAAGAATATACAACTAAGCACAGCAGCTCAACATAACCCTGAAAGAAATAATAGGACTGCAGGAAACACTTATCCTGTATTTTAAAACAGGATAAAAGAAAAACTACAGGAGGCTGAGAATTGAAGCCAAGAGTCTTAAAATGAAGTCCACGGTCGGTGAAATTTCAGAGATATGCCATTATGAGGAAGCGATCAGGAATTACCTCCTTTATTTCTATTCTCAGACGTTTCACATTAGATAACGCGGTGTTCTAACATTCCGCTGCCTCGAGTAGTGTGATGAGATGAAAACAGCTCTGGATTGGAAGTTTTAGGGGGAGGGGCATTTGAATGCCTCTGGCTTTGCGGCTGTGGCAGGGCTTTAGGTTTTTCATGAATTACGGGATTCCTCTCACAGACTGTACGGAGCAGTCGGTGGCACGTAGTTCAGCGAACAGGCAATAAAGGTGGGCAGTGCTCCCTCGGCCACGAAATTCTGCAGTCCTTGTCCGGTTCGACCGTAACAACTGCTTGAGGCCAGTCCCAGCAGGAAGCAGAGGGGGGTTCATTTCCGAGGGGTCTCGCCGCGGGGGGATTTATACAGAGGCGGAGCTGGGTGGAGGGAGCGCAGACGGGAGAGCGCAGCGCGCGGGGCCGAGGCCCGGCAGGAAGCCGCTGGCTCCCTAGGGAAGGACAGGCCCGAGAGGCTGGTCCCGGAGGAGACGCCGCCTGTCTCGAGCCGCGAGGAGGAGCAGACCCCGGCCAGGCGAGCGGCCACACGCCGAAAGAACGAACACCCAGCACCGCCACCCCAAGTCAGAGGGCGACGGAGCAGGCGACGCAGGGGACGCAGGGGACGCAGGCGACGCAGGGGACGTAGGGGACGCAGGCGACGCAGGGGACGCAGGGGACGCAGGCGACGCAGGGGACGTAGGGGGCGGAGACCACCTCCCGGTGGGCGGGCCAGGCGGAAGAGGACGTTGTGTGAAGCACCAGCGCAAACTGCTGCCACCCAGAAACGCCACCAGGGCGCTCTTCAGACCGTCCGCTGCCTTCGAGAGGGTTCACTGCTCCCTCGTCACAGGCCCCCGGCTGACAACGCCGCCACGTCCCGGAGCTGACTGCGTCATTCTGTGGGGGCACCCGTGAGGCTGGCGCAGGACGAGGGGAACCTCCATTCACGACTCTGTCACTGTTGGACCATGGCACTGAGTCACGCTTGTAATTGGAAGGACGATCCCGTCAAGAACCGCTTTGAGAAAAATCTCTCTTACGTGCCCCTTTGAAGTCATTACCACGCCCAGACCACTCTATTTCAAAATAGTAACATCGTGTTGGTCGGGATCGTCTGAAAAGCAGGTGTCAGGATGGGATTAAACGGGCAAGGATTTCATTAGAGAAAGTGCCTGTGTGAAAAAGAAACGAGGCGGGAGGCGGTTAGACCGCAATGCAAGTCCGACTTCACCTGAAGGGACAGGGAGAGAAGACTGGATAAAAGCCCTTGGCCTGCCGCACAGAAAGCTCGCTGGAGAGCGTGGGGTAGTCCCCGAGCTAAAATCAGCCAATAGAGGAGCCCCATGCCCCTCCATCAGCTCTGCTTTGGAATCCCAGTAGCACTCAGTCGTTGGGTGTGATCAGCTGGAGGCAGGTGTGCCCTCATGTGAAACATTGATGGATTTCAGGTGCAGCAACCAGCCCTCAGGCAGTTAATGCTCCATGTAGTATGTCGCTGGTGAGAGGCATTCTCAGATGCCACAGCTCTGCTTTAAAGCTCTGCAATCTAAGCAATCATCCACGTGTGCTGGGAGAGGGTGTATGTGAATTAGTACCCTAATCAGGCATATGCACTTCAAGGAGGGATGGTTAGATAGCCTCTGAAAGATTCTAATCAAAGCCTTCACCCTGAAAGCTACCTCAGAGTTTCAATTATTTCTATCTTAAACCAGAAGAAAAGGCTGCAATGTATACATATGTTAAAGAGACTACCAGGGTAGACTCAACCACCGTATTAGTAGGTCTACTACTAATATCAAGTATTGCATACTTGATAATTACTGTTCATGTTGTAACATTTGTTCTGAAATCTGCCGGCACTGTAACATGAACACAGTAGTGAGGTTAAGGAGAAGGCTATGGCCCTCACCTACCTTGTAACTAACAGATACTATTGGAGCTACCAACGCTTTCCGAAAAGAGATATATTGTATCACGGATCAGAAGATTCAACATTATTAAAATGTCAAATCTTCCCAAATTGGTCTACAGATTGAACATAATCCCAATCAATCTCCCAGCAGGCAGTTTTATAGGTATAGATAAGCTGGTTCTAAAATTTACATAGGAAGGCAAAGGAATTAAAATAGCCAAAAATGATTCTTAAAGAAAAAGAAGACCAGAGGACTCACACTACATAATTTTAAGACTTACTCTAAAGCTTCAGCAACAAAGACAGTGTGGTTTGGTGAAAGGAGAGACAAACAAACCAACAAAACAGAACAGAGATACACACAAAAATGTCAAATTATTTGTGATGAGGGCATAAAAAGGCAATTCCATGGCAGTTATTTCAACAAATAATACTGGAACAATAGAAAAAAATAAACCTCAACCCATACTTCACACCTTACACACAAATTAACTAAAAATGGACCATTGACAAAATGCTTAAACTATAAAACTATTTTAAAAAGTAAAAAATGTTCATAACCTTGATTTAGGTGAAGAATTCTTATATGCAACACCAAAATATGACCAATAAAAGAAAAAATTGTTGAATTGTACTTTACTAAAATTTAGAACTTTTACTTTGAAAAAACATAATTTAGAAAATGAAAAGGGGACTTCCAGGAAGATGGCACACTAGAAGTGCCTGGGGTGCATTCCTCCCACAGAAGAAGATCAAAACTGCCACTGCCACTGCTGCCGCAGTTAATGTAACCATCGTCCAGTCCCAGAAACATCACCCATCACAGAGCAGCTCCCCCACAACAGCAGTCCTATGGGAGGCCCGTCACCACAGCTGCAACAACCACCGCCATTGCCAGCCCTACAAGTTAACCCTGCTGCCACCAAGGAAACTGCAGATGTGAGTGAGGCAGTGGCAGCTGCCAGTGCCACTCCCACCCCCACAAGGTAACCCTGCTGCCACCAAGGACGCTCCAGATGTGAGGAACATGACCACATCTGCCAGCAGTACTGCTAACAAGGACACTGACAATGACACTGCAGATGCCAGGGAGGCAGTTGCTGCTGCCACAAGGTAACCCCACTGTTGCCAAGGACACCGCCAAGGACACCACAGATGCTAAGGAGGCAGTTGCAGCCACTAATGCCACTGCCACCAGCACAAAGTAACCCCACTGCCACTGCAGATATTGTAGCTGCGTGGGTCACTGCTATGGACACTGTAGCCAAGCGGATGGCTGCTGCAACTGCCACTGCTGCAGTTGCCGCCACCACTAATGCTGCCAGGCACCAACCATCATCATGCAAGCAGCCCACCACTGCTGCATTCACTGCTGCTGTGCAGGCAGCCCGCCAAAGCCACCTCAACAACCATTGCTGCCAAAAGGGCAGTCTGTTACCACAACAGCATTCAGAACAGCCACTACCACTGTGCAGGCAGATCACTGACCACTTGACTGCACTGACACAAGGACAGTCTCAACAGAATCCCAGGAAAGAGAATAATAGAAGAAGCAAGTGCTCTACCAGATGACCAGACTTTATCAGCACCGCACTCTCCTGAGTGAGCCACGGGCCAGCCCAGATGACCAGACGTTAAAGTAGAGATACTAGAAACACACACACACACACAAAGGGAAAATATGAGTCACCAAAGGAATACAGTAACTCTCAAGTAACAAACCCCATAGAGCAGGAGATCTTTGAAATGACTGAAAAGATATTAATACTTTTAAAAGAAATGTAGCAGAACTCATGGATATAAAGGAGTCATTCAATGAAATAAAAAAGACAACTGAGAGCTTAAGCATCAGGCTAAACCAAGCAGAAGAATTTCTCATCTTGAAGACAGTCTCTTCAAAATAACTCAGGCAGAGAAAAAGAAAAACAAAGAAAAAAGAATTTTAAAAAATGAAGAAAATCTGAGAGATAGCACACAACCTTAAGTGCACAAACATCGAAATCCTGAGTATTCTTGAAGGGGAGGAGAAAGGAAAAGACATTGAAAACATATTCAATGAAATAATAGCGTAAAACTTCCCAGGTATAGGAGAGACATAGACCTTCAGACTCAAGGGGCTCAAAGATCCCCAAATATGTTCAATCCAAAAAGGTCCTCTCCAAAGCACATTATAGTCAAACTGACAAACACAAAGACAAAGAGAGAATACTATAAACCGTAAGAGAAAATGGCCAAGTCACCTTAGGACAGTCCCCATCAGACTAACAGCAGACTTCTCAACAGAAACTCTGCAAGGCAGAAAAGAATGGGATGATATATTCAAATTACCAAAAGAAAAAAACTTCCAGTGAAGAATACTATACCGAGCAAGGCTATCCTTCATAAATGAAGGAGAAATAGTGTATTCCCACACACAAAAAACTATGAGAGTTCATCACCACATGACCAGCCCTACAAGAAATCCCCAAGGGAGTCCTGCATCTGGAATCCAAAAAACAATAATCATTACCATGAATACACAAGAACAAAACCCGCTGATAGAACAAAAATGCAAATGAGAAAGAGAAACTGAATCGTACCACCCCCAAAAACAAACACTGAAGACAATCAGTAAAAAGGAAAGAAACAAAAGATATTTTAAACATCCAAAGGAAAATCCATAAAATGCCAGAAATAAGACAATACCTTTCAGTAACTACCCTAAATGTAAATGGATTAAATCCCTCACTCAAAAGACACACACAGGCTGATTAGATGAAAAAGCTATACACTACTATGTGCTGTCTACAAGAGACTCACCTCACCTGAAAAGACAAACATGGACTAATACTGAAGGGATGGAAAAGATATACTACACAAATGGAAATAAAAAATGAGCAGGACTAGCTATTCTTATATCAGGTAAAATAGACTTTCAATCAAAAACCATAAAAAGAGACAAAGATGGCCATTATATAATGATAAAGGTATCTATCCAGCAAGAAGAAATAATCATCAGTATATATGCATCCAACATCAGAGCACCCAGATATATAAAGCAAACACTATTAGACCTAAGGAAAGAGATAGACATAAATACAGTAATAGTGGCAACCTGAACACCCCTCTCTCAACATTGGACAGATCATCAAGGCAAAAATCAGCAGAGAAACACAGGATTTAAAACATGCTTTAAACTAATTGGCCTCGGCAGAAGTCTACAGAACATTTCATCCAATAACCATGGAACAGACATTCTTCTCATCTGTACAATGAACAATCTCCAGGATAGACCACATGTTAGGTCACAAACTCAAGCCTCAACAAATTTTTAAAAATTGAAATCATTTCAAGTATCTTCAAAAAATAAGAAATTAAAACTAGAAATCAATATCAACTGAAAACTCTGGAAACTATACAAACACATGGAAATTGAACAACCTATGAGTTGAAGAAGAAATTAAACAAGAAATTAAAAAATGTCTCAAAACTAACAAAAATAAAGACACTTCATGCCAAAACCTGTGGGACCTCTGTGATACTGCAAAAGCAGTACTAAGAGAGAAGTTTATTGCAATAAATGCTAGCATCGAGAGAATACAAAGTTATCAAGTAAACAACCTAACACTGCAACTCAAAGAAGTGAAACAAGAACAACCTAATCCCAAAATTAGTAGATAGAAAAAAATAATTAAGACCAAAGCAGAACTAAATGAAATGGAAACCCCAAAAATAATACAAAAGATCAGTGAAACAAAAAGATGTTTTTTTCAGAATACACTCAAAAAAAACCCAAAAACCATTAGCTAGAGTAACTAAAAAAAGGAGCAAGAAGACCCAAATAACAAAAACTAGAAATGAAAAATAATACATTATGACTGATACCACAGAAATACAAATAATAATTAGAGACTATTATAAACAACTATATGCCAACAGATTTGAAAACCTGGAGAAAATGAATAAATTTCTGGACACATACAAATTACCAAGACTGAACCAAGAAACAGAAAACCTGAACAGGTCAATAACAAGCAACAAGATTGAAGTGGTAATCAGCAGTCTTCCAACAAAGATAAGCCCAGGATCAGATGGCTTTACTGCTGAATTCAACCAAAATCTTTACAGAGTAATTAATACCAATTCTCTATGAACTATTTCTAAAATCTGAAACAGAGGCCATTCTCCCAAACTCATTCTATTAGGCCAGCATCACCCTAATACCAAAACCAGACAAAGATACAAGAAAAAACGAAAACTACAGGTCAATATATCTGATGAATGTAGACACAAAAATTTGCAACAAAATACCAACAAACAGAATACAGTAACACATCAAAAAATTACACACCACGATAAAGTAGGATTCATCCCAGGAATGCAAGGATGGTTCAACATATGCAAGTCAATAAATGTGATACAACATGTTGACACAATCAAGGATGAAAACCATATGATTATCTCAATAGACAGGAGAGTATCTCAAGATGATAAAAGCCATATAAGACAAACCCACTACCAATATAATCCTTAATGGGGAAAAGCTTTCAGCTTTTTTTTTAAGAACAAGAGCAAGACAAGGATGCCCACTCTCACCACTCTTATTTAACATAGTATTGGAAGTACTAGCCAGAGGAATCAGGCAAGAGAAAGAAATAAAGGGCATCCAGATTGGAAAAGATGAAGTCAAATTGTCCCTGTTTGCACTGACATGATCCTATATATAGAAAAGCCTAAAGACCGTATAAAAAACTCTTGGAGTTAATAATTTCAGTAATGTTGCAGAATACAAAATCAACATGCAAAAATCAGTAGCATTTTTATATTACAACAATGAGCTAGCCAAAAAAGAACTCAAGAAAGCTATCCCATTTACCGTAGTCACCAAAAAAATAAAATACCTAGCAGTAAATTTAACCAAAGAGATGAAAGATCTCTACAACAAGAACTACAAATCACTGTTGAAAGAAATTAAAGAGGACACAAAAAATGGAAGACATTCTATGCTCTTGGATTGGAAGAATTAACATTGTGAAAATGTCCCTTCTACAGATTTAATGCAATCTCTGTCAAAAGACCAGTGACATTCTTCACAGAAATAGAATACACAATCCTAACATTCACATGGAAAAACAAAAGACACTGAATAGCCAAGGTAATCCTGAACAAACAAACAAATAAAAAAATAAAGCCATAGGCATAAATAGTACCTGACTTCAAATTATACTATAAAGCTATAGTAACTAAAACAGCATGGTACTGGCATAAACACAGACACTTGGACCAATAGAACAGAACAGAGAACTCAGAAATCAACTATAACCAACTGATCTTTGACAAAGGCACCAAGAACATATGTTGGAAAAACGACTGCCTCTTCTAAAAATTGAATTATAAAATCGGACAATTAATAATTCTTCAATAAATGGAAAACTGGACATCCATATGTAGAAGAGTGAAACTAGACCTGTACTTCTAGCCATATACCAAAAACAACTCAAAACAGATTAAAGATTTAGATACAAGACTTAAAAGTATAAAACTCCTAAAAGAAAACATAAGGAAAACATTTCAGAAAGTGGGACTGGGCAAAGCTATATGAATATGACCCCAAAAGCACAGGCAACCAAAGAAAAAATTAGCAAATAGGATTATATCAAACTAAAAAGCTTCTGCATAGCAAAAGAAACAATTAACAAAATGAATAGACAACCTATAGAGTGAGAGAAAATATTTGTAAGCTATGCATCTGACAAAGGATGAATATCCAGAAAATACAAGGAACTCAAACAACTTAACAGTAAACAAGTGAACAGACCAATTAAAAGTGGGCAAATGAGCTGAATAGGCATTTCTCAAAAGAAGATATACGAATAGCTAACAGACACATGAAGAAGTGCTTAACATCACCCAGCATCAGTGAAATGCAAATCAAAACCACATTGAGATATCCTCTCATCCCAGGTAGACTGGCTATTATCAAAAAGACAGAGAAGAACTAATGGCAGTGAGGATGTGGAGAAAAGGGAACTCTCCTACACTGTTGGTGAGACAGTAAATTGGTGCACTCATGATGGAAAACGCTATGGAATTTCCTTAAATAACTACAGATAGAACTGCCATACAATGCAGCAATTCCGTGCTGGGTGTATACCCAAAGCAATGGAAATCATCATGTTGAAGGGACACCTGCACCCCCATGTTTATTTATCACAGCTCTGTTTACAATAGCTAAAAGTTGGAGCCAAACTAATTGTCCATCATCAGATGACTGGATGTGAAAAATATGCTATATATACACAATGGAATATTACTCTGACATAAAATGGAATGAAATTCCATTCTATGTCCCCCCTACCACACAAGCTGAGCAAATCCTTTTAGATTTCCATAATTCAGTTCATATAGGCTACGAACCCCTACTACACCTTCTTCAGCCCTTATATTCCTCTCCCCACAAACATTAGTAGATACCTTTTCAGGTTGGATCGAGGCTTTTCCCTGCACTTCAGAGGATGCTACAGCAGGAACGCATGCTCTCATCTCAGAAATCATCCCTTGTTTTGGCCTCCCCACCAGTCACTCACTTGCCTACAGGCTGCCCCCACAAGCCCACAGGTCTCAGCCCCCTCGAACTTATGTACAGTGGACCCTTCACTCACACCTCTCCCTTCCAACTCATCGCCTTTAGGCCAGTATCTCCCTACTCTTTCACTCATTAGGTATCTTAGGGAACAGGCCAACCTTCTATTACCTCATCCTTTCCCCAACACCCTCTCAGACTTTAAACTGAGCCCAGGACAGCAAGTGTATATTAAGACCCGAATCCCAAATCCCCTCTCACCACGTTGGGAAGGGCCTTATACAGCACTTCTCGCCACCCCCACAGCAGTAAAGGTACTAGGAAAGGCCCCTTGATAGCACTTATCCTTGGTAAAACTAGCACCTGAGACTTTACCCAAAGAATCTGTTAACACCAAGCCAGAGGGTCCCTCTGCTCACCCCCAACCCAACATTTCCTCACACTTCACCCATTTTAGGACCCACAAAACTGAAAATCTCCAGGACCTCCACTCTTCCCCCAGACCTAGAAGAAGGAAGATCATTCCCCTGGCGATTATCCTCTCACCCTTGCAGGCCGCTCCACGTCCTTCGCACTAGAGCTACTATTATACTGTCTGTTCTAGTCCTTGCTACAGGATTGGCCAGTGCTGCCCCAAAAGATTGTAACATTATGGGAAGATTTCTCCTGGCCTCCTTTACCTCCTATCGGTAGGATGCTTCTTAGCAATTTCATCATGACAATGTGCCCTTTAAATTCTCTTGGCTCCCTAACCCTTCGTTTCCTTCCTGTGGTTTTCCTCCTATCTCAAGCTCCCCCTTACCTGGAACATGGAGGTTCCAGGTCTTCAGGGGCGATGCAGTCCTCAGAGAATCAGACTGGTCCCTGAGCAACTCATCTGTCACCCACTTTATGAGAAAATTTTGTGGTCATCCCCCTGTCAATGCAGCCTGCAATGTTTCCACAAATGTCTCCTCGCTTTCCTCTAAACTGACCTCAGTGGGGACTGTCAACATTGTGTGGGGCCTGCCCACACTCTGCCTCACTAACACCAAATGCTACCACTCACTTACTCCCTCCTCATCCATGCCCTAAAACCGGAATATATTTCCTTTGTAAAACTACGTTATCCTGTTGCCTGCCCCCTAACCCAATTTCTTGCATAGTCGTTTGGCTCATTGGACATCACCCTCCAGACAGATGGAGGGATGGAGACGGGACTGGGACTGACTTCGTCCCCCCCAGGAAGTGACCCTGCTCCCGTAGGGCACTAATTGTACCTTTTAATTGGGGCAGGGATCCTTCCTACAACTGGAGCTGGCATAGCGGGCCCTGCTACTGCCTCTCAATTCTATCAAAAACTCTCAGAAGAACTAAGCATCTCCTCCCTCCAGTGACAGGTCACCTCACTCGTGACAGTAAGAGGTCGCTTAACAGAACTGTCTGACCCTTGACTTCCTTACAGCGAGAAGGAAGACACCTGCCTCTTCTTGGGGGAGGAATGCTGTTATTATGTAAATGAGTCCACGGTGATCCAAGACAACTTAAACCATTTCACTGAACCCTTAGATACCCTGCTTATGCCCCTACTAGGACCCCTAACTGTGCCTCATCCTTCTTCTTGGTCCCTGCCTCTTTTGGTGTTTCTCTAATTTCTTTCAGGAACGTATGCAGGCTTTCACCAACCAAAAGGTCACCAAATTGTTCCTGTGAGGAGGATATCAGCCCCTCAGAATCAGCAACCCTTCCCCAGAGGAATACAGCCTCCCCACACAAAACCAATACCCCGCCACCTAAATCTTTTATTTTTTCCATATCTTTGTCCATCTCTAGCAGGAAGTAGCTTCACAAGAATGAGACCTCCGCCCTTTCCCCCTTTTTCCTGTACTAAAAAGGCAGGAATAATAGATCTGCAACATAACCAGCATGACTTTAGATAAGCCCAAGTACAAAATGGTGCCGCCCACCTCCTCCCCTCCCCTCCCCCGTTCTCTTTTACAAGAAGCCTCATGGTTTCAGAGAAAATGAAACTTTTGGTGTTTCTGCATGTGCAGAACTCTCCATTCCCATGACCCAACTCAATCCCCACCCTGGAATTACATCACCCAGCTCTTGGAGCCAACATACCAATATAAGCTCCTACCTCCCCATGTTAGGGGCTGTCCCCCATTTTCAGGGCAGCCCCAGGCTGCCTGCCACTTTGAGCACAGCCCTGCAGATTTTCTTCCTTTAATAAAGCTTGAACAGTATCTGGCATCTTGGCTCATTTTCTTTCAATTCTATTCTATTATAAACCCTAATTACTGCTAAGGACTGGATGGCCATCTTAAGAACAAAGAATTAGATTTATATATAATATAATTGAGCATTTATGATGGCCCAGGCACTTTTCTAAGTGTTTTACATGTGTTAACTCATTTAATCCATAAAACAACTCTATGTGTCAGATACTATTATTGATCCCACTTAAACCAAGAGGAAACTGAGACACTAGATAGTTTGTCCTGATCTGAACCTAGGAGACATCTCACTCCATATCTCCTACTTGTAGGGCTAGATAACCCATGAGAACATGTATTTTGTTCCTTTTAAGAAAGCCTGCTATCTCAATGGTTCTCAACTCTGAATGTACATCAAAACTACCATGTGATGCCTGGGCTCTGGCCCATACCAGCTCAATCCAGATCACTGTGTTTGTGGTATTTTTTTAACTGCCTGCCCCAGGAAATTCTAATGGGCCACCAAGTTGAGAAACCTCTGACTAGATCGATAGTTCTCACATTAATGCGCAAAGAAGTTGCTTAGCAGGTTCTACACCAAAATCATATAAACTGCCCTTAATAGGACATTTAAGGGATTTAAGCAATTCTGCAAACATGAAATTCTTCCTGAATCACTGACTTCAGACCTAATTGCAGTGTTTTGCAGAGACTGAGAGCACTGGCTTTGAAATTAAATACAGTGGATGTGAGCTCTGCCTTTCACCAGCTGCCTAACTTCAGAAAAGTGTCCAAACTCTTTTTACTTATCTATAAAAGTGGAATACTTGAAACCACTCTGGTAGGACTGAAGTAAGAATATAAATAAAATAACGTGTGTAAGTCATAGCATAGTCATGTTAAGGTCAGTAGGGGTTGGGGTGTCCCTTAACAAACCCCTACTGACCTTAACAGTCACAAAATCTAGCATCTTAATAAATCTAAATAAAATCTTAATGAAGTAATATCATCATCACTATCACCACTACCATCATCATAAATTCATTATCATTAGTTTCTCATTGATTGAAGCAAGTGGCAAAGTACAAATCAAGCAATGAGGAAGCCATAAGATTAGGAACAAAGACACCAGAAGGCAATCCCATGGAGGAACCAGAAAGGTTATAGTCTCTCCCATGATATAATCAGGGTGTCTCTGGGTGTTAGTCCCCCTTCTTATAACACACATTGGCTCTTTGCCTTTGACTTGTTCGGGTCATTTTAACCCATACAAATGATTGTACTTCTTACCTGCATTTATTCTACCACCCAGCAAACTTACATTGAATGCCTACAGGTTATGAGAGAAGTAGTAGGAGGAAAAGCAGATAAAGTGCTCAAAGGTTCCAGACCTGGCCTCCTTCCTCCCAGATCCAAGACTTACCACCCCCCACTCTGTTCAGTATTACACAGGGCACCCCCATCTGGCTGCATGTCCCAGGCTCTGGACCCGGCTGGCCCCTAGTGAGGGGTCAATGGCAGTAGGCACAGGCAGGAGACCGGAGGCAGCAGGAGGAGAGAAGCCAGGTGTGTCTACATCCCTTTCGGTCCTAGCTGCAGCTCCTGGGGACAGGCTCCTGGTGCTTCCAGTGTCTGCTGGACTATGTGCTGTGATTAGCACTGGCTCCTATCTTTGTTCTTCCAGACCAGGGTGAGGAGTGTCTGACTTTCAGCTCTTACCAATCACTGGGATGCTTACCAGACTAGCAATCACCAGCATAATAAATTCCCTGTGTTATCTTCCCCAGCAGCCTCTGGATTTTAAATATTTTGAACATTTCTGGTTTTTCAGGTTGGACTCTGACTGAATCAAATGCTTATTTAGTTGGCAATAAATAAATGAATGAAAAAGAAATAAATTCCCTGAGGTCTTTAAGAACAGAAGGAATGTGATGGGATCTCTGTTTTGGAAGAGACTTAATGTCCAGATCCAATACCCTTTTCATGTCCTTTCTGTCTAACTCTGCATAGCATCGGTTATTGCTCATCACAGTTTAACTAGGTACAGAATTCAAGGTTGCCCATTATTTTTGCCTTAGTACTTTGCAGTTGTCCCATTATCTTCTGGCTTATATCATGTGGTGGATGTGTTTACTTTCAGCCTAATCATTAGTTTTTTAAAGTTGGTGTGTTTTTGTCCCTTTGGGAGCTTCTAGTAGTTTCTCTTTGAATTTGATGTTTTGTAGTTTCTCTAGTAGAAGTATCTTGATATGGGCTTTCATATTTCTGTTTAAACATGAGACAATTTTTTTCCTTTATGAAAAATTACGAGACATGATTTCTTCAAGCCTTGCTCCTACCCATTTCTCTCCATTCCTTCCTTCTGGAACTTTTTCAGTCATATGTTGGGTCTTGCCATTCTTTATTCCATGTGTTTTAGCTTCCATTTCATATCTTCCATACCTCTGTTACATTTTTTATATTCGCAACTCCAGTTCCCATCAACTCAAAATCCAATAAGGGTTTTTAAAAAACTTTTTAAAAAATTATGTCTGTATATTTCTTATTTCTAAAATGTCTATGTTGGGAAGGGGCTGTCATGACACTGACATCGTTTACACAGAGAGCCTAACCTGTCTTTTTATGCCTTTTAAACTCATATGCTCCTTTTCAAACTCCCCAGCAACAGTTTCCCACAATTCTTTTGGAGACATTCTCTTCCGCACTCCACTCACTGATGTATGCCTGTCCCGTCAGTGTCACAACCCCCTGGCTGCAGGGACCACATGTGGCCCCAGCCAATGCAATCACAGTTCCTAATCCTGTCGGCCACAGCAATTGGTTCAGGGGTGTCCTCATGACCAAAGCTTGGCCAAATCTTTATTTTCTAAATGAAATCAGTGGTGAAAGCCCCCTTTATTCTTGGAAAAGTGTTGGCAGCCCTTTAAAGAACCAGATAGAAAATATTTGGGGCTTTACATGCCACGAGACAAAATTGAGGGTATGAAATATGTTACAAGAGAGAAAACACATTCCTACAAAATTTTTATTAACAAAAAACAAAGTTAGTATTCTTATCAAAATCAATTACAAATGTTCATCTTTTCATGCTGATCTGTAATGAGATGTACTTCATCTTTGAAATTGTCTTTTCACAGAGATGTACTGGCAAATACTGATATAAATCCATGAGCATATGAATTTACTGGAAATGTTTGTTGTTGGGGAGGCATTTACAGAATTTTATTAGATTCTTCTCTTAATATTTGCAATTTAGCATGACATTACATTTCAGTGTGATCACTTCCAATCAAAATTAGGACTCAATGCAGAGTTAAAAAGATTTGAAACGTGGAAATTCCCTTTCCACTTGCATCATGGTCTGATAAGCACTGCTAGAACTACAGTTTGAGCTCAAAAAATATATCTGTTGCAAATCAGTGTGGGAATGAAGACATTACTTCTTATTTTATGCAGGGCAACATGAGAAGTTTATACAGCACTTTGACATTATTGTGATTTAAACATTAGTTGTTACTGAATGGTTTTACCACAGTGTAAGTTCTGCACTCAAGTGTTGTTTTACCATGTAATTTTGGGATGAATATAGGAAGAAACATTGTCAAATCTGCAACAGAAGCTAATTTCCAAAGCTATTCAATGTTTGAGAAATAGGGGTTAAGTTCAGTTCTTTTTGTTCAGAAATTCATTCTCAGTCCTGAGCTCAAAAAACTGCAATGAAACTTCATCATTGGTAAGCCCTGAACTGCTGTGTGGTAGAGCAAAGCAGATATTCACCTTGTTTCTGACAAAAATTGATGGACCTGATAATGATTAAGCCCAATAGAGTGGATGAAGGCCACTACTGACACAGTTCAATAACATATGACATATTCAAATATTTCTCACCAAGTATCTGTTGATGAATAATGCCAGAAATAACCACAGGTTTTAAACACCTCACACTTTTACAAGCTTTGTGAATTTGTCCAACTAAGCTGTTTTTCTACCATATATATATAAATCGAAGGGCTGGCTGGTTAGCTTAGTTGGGTAGAGAATGGTGCTGATAGCACCAAGGTCCAGGTTTCAAACCTTGTACCAAACAACCACCAAAAAATAAATAAAATAAAATGTAAAAACAAATTGACATGTAATAATTGTACATATTTATGGGGTACAGAGTGATATTTCAATACATGTATGCAATGTGTAATGATTAAATCATGGTAATTAGCGTATCCAACTGTATTAGTCCATTTCTGTTGCTTATAACAAAATACCTGGAACTGGGTAATTTATAAAGAAACAATATTTGATGCTTACAGTTTTGGAGGCTGGGAAGTCCATAGTCCAGGGAACACATCTGGTGATGGCCTTGTTAATGGTGACAGTGATGCAGGGGTCTAACATGGCAGAATCATCCACTCTCCTTTTAAAGCCTCCAGGAACACTCCCATTATTCTAAGAATGGATCAATCCATTCACGATGGCCCAGTCCTCACAGTCTAATCACCTGTTCAAGGCCCCACTTTTCAACTACCACAATAGGATTTCCCATCCTCCTAACACTGTCACAGCAGGGGGTGAAGTTCCTAACACATGGACTTGGGGGTCAATTCAATCCACAGTACCAACATTTATCAATTCTTTGTGTTTGGAACATTTGAAATCCTCTTCTAGCTATTCGGAAGTATACAATGAATTATTTTTAATTATAGTCACCTAACACTAGATCAAACACTAAAACTTATTCTTCCTGTCAAGCCATAAGTGTGCATCTGTTAACCAACTTCTTTTCTCCCTCTACTCCCTTCCCCTTCCCAGTCTCTAGTAACCACCATTCTGTTCTCTACTTCTATGAGCTCAATTTCTTTAGCTCCTACAGGTGAGTGAGAACATACAGTACTTATTTTTCTGTGTCTGACTTCTTTCTTTTTTTTTTTTTTTTTTTTGACCAGTAAGGGGACCGCAACCCTCCGCACAGTGTGGTCCACACCACACTATATAGCATCCGAACCCGCGGCCTCAGCACTACCAGTGCCGCACTCTCCCGAGTGAGCCACGGGGCCGGCCCCTGACTTATTTCACTTAACATGTCTTCCAGGATCAACAATGTTGCAATGAATTACATGATTTCATTTTTTTTTTATGGCTGAGTAGTATTTCACTGTGTATATATACCACATTTTCTTTATCCATTCATCTGTTGATGGATCTTAGGTTGATCCCATATGTTGGCTGTTGAAAATAGTGCTGTATTAAACATGTTAGTACTCCACACATATTTTTACCACCATTAGATGAAACACAGCTTAGCAGATTCCACTTCAGGTTGTATTGAATTAGTATTTTCTCAACCTCTTTGAAAATGTTTTCACCCATAGTTCTTCCACACAGACTCTAGAGGCTAATTCTTCAGTTATTCCAAATTCATGAAAAACTTTTGCAGACAATAGCTGAGCAGTTTAAGTAACATTTGCTGACTCACCAAGAAAACCACATTTGCCTTGTTTTTAAATTGATTGCTGATGTTATTCACAATGTCCCCAGCTCTGTAAGGAATCATTTCTCACCAGAAGTCTAATAGTTTTACATAAATTTACTCTCTCTGGACACATTTCTTTGGCTGCTGCAATAAAATGTGACTTAAAACTTACTGTGGTGAAAGTTTATGCTTGCTTAGCTAACAAATGGACCATTTGGAAACTTGTTCTGCAGGCACATTCTCATTTTTTCTGAAGAAATTCTGCTTGATGAGACATTCTTTTTTAAATGTTCTCATTTTTCTGTTACTTTCCTGTGAATCGGGAATAGTGCTGTGAGTGCTTAGCCTGGTAATGTTAACCTGGGTAGTTTTCATTTAGCATAGCTATAGTGTCATCGCATAATGAACATAACAGTTGCCACATAATCCAGTAAAATAATTCACACTCTATGGTGCCTTAAAAGCATGACACTCAAAGTACTCTGGTCTCTTCTTTTAACGTAATCAGTATGCACTGGTTAAAAAAAAAAGTCATGTTATAGTGATTCTTGTGGCAACAGTTATGCTGTTGAGTTATGACTGTGTCACTGCTCTTTGCTGGCCAACAATGAAAGTGACAAGAGAGTCACAGTCTCTGTCGCAATGACTTGACTCTGCAAAAGCAACAAAACAAGTGAGTGTGGTTATGTTCCAATAAAACCTGATGGACATGGAATTGGCATTTTCATATAATTTTCACATGCCACAAAATATTATTTTCTTTTTCATTTGATTTTTTAGGCATTTAAAATGTGAAACCATTCTTGGCTTGTAGGCCATATGAAAATAGGAGGCCTGCAGGCTGTGGCTTGTTGACCCTGCATGGTAATCCTAGAACTCCTTGTTTCCTGCCTTTAGGAGGATTTCTACATAGCTTAAAAGAATTAGACAAACACTGAGAGATAAGCAGAGATGTGTGTGTGTGTGTGCGGGCACATGCATGTGCATGTGTGTGAGAGAGAGAGAGATGACGACAGTTATTGACCTCCCAGGTCTAGTCTCTGAGGCCCCCATTTCTATTTTTCTTCCTTTGATTTTGTGAATTATTCCAGTGGCCTTCTTTTTTGGTGGCAGACTAGGATGATTTTTGTCATTTACAACTATAATTGTCCTAAGAGAACCAATTTATCAATTGCCAGCAACTGTAGATTGGAAGAATAAGTTTGCTTCTCAAATGCTAAGAGAGACATGCCTTTAGTAAATCACACCTGAGCTCCATTACACTAATCTGATGAAAAACTGATTAAAGGATGAGGACAGTTTGGTGACATTTCTCTTGGTGACTTTCTTATTGCACCTACTACTAAATCACAACCTACATTTTGGCAGTATCTGCTGTTTGTGACAATCCGCATAAAGTAATGTGACATGTTTTAAAATAGGCATTTCCTTCTTTACTAGCGAAGGCAGTTGTCAGCATGCTTTCATTGTAAATGCCTTACACTTTCTGTATGGTATTCCTGTTTCTCAAAACAGAAAAAATAAGGAGAAAATCATAAGAAAATTTCAAAGAGTTAACAAACCCAGATATGAAGGATCTTCTTGAAATCAACCAAAAGTGCTAGAGCTAGCATTGCTACCAATCCAGCATTAATCTCAAAGTTTTGATAAAACATACTTTCTGCCAGTGCAGATTTATTGTTGTAGGCGTCAGCTATTCTGAGCAAAAACTCCGATAAAGACAACACGAACAACAGTAATAAAGAATAGTGTTTATTGAGTGTCCATTATGTGACAAGGATTGTACTCTTTCACATATTCACATATATCTCCAATCCTCACAGCAACTCTGAAAGGTACTGTTCAACCCATTTTACAGATGAAGGCTCAAGGAGGCTACGTAACACGTCCAGAGCCATATCGGTTGTGGGCCTGGAATTGGAATTTGGAATCACGTGACTTCAGCTGAGTATTGTGCCATTTTCTTCTCCCCTGGCGGTGTGGCTGCTAGCCACTCTGTTGTAGGATAAGGCAGAGGTCTTTGCTATATGAAACACGAGTCTAAATTACTAAGGAAGGCTTAATCATACTTTCTAATGCTAGCATGAATATATACATCTCTATTCTCAGCAGAAAAGGACACACAAGTATGGGATCGGAAAAACCCTTGTCAGCCAGCCGCCAAAAGAAAAAAAGAAAAAAAGAAAAAGAAAAAAAAGAAAGAAGAATCCTTGAATGTTGCAGCTGCCCCAATGTAGTCAGGCTTCAGAACTGTGATTCATTTTATGTTTGGACAACATGCATAAGTCACAATAATACGTCCCATCTCTTTTTTCCAAGAAAGTATGTATAATAAGGATAAAGGAAGGGTCTGATGTTGAACTTCTCATAAAAGCGGCCACAATTAATTTAATCAGATATGCATATCCTTACATTCTATAAAGCTCCATAAAGGTTGTTGTCAATTAAATTGAACTCCTAACTAATAGCTCACACAAATTGTGAATGCAATGCTATAGTGTTATGGACTATTATACAAGGCTCTTCTTTCTTTATAGTTCTGACAGTGCTGTCATGTCAGGGAATCACAAAGTAAATGGCTACCTCCGCTAGATAAAACAATTCAGAGGTATTTCCTTTGGGAGATTTTGACCGATACCTTTGAAAAGCCTTTGGTGGGTATTTTTGTGTTACTTTATTTTTTTTAATTGCAACAATACATTTAGCACAGCAGGAGAGAATACCAAGTCGATTAACACTGCTGTTATATAATTACAAATTCAATGAGTTCAGCCTTGAACTCACAGTCAATTTATAGTGAGTACAGAAAGAAGGTGTGATCCTCTTTTTTTTTTTTTTTCCAATTGTGGTGAATATATATAACAAAATGTTATAATTTTAACCATTTCAAAGCATCCCATTCAGTGGCATTGAACACATTCCCACTGCTGTGTAGTCATCGCTGCCACCCATATCCAGAACTGTTCATCATCCCAAGCTGAAACCCTACCCACTGAAAAACTCTCCATTCCCGTCCCCAGCCCCTGACAACTGCAATTCTACTGTCTGTTGCTAGGAATTTGACTCCAGGTACCTCATACAAATGGAACAATACAGTATTTGTTCTTTCCTGTCTGGCTTATTTCCTTAGTATAATGTCCTCAAGTTTCAAACATGTTGTACCACGTGTCAGAATTTTAAGACTGAATAATATTCCTTTTGTTTATACCACACTGTTTACCCATTCATCTGTTGATGGACACTTGGGTAATGTTAGTTTATTTAAATTTTATTTAGAAAATCGCCTAGAGATATCTCTTTTGAAATTCTTTTCCACTGCAAATTTCCCTCGAGCCAACGCAGTCTCTGGGAATAGCTCCTTCTGGTGTGTGAAGGCAGAAAGGCCCGTGACCTTCTTGAGCTGCTATTTCAATACTGCTTCTTTCCCCTTGAAACTATCTATCAAACCTGTCTTTAAAATGAACACACTCACATCCACTTGTGCTGAATCTTCTGTCCTGTTCTCCCTCACCACTTAATGTTTTATTCTGCTAAAATGCTTTAGTTTTGTCCCATTAACATTTACAAACTCCCCCACCTTAGCCTTGAGATCTGCACATTACCTTGTGATAGCGATTTAATTCTATCCCAAGTTCTCTGCTTTTCCCTTACATTGGTAATTTAAAAGTGACTGTAAGGCAGCATGTGAAGTATGACAGTAAAGTGACCAACTTCTGCACACATGTCTAAATAAATGTTGTCTTTCCACATTATTGCCCTCGCAAAACATCTGTGGAGCTGGCTTCACATCTGTTCACGAGTTTTATTGCTTCACAGTCTCAGGGTGCTTTCACGGCCTGTCACCTCTTCCTTTTGTTGACTTAGTTCAGTCACATCCCACCTTCCCCTGCCACTGTCCTTGACAGCAGGATCTAGACAGTGAAGTGGAAGTGGAGGCCACGAGGAAGCAGGCTATTTCAGGTAAGTTTTTCATGCATCAGGTGCTCGCCTGCTTGAAGTGCCTTATTCGGTGTTAATTGGTGGTGCACAAGAAAACTCAACCAGAGCAAATCTAATTGCTGTAATCCACAGCCCCAGATGCATACAGGAAAGCCATTTTCTTCCTATCTTCACCCCTAGTTTCTCACTGCATCAGTACACCCACCCCCACTCCTGAGCACATATACCATGTACAGTTGTGCATGTTGTGCACTGACCAAAGGCACAATATCATAGAAAACATAGATTTATATATTTACTATGAAACTTACCTGTCAGATAGAAGTAAGGTGTGTTGAAGAAGGGGAGTCTTTTTCTGCTTCCTATCAAAATGTCATATGGCCTAGTAGCAGCCCTGCTTCTAAAAGTCCCATGTGTGTGCATGCCCTTGCTCAAATACCTTAAGGTAATCATAAGGTGTGAAAAGCATGACATAGTAGTGACTGATATCTGATCTGCAAATAAGTTATTAATTCATTATTGCCTTATTACACAGTGCTCTGAGCAAAGCCCTTGGTTGGTTACAAGGAATTCATTATTACTGGGCTCCCACCCAGTTCCTTGGTTATTTTAGTCCAGAATACAGGAATTCCCTTGGACTAGACATGGAAGGATGCTGCCTACATGATAAGATATGGATGCTTCTGCTCAAAATGATCTCCTCCATTGGTAGTTTTTAGCACTTGAAATTCACCATAAAATCCCTGAACTGGAAGGAATGTGCAGATAGAACCATGAAAACCAATCCATGCAGGCATTATCCATATAGTATCACAGCACTTCCCCACCATGTCTGAATGCAGGGGTCCTTCCTAATGCAGAGCTTCAGGCAATGCCTACATTTCTACCGGAGTTGGAGTGCATTAGAAACCTATGTGCCAACTCCGAGTTCTAGTCCAGGAGACTCATTAAAATGTAAAGCCTTGGGAGGAAAAACACCTTCAATCTTCATTGAGTAGCACCTCAGCAGGACCTGTCACCTGGCATATGACATAAGTATCCTATTTCATTATTAACCTTTGTCCCCTTTGATCACTACAATCAACCACAACTTCTATTGTTCTACTTCCAAAATAACCCTCAAGTTTATTTCCATGTCCTTCTCACCATGACTACTAGCTTGTTCCCACTTCTGTCCACCTGCTGTTGCAGCAACCTCCTAGACCAGCTGCCTCCCCTGAGACCACTCTCACTGCCGCCAATGCCGCCGGAATTCCTGCCTGGACAGTGGGCACTGCTGCCTGTGAGAGACAGACACACCCACTGTCTGCAGACGGAAGACCAGGCTGTCATCCTGCTCAGGCTGAAGAAGATAAATAAGGGTGACAACCAAGTACTTCTTAGGGAGGGAACGGGATTTGCTTAGAAAGATGCCTTTATTAGCAGGTTTAAGTGGGGAAGACAAGGCCATCAGGGTATGGACTAAACCCGGGGGGACAAACTGTACCACATAGAAATAAACAGGGATTTCAGGGTTGGGTGGGATGGAAGGTCAGGAAAGAGGAGTAGAGAAGGGAGGACAAGAAAAGTGTGTGTGTGTGTGTGTGTGTGTGTGTGTGTGTGTGTGTGTGTGTGTGTGTGTGTGTGTGTGTGTGTGTGTAGGGGGAAGGGACAGGAGCTTACACAGATGCCATCTGGTGGTGAAGTGGTCAAAGACTCTCAAGAGACACTGCTACACGTGTACTGGAATTGAACAATTTTGTAAATGAATGGCAGATGGTTGGAGCCAAGTTTCTCACTGTTGGAGTGAGAAGTTATAGATAAGCAAGAATGGAGGCCAGAATGAGCCATGTGGCAGTGGATTAGAGCTGGAGACATCAGTAATAACTCCTGTATATAGACAGAGATGGTTACCTGTAGAAATATTTACAGACATGTGTACACAAAGGTTAGTACACGCATGTGTTTCTTTGCTCTGCCCAGAGCTACGAAGGCCCAGAAGCACCAACACCCCCAAAAAACCAGTTCATCAGGCACTCTGATCTTGGCTTCCAATACCACTCTCCAATAAAAGGAACCAAGGAACCTCTGAAAAAGTGCAGATTCTAGGATTGGGGTAGGAAATATACAAGATGAGCTTGGAGCATCTTGCAGTGCCAGAGAGTAAGGAAATGCTAAAATAGAAAAAGAAAGACAAAATAGAAACTCCACAATGATGGGAGTATGTCAAGGAGACACAGGAGCCAAGTGAAGGTGCTGCTAGTCACGTGAGGGTACAACTTGAGCAACAAAATAAATGAACTAGTGCTGCATTGCAACTCAAAGTGTAAAATAAATATCTGTGAGTCCACACTCACATAAATGATTAAATAAGTTAATGAAGGGAGGAAAGAAACAACTCCTGTGCAGAAGAATTCCACTCCACCAGGAATGACAGTGGTTTCTGCACAAGTCTTCATTTTCCTACAGAAGAGTGTCCTTAGTCAGAGACAGCGTGGCCTGAAAGCCCAGCCCTGTGCTCACAGCCTGTGACTAACCCTGGACACTCACTCACCCAAGGCTCAGAGCTTCGGTTTCCTCATCGTCTAAAGACAGTGGCAATGCAAGTGTGTACAGCCACCAAGGTAGATGGTATGGAGGTTCCTCAAAAAATGACACATAGAACTACCATGTGATCCAGCAATTCCACGTCCGGACATGCACGCGAAAGAATTAGAAGCAGGGTCTTAGAGAGGTTTCTGCACACCGCACTCATAGCAGCACTGTTCACAGCAGCCAAGAGGTGGCAGCAACCCAGTGTCCACGGACAGACGAAGGGATAAAGGAAACGTGGAGTACACCTATGATGACATACCAGTCAGCCTCAATGAAGAAGAAAATCCCGTCACTTGCAACAACATGGGTGAACCTGGAGGACATTATGCTCAGTGAAATAAGCAGGCACAGAAAGATGAATACTGCAGGATTTCTTATGTGTGGGATCTAAAAAAGTCGAACTTATAGGTGAGAGCAGAATGGTGGTCACCAGACGCTGAGGGGGGATTGGGGCGATATTGTTCAACGGATACAAAATTCCAGTTATACAGAAGGAATTAGTTCAAGAGATTCATTGTACAACATGGTGACTACAGCTAACAACGACATACTATAAACTTGAAAATTGCCGAGAGGGTAGGTTTTAAAGGTTCTCCTCACTAAAAATGATAAATATGTGAGGTAACGTATATGTTAATTAGCTTCTTTTAGCCATTCCACAATGTATACATATATTAAAACATCATGTTGTACACCATAAATACAGTTATGCATCATGTAAAGATGGGCACACATTCTACGCAATGTGACATTAGGCAATTTTGTTGTGTGACCATCACAGAGTGCACTTACACAAACCTAGATGGTACAGCCTACTGCACACCTGGACTATCTGGTATAGCCTAAGGTGCCCAGGCTACAAACCTGCACAGCACATTACTTTACTGAATACTGTTGGTAATTGTAACACAATGTTAAGTATTTGTGTATCTAAAAATATCTTAATATAGTAAAGGTATAGTAAAAATACTGTATAAATGATAAAACGTGGCTCACCTGTATAGGGTACTTACTATGAATGGAGCTTGCAGGACAGGGAGTTGCTCTGGATGAGTCAGTGAGTGAGTGGTGAGTGAGTGTGAAATCTGAAGACACCTCCGTGCACTGCCATAAGTAATTACACTATGATGTTACAATGGCTATGATGTCACTAGGTGATAGAGATTTTTCATCTCCATTATAATTTAATGGCACCATCATAGTACATGTGGTCATGTCGTTGACTGAAGTGTCATTATGTGGCACATGGCTATACACAATTGTTATTTGTCAATTTAAAAATTAATTGATTAGGGGGGAGTAGGGGTAGGGAGGGGTTGACTAACGGTTACAAAATTACAGCTAGATAGGAAAAATAAATTCTAGTGGTATATGGTAGAGCTAGGTATGTTCTCAAATAGCTAGAAAAGAGATCAAATGCTCTTATCACAAAGAAAAGACACATTTTTGATGAAGAATATGCTTACTTTCTTCATTTGATCATCACACATTGTATACATGTACTGAATGTAACTCTGTACCCCATACATAAGTGCAATCAATACCTGTCAATTAAAAATAAATAAAATTAATTTTAAAAATTGTTAAAGAAAGAAAATAGCAGCAACAACAGCAATCCTGTCCCAGAGGACTGTCCCAAGAATTACATGAGAGAACATCTGAAAGTGCACTGCATAACAGTCCCTGGCACACTGTGAAAGTTTAATAAATGTTAATTTTTTTCCCTCCTTGGCCTTTTAACACTCTAGGAGAGGAGTCACATTATGATTCATTGTTTAATTACACTAAGTGTCAAGAACAATGCCTTGTAACTTGTGTCTGCTCAGAAATATTGTTATTAGCACATCCACTGGAAGAATGAAGGGTTGACACCACGGGCAAGGTCGGGGTGGGGACATAAGCCTGAACCTACTGGGGACTTGGGATGGGCTGGGAAGAGGCAGGAGCAGGAGCAGAGTCTGGGCCCAGGCTCCCCAGAAGCACTCTGAGAGCCTCTCTGGCATCTCCTCTCCCTCAGGCCTTTCACCTCCACTGGTCATGCATGAACTGCTGCTCACTCCCTAATTCTGGCTGTGGTTGAGCAGGAAATCAGGGTCTTGGGACACCAACAGCCTTCTGGGTGGCAATAATGACAGCAGCAGCTATTTTAACTGCAGCTGCTAATGGTAGTTCCTTATACTTAATCCAATGGGCATGAGAAGCTGGCAACAGTGTCCGGACACAGAAAGAACACTCAACTAGGAAGGCTGGGTTTAGAGAATTTGCCACAAAAATGGCAAATACCCCACAATTTCTGACGTCTTTAAATTGATAGGTACATATCAACTAAACCCTACCTACGATCGAATATGCTTGAAATCTGCCTAAAAGCCTCGATCTGATTTTACGGGTAGTGCAAGTGTCAACAAAATCTTTTCTCCCATCTCTGCTCTTCACCTTTACATTAAAAACCATGGAATCATAGACTGGGAGGAGCTCAGAGTCCCGTCTGCTCTAGATCTCAAAAACCATAGATCTAACTCAAACCCAAAATGTCAACGATGAGACTACTAAGACTCACAAAAACAGACGTGTTCCAAACCAGTGTGCTCTGGCGGCCTGGCCTGTCTGGGGACCCAGGCCTCCAGCTCCCTGCCAGGTGCTTTGTCACACGGCAGCCTCTTTGGTACTTCAGAGACAGGGAGCTGGGCTTCTGGAAAAGAGGCCACTCCAGTTGTGGGCAGCAGGGACAGCAGGGTGGCTCTTCCCTTAGGGAAGCTGCTCAGCCTGTTTCCTCCTATGTGATTCCCAGTTAATTTATGAGGAGGGTTGAGATGGGGGAAGGTGTGTCAGAATCACAGAATTAGCATCTGTGCTGTGTAGTTAGAAAGACGTATGTAACTTATTACTACTTTGACTTATTGCTAGTTGTATTTATTTTTCTTGGAGTTTCTAATAAATTTAAAGGTTATTCTATTGTTGAGTTAGCAAAATGGCCTAGGGTCCAAGAGGCAAGAGAAGACGCTTGCTGTTCAGATTTCTCCCTGTGGCTGATTAGCCTTTGTAGCCTGCAGCTCCCCCACACTGTACAGGGTCTCACTTGACTTGGCAAAACACAGATCTGTGTGTATCTGTCTTTTCTCCACTACGGGATCAGCTCTCTGTGGATCCTGACACATCTCCTTGCTTGTAGTATGGTACTCAATTATCATATGCAAACAGTACAGTTGTCCCATCCACTGGGGATTGGTTCCAGGACCCTTGAGGACATCAAAATCTGCGGATGCTTAAGTTCCTGATATAAAAAGGCATAGTATATAACCTACCTACATCCTCTTTCATATTTTAAATCATCTCCAGATTATCTATAATACCTAATACAGCATAAATGCTATGTAAATCACTGTCACAGTCTATTTTCTTGTATTATTACTTACTGTTGTATTGTTATTTTATTGCTTTATTTTCTGAATATTTTCTACCTGCGATTGGTTGAACCCGAAGCTGCGGAACCGCGGACACAGAGGACTGACTGTATAACACAATTTACCCCATATCTATGGTAACACAGTTAGGCTCAGCAGAAAGATTGGAATTAAACACACCCGACGACATGTTCAGGGTTTTTCTCTAGGCAGAGACAGTGGAATTTCATCTTCCTTCCTTTTCCTAGTTTACCTTAATTTATGTGATTAGCCTTTTTTATAATAATAAAAAACACCATTTATTTTTTAAAGAAAGACATCCCAGTTGATCACAGCAAAGACAAATACAGCTGGTCTTGCTTTTGGCAGTGTTTAGGGGATTCATCATTTTCGCTGCCAATGTCGTAACGAAGGAAGCCACCAAAACGTCCAGAGAACCAGTTAACTTCCTGAGGGAGGCATTCAAAGAGCGCCAAAGACACGGCAAAAGTTAGCATAAACAAGCGTTTCGTTTCACGGCAACACTGGAGCGCCCAACACGTGCCTCCCGCTGGGGTGGGTTCGGAAGCTCTGCGACCGCTGTCCCACCCTCCCGGTCCGGGACGCACCTTCTAGAAACTCACTCCCAGCCGCACCTCCCGCCCGGCGCACCGCCGCGCTCGGAAAAACAAGCCCCCACGCGCATGCGCCGCGCCCGCCCCACCAACACTCCCAGACACATTCTTCGAGAACCGAGGCGGCGACTGCGCCTGCGGGAAGCCGGGAGGGGGGGGGGGGGGGAGGGGCGGGGTCGCGCAGGCGGCGGGGGCGGAGCACGCGGCGGGGGCGGAGCGGCGTGTGCGCAGCTGTTCCTCCGGCAGGAAGCCGGGCGCGCGCGGGGGCGGGGGTGGGGTCGCGCAGGCGGCGGGGGCGGGGCTCTGCCGGGCTGCTGCCGCCGCCGGGGCTCATTGTGCAGCAGGCGGCCCCCTGTGCGGCAGGGCCCTGGACCAGCGCGGGTCCCGGGGATGGTGAGGAAGGCGCTGCTGCGCCTCGTGTCTGCCGTCAACCGCAGGAGGATGAAGCTGCTGCTGGGTATCGCCCTGCTCGCCTACGTCGCCTGTGAGTGCTCGCCCGCGGCCAGCCCGGGAGCGCCATTCATTCCCCTACGCCGCGGCGGGGCCGGGGGCGGCGGGCCGGGCGGCGGGCTGTGTGGGGCCCCTGGGCGGCCGTGCAGCCCCCTGTCCCTCCCGCCCCGGGCGGGGCATGCGGTTCCTGCGCCCGCCTCTTTTCACTCTTGCCGCAAAGCAGCGGCCAACTTGGGCGCAGACACTCGACCGCTTAGGCCCGGGCGCGGAGACCGGGCGGCCCGGTGGAGGGCCCTCGCCCACGGGCTCGTTGACCGCTGGGTCCCGGGCGGACGAGGTGCCGCCGTCCTCCGGAGTCCCCGTCCGGTCGCCTGGGACTCGGCGGCGGCGCAGCTGTCCACGTCGCCTCGGGAGCCGGCGACGGTCCCGACCGGTGATTCCGGAGTGCCGCGCGGGGACACCCTAGGGGACACCCGCGGCTGCGCCGCCGTGTTGGTTAAGTAGGATAAAGATACTGTTGCCGTTAGCAGAGCCCCCGCTCCGTTTGTTTGCTCTGCAGGAAGATTACTCAGTATTTACCTGTGGGGTATCCTGGTGTTGCCAGCCCCCGCCGGCCCGCGCCCAGGTGTCCCGGCGCACGGGCACCCCCGTGCCAGGTGACTCCCGGGGCGCGGCGGGACGGTGCTCCTGGCCCGGCGGCCGGGTCCAGCAGGGAGGCGCATCGCTGGGGGCCGGGCGGGGCGTGCCCGCGGCTGTGGTGTGTTCCAGTCTCCTTCCTGTCCTTACTCACAGCCTGCTGCCTGGAGAAAGGGCAGGAGGGAACTTTCCAGACAGGTGGTGGACTATCTGCTTCTTAGGGAAGGCAGAAACCGTTTTTTCGTGTTTTTTTTAAAAGATCTATTCGTTGGGAATATATTTTAATTACTGCTATTAACATTTTAGCAAGTACCAAAATTGGACTAGAAATAGCTGCCAGTGTGAGCTCCGTTTGAATCCTAGCTACCCAGATAGACGCTCAGTGAAATGAAACCACCTGCCAACTGGTTGAGTTAACTCGATCTCTGATTCCTGAGGTGAGCGAGGACTCTGGAAAGCGACTTCAGTTGATCTCTGGGAAGACAAGTGTGATTACGACCCAGCCTGTCTCCTACAACCCAGCTGTTCCAGGAGGTGGAACCGCCAGAGCTCAAGCAGCACTCTGGTTGCTAGGGGAGGTTTCTGGCTAGGGAGTTAGAGGTGAGCAGTTTTGCAAGGGAGGAAAAGCTAGTCTGAAGTGTGTGTGGTCAATCTTGAGTTAGAAAGCTGAGACCCAAGAGGAAAGACCACTTAAAGTTTAATAATTATTATTATGACAATAATAAAATACATGAATTTGTTGAGTGCTTAACTGGGTATGAGCAAACATGATTCTTCGTGTCATTGTCTCATTTAATTATCTCAGCAATCCCAGGAAATAGATACTATAATTATTCTCATTTTAGAGATGAGGAAATTAAGGCCAGGAAAGATTAGGGAATTTATGGATGATGATACAGATGGTAAACTATGGAGAGCCAAGATTTGAGCCCAGAAAGTCCTGGGAACTGGGAGTAGAACCCAGTCTTTGGACAGCAGAGTCTGTGTTGATTTTGGGGGCTTCTAAAGTTAGACATAGGCGGTTAGAATTAATAAGGTAGTGGATTTACTGAGCCATGGAAATTTCTTCACCAATTATTTATTTGACTAGGAAATCTAACCGGGGTCTGTTGCTGAACTTGGCATGAGGGGACACTATCGGGTGCAAAAACATGATGGCACAGATCATAGGTCACAAAATCTAGCGCAGTGGTTCTTAAACTTGAGCATGCATCAGAATCACATGGAGGGCTTTTAAAAACACAGATTGCCACCTCCCGTCTTAAGTTTCTGATTCAGTAAGTCTGGGATGTGGCCTGAAAGTTTGCATATCTAATAGGTTCTCCTGTGATGTTCTTGCTGTGGTCTGGGGACTGCACTTTGAGAACCACTGGCCAAGAAGGTGAGGTGGGCACGAACTGGATAAGCAAACCAGAGGAGGTTAAATTACAAACTGGTGTGAAGGAAAGGAATGCATGAGAGCTGGTGGCAAGGACCTGAGTGAGAGCAATCAGGGAAGTATGTTCCCTGAGGGATGAAGGCTTGGGCTGAGAATGGAAGATATGTAGGAGTTAAGGGGGAGGAATAGGAGGGAATGTGTTTCAGAAGGAACAGCATGTGTGCAGATTCTGCAGCAGCCAAGAGCAGGGTGTATTCTAGGACTGCAAACAGGGTAGTGGCCTTGGAGTGTGGAAACATAGCAATGAAGCTGTGCAGGTAGGCCAGCCAGAGCAGGTGTTGGACTGGGTCACAGACCCTTCGGACCCGTTCTGTGCAGGCTGGGTCACAGACCCCTCATATGCAGGTCACAAGCTAGGTAAATGGAAAAAGATCCTGCGAGCTAAGCCCCCAGCAGATCAGAGCTGTTGTCTTTTATACTAGTCAGATAACAAAAACCACATGGGTGTCAGTCATATAGCTAAGGAACACCTGGGCGCACATGCGCAGTTAACATATTTTTACAACAAACGTGCTGAGTTATGCTCAGCCGGATATGAGGTGAGGGAGCCTGACTACTCTGTCTCCATTTTCCTCACAGCAGGCGCGCCTGAGGCCTCAGCCCAGTTCTAGGTGGGTGCTTGAGGACTAGGGTGGGCAGTATCAGTAAAGAACAGGGGTGGTAAGGCCAAGCCACTTCGCAGGGAAGAGTGTTTCAGGGTTTCTGATTGATAGTGTCTGAGGATGCTGAAAATTAGTCACTCAGTGGTGATGCCTGTGATTTTTAATCTACTTTTCCTTACTGATAATCTTGTCCTCTCTATTATGAGTCAGATCTCATCTGTTTCAAAAAACTCTCCATACTCTCAAATTAGACACACCACCCTTAAGTCATTCTCCCTTCTAGAAGTGCCCTCCAGGTTCCTGGAACAGCCCTCAAGTTCTGTTAGTCTTTCTCATTCTACCCCTTACATCTTTCCCCGAAGTCTTTGTTGCTGACTCTGGTCAGCGTCTCCCTTCTTGCTACCACGTGACTCTTCTGACCCATGCGTTGGGTGGGTGACCACATGCCAACTTTCCAGTTGCTCCTGAGTTCTTTTCCGTGCAGACGTTTTCTCCTCAGTGACATTCCCAATCCTGAGGACAAGGCTTGTGTACTATGTGTTTTAGCACTTAGAACAGTGCTATCAGCTCATTGGAAGAGCCCAGCAACCACCCATTGGATTGATTCAAAAATCATGCCAATCTGCAGGGGTAGCTCCTAGGCAGACTCAGCTTGAGTTACCTTTAGTGGTTTTGTTGTTGACATGCATGCAGTTTAGAAAGTAAGATGGCCTTAGCAGGGCTTATTAGACTGAACAGCATTCCTGACATGATTTTCCCCGCCCAGAAGCAAGCATTTCATGTCTTCCAGCGTATTATTTGGATTATTTTGGAATTTATCTTTGTGCTGCTGAGTCTTGTGCTTCCTGATTTCTCTGTTATAGATATTACCTAGTGACTTTGTTCTTGGGAAGATGCTTGTTTATTCTCTTTCCGCTCCACATGTTCTCACCATCCCTCGTGGAGATGTGTAATTTTGAGGAGATCAATATTTAGTGTTTACAAGTGTGATATATAAAACCTATTCATAGCAAGTCATGTTTGTACAATGCATCTTCTCTGGAGCTAATAATTGGCTGTTCTTTGATTTGCCTTGCTTTCTTCACACTATGACAGATCCAGCTCCAAACACTGTGCCTGTTGTCTGCACTCTCCCCAGGGTGTTCACAAGCAGCAGGATACCCCTCTGCCCACGCACCTTCCTGAGGAAGGGCCAACAGAGACTTCTGCCTGCTCCATGTGCCTGGGGACTGGCCGCCACCCATGTTCCTCCTCCCCATCGGCCTGGAGCTGCCACCACAGGGCTCCTGCTTCCTGACTTCCTTATTTCACTCCTTGGCTAATGTGATGTGAGGTGAATGGTGAGACTTTGTCCATAGTGTCTTTCCTGCCTTCATAATTGACAGATCAATAATGTAGATTTCTAGAAAACAAGGTTCCAGTGTAATTTTTAAGGCATTGTTCCATTCCTTTCTGGCTTCTGGGATTGTTGGGGAGTGTCAAGCCAGTACTTTTCTTTCTGGAAGGCTGTGGGATCTTCTTTTTGTCCTGGCAGGCATTGCCCACCACTTGTTCCCAGCTCACTGTCCCCAGCTCTTGGCAGGACTACCCTTGCCCAGTCCCCGTGCCGGTGGCCACACAGAGTCACTGTGACCTGTCTGGCCCCTGAGCTGAACAGAGGTGTGCTTCACTCCTGGGCCTGCATTTAGCTGCCAATATAAGTTGCTGCTGGAGTTTTCTTACCCTCTGGTTTGGTAACAGTGTGCAGAGCCCCTCCCTGCCACTCCAGTCCCCTGAAGTACACTTGAAGCATGAATCTGGGGTCTTACACCTCTGAGGGTTTCGGGGTGCTGTTGCTGCACTGCATGGAGCCTGCCCTCGCAGATGCCCCCAGTGTGCAGAAATTCCCAGGGCCCGGCCTCAGGGAGTTTTATCCAGTGGGCCTGGTGTCTTCGAGGCCTTGCAATCCAGAAGCACTTCTTTCTGAAACTACCAATATTCAGATATAGAATTGCCCGCACCAGTCCTTTTATTTCCTACTTTTCACTACTTTTAAGTTATGCTTTACTTTCTGGAAACTTCCTCATCTTTGAATTTATACTCTTCTAGTGATTTTTTAAAATGTTTATTTTTGCTGTCATTTTTCATTTGTAAG